>NC_073307.1:52439017-52776517 GCF_027595985.1 Sorex araneus
CTCTAAGCCACTGGGAGGGGGAGGGGAAGAGGAGGAAGGAGGAAAAGGAGGTGGGGAAAGGAGGAGGAGGAGGAACTGGGGGAGGAGGACGAGGTTGAGGAGAAAAAGAAGGAGAAGAAGGGGGAGAAGGAGAAAACGAGGAGAGAGGCCATTGATGGCCTTTATAAAAAACAAAAAATAAAATCCTAGTAGACAAATCCTTCTGTCTGCCAGGCTGAGAGAAAGCTAAAAAGGCAAAGTTGGGGGCTGGAGCCATAGCCCAGCGGGGAGGGCATTTGCCTTGCCCACGGCCAGCCTGAGTTCCATTCCCCGCATCCCAAAGGGCCCCGAGTCCAGCCGGAAGTGGTCCCTGAGTGCAGAACCAGGAGTCACCCCTGAGCATCACTAGGTGTGACCCCCAAAGAAACCTAAAAGAGGGCAAAGTTTAAGGCAGGAAAACAGGGGACGGACCGCCAGAGCAGAAGGTCAGGAGGTCAGGAGGTCAGGAGGTCAGGAGGTCAGACTGGACGGGTGCTGGCCTGCAAGGGGAGAGAGGGATTTGAATGTGAGCAGAAGAGCTGGACGGAAGTGGAAGGCCTGTGAACAGGGTAGAAAGCGCCACTACTAACTGGAACCGGTCTGGGAACAAGCAGGAGACCCCACTCACGCTGTTTCAAACATTCAGGCGGAAAACTCTTATTTCTGGGAGGCCCCTTGCCGAGGCACTGTTGCGGGCATACCAACTGGCTAGCCTGAGCCTCACTGCCAGTCCTACCCGAAGTAGGTCAGGCAGGAATGTCTATTTTTCTTGGGCACAAAAGCAGCATTCCTAGCTCATGCCTGTGGCATCATCACACGAAAGAGACGATGTTCAAGTTTCGAAGGAAACAAAATAGCTGTGGGTTTCTCTGCAGATCACTAACTGTATAAATATCATCTGCAGAATATAATACACATTACATATGACATAATGTATAATAATATTATTGTAGACTATATACACATATAAGTATCATCTGTATAAATATTATAGATATTATCCGTACGAGATCATTATCTCCAAAGAATCCCATCCCAACTGTTCTCATTTCCAGGGTCAAGTCGGATTATCCAGTTTAACTCGCAGGGGGCAACCTGGGGACACGGTGAGAGATTAGATGCACAAATCACACTGGGCGGCAAAAAGGAGGTGCCTTGACTAAAGACGCCCATCTGGGCGCAAAGCACTGATTGTCTCTGGGCTGGGTGCCTGTCCACCCCTCACCAAAGACATCCCCTCCGCTCCCCGGAAGCAGAGGATGTGAGTGCAATTGCAGTGGCTACCACCGGAGGGCAGTGTAACACGATTCCTGCAAGAAGCCCAGGGTCTCGAAGGCCTGAGGACGACTCAAGGCTCTGAAAAGATCCAGATTCACAAAGGCCTTGGTGGGCACCCTCGACATCCAGGTAATGTTCAGCATGGACCTGGGGCTACTTCCTGAAACTGATCTTCAGTAAACTACATAAGCGGGAAATTGAATGGAGCCCAAATATCCAGCAATAGTCAATCAAGTCTATCTAATATCACTGCATCACTGTATCACTGTCATCCCGTTGTTCATCGATTTGCTCGAGCGGGCACCAGTAACGTCTCCATTTATCCTAGCCCTGAGATTTTAGCAGCCTCTCTTTACTCATCCTTCCAATGGTGCCACATTGGAGGCTCTTTCAGGGTCAGGGGAATGAGACCCATCATTGTTACTGTATTTGACATATTAAATACGCCACAGGGAGCTTGCCAGGCTCTGACAGGTGGGCAGGATGCTCTTGGTAGCTTGCCAGTTTCTCCGAGAGGGAGAACTAGGCTATAAGAGGTCACTTACAGGAGCTTTGTTTTATAGTCTCTGAATCTTGGCCGTTGATGGGAGTACATGGCGCCGAGGGCAGTTTGTGGGTGTGGCTGCCTAGCTACTAGAAAAAAGGGAATCTGGGCAGAAGAGGCCCAGTCCAGATCCGAGCAGGCTTGGAGATCTCGGCCCCAGGTCCCGCACACCTGGGTTCCTCTGCTGGTTCCTTCATGCATGAGGCTCGTCCGAGCGTGTGGAGAGTGGCCTTGAGCATGGCTGTGGCTGGGTTCCAGAGGTCTTCGGCTGTCGGGGCTCTGCTCAGGGTGGGGAGGGAAACTCAACCTGCCTCCTCCGAGGGGCCCCAGTGAAGAAAGCCAGGTGCAGGGACAGGACACTGTTACTCTCTTCCAGGAGCTTTGCATTATAGTCTCTGGATCTTGGCCATTGATGGGATTACACAGCGCCAAGGGCAGTTTGTGGGTGTGACTGCCTAGGTACTGGAAAAATCTAATATGCAACCATTATTATTATTATTATTATTATTATTATTATTATTATTAGGCCACACCCAGCAGTGCTCAGGGTTCCCTCCTGGCTCTGTGCTCAGGGCTAGCTCCTTGCTCTGCATTCAGGGATCACTCCTGGCTGGCTCAGGGGGCCATTATAGGATGCTGGGGATCAAACCTGGGTCAGTTACATGCAAGCAAACTTCTACCCTCAGACCCTAGAATCATTTTGGTGGCTTTTTTTTTCTCTTCTTTTGCAGCCTCACCCAGTGAGGCTCAGGGGTTACTCCTGACTCTGCACTCGGGATCACTCCTGCAGTGCTCAGGATGCTGGGGATAGAAGCAGCCCTCCCCACCATACTATCGCTCCAGTCCCCCCCAAACAAACCACTGCTAGTGAGCACACAGCTGCTGGCACGGCTGCCTGTGCCAGGAGCCATCCACCTGCTGCCTTTGCCACGCTTCTTCCCAGGCCCATGCAGGCATCTCCGCCCATCTTTCATCTTATCCCGTCTAACCTGCTCCCTGCTTGGTAAGAAGAGGGCCAGGGATCAATGAAAGACAGTGTATTATTTGAGATAAGGAAGGGGATGTCTTATTTTCGACCTCTCATGTTTCTTGCCCTGAGTTTGCAGGCGGACACACCAGTCCACTGGTCAATTACCTTGGCTCAGGACCAGAGGGAGCAGCAGAACGGAAGCGAGGAAGGGGGGTGTGGACCACCAGCATCTCTGGCTTCAAGACCGGCGCTTCTCCTGGAACCTCATGCCCAGGAAGCGGGGACAGGGTGGGGTTAGTAGAGGCCATCACTCGTCGGGCCAGCGGGTGCTCTTGGTGCATGAACCCACAAAAGGATCCTCTTCACAAGAGGGAGCATTTGACGTAGGAACCAGGAAACACACCGAGGGCATGGTCCTTGGGGTTAGACTGTCACCCCCTCAGGAAGTAGATGAACCAACCACTTCCCACCCTGCCAATGGCAGGGGACAGTGTCTGTGTGTGTGCACGTGGGCAAGGACTCAGCCAAAGAAACGATTTTGTGGGCTCTGCATTCTGCGGGGGGCAAGGGTGAAGCCCAAAGGGAAGACAGGGCAATTCTGATGTCATCAGAGGTGTATCTTCATATAGTCAGAGAAAGAAGACACGTGGCTGGGACACCACGAAAGCACCTCTTGACAGAAGTCCTTTATCTGCAGCCATCGGGGCCCCTTGATCTGCTTCCAGTTTCTCTCAGTCTTCCAAGCCCTACTACTTCAGGTGCTTCCTGGCACAGCCAACCCACAAGGACGAATGCCCCTGCCCTGTCCCGCAGTGTTCTCCAAACTCCATTCTCTTCCTGCCTCTAGTCAGCAGACACTGCACTCAGTAGATCGGTGTATAGATCACTGCATTCAGTAGATCACTACCCTCTACTTTCTACATGCAATGATCACACACTTGCTAGCAGCCATGAAGCCAGTTTTCCCGGCAAAGAGGAAGATAACGAAAAGAGCATCACTGCCAAGATGAACCAGCTTGAGAGCACAGCGGGGAGGCCGCTGACCTTGTACGCGGCTGGCCCAGTCCCGTCCCCGACACCCCATAGGGGTCCCCCAAGCCCACCAAGAGTGATCCCGAAGTAACTCCTGAGCACTGCCGGGTGTGGCCCCAGAACCAAAAAGAAGAATGATTTCCCGCAAAGAAAACTGCTCTGAAGCGCTAGTGGAACCTTGGGTGTAACAGGTTCTCGCCCAGAATAGGCCCACGTGACAATGGCCTGAGACGCTGCTGATGGTCGCGCTGGGAGTTGCTGGGCACCGTGGGTGCTTTTCCCACCCTGGCAGGCAGGACGGCCACTCAGGAAAGCGGCTTTCTGTCTGAAGCGTCAGGAGGGCAAGCCGCAGAGCCCTGACTGATGGGGCCGGTGCTGCTGCCTCGGGGTGTCTTATCTCACTGAACGACTTCCGGGAGCCAGTGAGGAGGCTGCACTGCATCCAGAGTGACCAGCAGCCAACGGCGGGGGCGCCCTTATCTGCAGCCATCGGGGCCCCTTGATCTCCTTCCAGTTTCACTGGCCAGAGCAGCTTTGGCCAGGGCAGCCCGACTGCTGCGACGTGATGCTTTGGGATCCTCTCGGACATGGAAACCCTCTTGCAAGACAATAATCAATAATCACTCAGTGAACACAAAGGCACGAAAGCCCATCCTGGGTGTCCAAAATACACTATCTTATAGTGAAGCTTGCTGGGAAAAAGACGGACTCTCAGATTTGAGAATTGTATGTTCTTGCAACGCACTGCCACCACCAAGCTCTGAAATTCTGGTTAAAGACCCCATTCACTCTTAAAAAAAAATTAATTGAATCACCATGAGATACACAGTTATGAAGTTACTCATGATTGAATTTCAGTCAACTTCCCGCACTCAGTTCCAACACCAGTCGCTAAATCACTGCATATTTCCTGCCCCCAATATCCCCAGTTTCCCTCCTGCCCTCGCCCCCTCAGCCCTCCTCTAAGACAGGCACTTTTCCTCTTTCCCTGCTTCCCTTTCTTCCTCCCTCTCTCCCTCCTCTCTCTCTCTGTCTCTGTCTCTGTCTCTGTCTCTCTCTCCCTTTCCCTCTCCCTCTCTCTCTCTTTGTCTCCCTCTCTCTGTTTCTTGCTCTCTTGCTCTCACTCTCATTTTCCTTTTAGGCGCAGTGGTTTGCAATACTGTTACTGAAAGTCTATCACGCATATCCCTCCACCTTCTCTCAGCACTCAGTTCTTGTCCAGAGTGGCCATTTCCAATTATCATTGTCACAGTGGCCCCTTCTCTGTCCGAACTGCCCTCCCTCCCCCCTCGATGACAGGCTTCCTCTCCACAACTCATCCTGAACATAAAAGACATCCTAAAAAAGCACACACGCGCTCTGAATCTCACAGGATGCTCCATGCCAACAGCAGCAGCACCTTAGGACATTTGTCTTCTTAGACGAACTTTTTTGAAAAATCATCCTGAACTACAGCGGATCCAGCCGCCGTTAAAAACCGAGCTCAGATCGCAGATGGGATATTGGGAGCTGCGGTAAATCACAGATGGTTCATCCTTCCCTGTATTTCACAATATAGGCAATTTCCACGACTTTTTTTCTTTTACATTTTTTGCTCTCGGTAATCCTGTCAACAGAAAGCAAAAAACGAAAAGCTCCATGAAAGGCACCGTGAAACATTTCCCTTTTTATGCGGTTTGTAATCTTACCCTTTCGTCGACAGAAACATCACTGAGTATCGCATGGTGTCGTTTGCTTTAAAATAAAAAACTCGGAATGTAATTCATTTGAGGTGAGCAATTTGTTTTATGGGCCATGCATGTCTATTTGGGGGTGGCGCTGTTTTTTTATTGGGCGCAATAAAGCCGCTTCTTATCAATTGATTTGTTGTATCAGCAGCGGGCATCTTTCCAGACTGAGGCTCGGCAGCTTTCCCAAGGACATTACCCGGCATATAATTTCACCGCGGATATGGATGCGGGTTCATTAGGGCCCGCTTGTACAGCCTGCCGTTCCCTAATTTCGAGAATGCCTTCTTGGTGGTGGCATTATCCCTCCCCGTGCACGGCGTACAACATGGTCGTCAGAGGCGTTTTTCTTTCTGATGCTTCATCACATACACAACTTCGAATTGTGCCAACTTTTATGCCAATGGATAAAATCGAAAGTTTAAAAGTTCACTTCCAATTTCGCCCAATATGGAAACTTCAAATACTGGAACACTGGGAGGCTTGCCATCTACTGCTCAGGAATAACTCACTGTCATGTAGAGCAGGAGCTGGAGATTCGATGATTTAAAATAAACAAACCAATATCAGGAAGTAGTTCATTTTTAGTTGAGGTAAAACTGATTTGTGAGACTTATCATTTTTGTTTTGTTTTTTAATTTGGGGGGTGGGGGAGCCGGTTTGGGATCCACTCCTGGCTGTACTCAGGGCTTACTTCTAGCTCTGCGCTCAGGAATCATTCCTAGTCTCCTGGTTAGTTCTGGGGACCCTCTGCTCAGCCACATTCACACACAATTTTCAGCTCAGCACTGAGAATTTGAGGATTGCTTTCAATAATATCGGCTTTCTTGCTTCATTGCTCTATAGACAATATGAGGAGCACACACACACACACACACACACACACACACACACACACACACTGCTTCTTTCTCCTTTCAACTTACTTTGCTGACTGAGCGTAATCTCCTCCAATTCTATTTAAGGTATAGCAAAATAGGATCCCCCATTTGCCAAGCCTAGTCCTCTGCTGAGAGTATAGACCACAGACATTCGATCCACTCATCTGTTGGCAGCCCTTGGGAGCTGTTTCCAGACCTCAGCTCTTGTAAATCGCACTGCAGTGCGCCTGAGTCATGGAGATAGTTTCAGACTCATGCGTTTATGTGCAGCGTAGGATTGCTGGAACATCACGGGGCTCTAAAGAAACCTCCAGCCTGTTTTTTCCACAGGGGCGGGCCCGTTCCTATTCTCCCTGGCCCCACCAGCTACTGGCTTCTGCTCTGAGCCTTTCCCGTAAAGCAGAGAAAGGAGATTTGTCCTCCCATATGCATTTACCCTTCCTGGCTAATCTGTGATGCTGACCAGTCCAGAGGTGGTTCTTTGTTTCTTTTTAGGCTGCACCCATAGATGCTCAGGGCTAACTCCTAGCTCTGCACTCAGGAATCACTCCTGGCAATGCTCTGGGGACCCTATGGGGTGCCGGGGATTGAACCTGGGCCTGCTGTGTGCCTGGCAAGTGCTCTACCCACTGTGCTAACTCCCTGGCCCCCAAAAGGTGATTCTTAACCCCAGAGTGAGTTAACACCTGCCACTTGTATATGCATGCGCCCCACTTTCAAACTGGGTACACTGGGCACCAGACTTTCAGATGCTGCTGACTCATTATGCCAAGGTGCAGACTGGCATACTGTTGGGGGTTCCTATTTCTTTCACGTTTCCAGGATGAGAGCATCACGCCTTAAAAATTGCAAGCAGCATAGACCTTCCCCCAATGCATCTCATGGGGTCCTGGGGAGAACAGTGGCTGGTATCTCGGGAAATGCCACCCCAAGAGGCTGAGCTTGAAAAAGCAGAGCAGTGAGGTGGGACACCTGGGCGGACTCGCCCCTCGGTCAGGCTAGGAATCTCTAGGTGAGGCTTCCCCTCCAATCCCCACAAGTCACTTCTGGGCGCATCCGTTTGCCATCATGACACAGTATTTAAGATGATGGAATAGGTCGTTCCAGAATGAGATTGTTGGAGTATCTTTAACTACTGTGCATGAAGCACATGGGGCTATTCAAACACTCTTCTGGGGGTGCGGGGGAGCCCATCAAAAGCTCGAGTGAGTCTATAGTTGAATATAAATAACCGCTATGAGGAGAAGAGTGAACGTGGGGTGAATGGAAAGCCCTATTGTTAAAAATGCACAGGGCGGAGGCCAGAGAGATACTACAGCTGGGAACGCACTTACATAGCATGTAGCTAAGCCGGGCACAAATCCCAGTACCCCATACAATGCCCTGAGCCCCCCTCAGATTCCCAATTCACTGCTGAATGCAGAGCATGGAGTAAGCCCTGGGCACGAACAGCTTGAAAACACCCCCATCCACGTGCGCATGCACACACACACACACACACACACTAATAATAATAATAATAATAATAATAATAATAATAAATGTATGAGTGGGCAGAGTCTGTGACAGGTAAAAAGGGGTCTGGAATTAAGGTGTCCCTTAGACCCCACCCCCACCCCCAGCACTATCAGGAGTGTTCCCTGAGCACAGAGCCCTGAGCACTGCCAGGTGTGGGCCCCCAAATAAAAAATAGAGGAAACTCGAATCTCTCACTGTTGCAACTTAGCACTAATGGACCAAGGAAATGCAGAAAGAGAAGCCAGCACTTGTGGGTGACCTAGCCAGTGTCCAAAACCCACAGGCTCCAGGAGACTGAAACAGCAGCTCTCAAACTTATTTGGTAAACAAGCCCCTTTTCAGGAGAAAACCCATTAATCCCCCCGCAATTGCATCTGAATCTGCAACCACCCCCCACAGCCATCTGCGGAATGGCGCCATCCATGGGGAAGGTGGGGGCAAGGCGGGGAGCCCTCAGTAGGCCTGTTCCGGAAACCATCCCAACAGCAGTATTCTTACAGACGTGTGTGTGCTAGTCCACGAGATGGTCGGAGCCTGCAGAAAGTCAAACTGGGGCTTCCTGACAACTCTCTCTGCACAAACTGTATTTGGTGTGGGGGCCACACCCAACAGTGCTCTGGGCTGTGTCCCAGCTCAGGGATCACTAGTGGGGGTACCTGAGAATGGGTCCGCTGTGTTGCTGATGGTTGAACCAGCGTCAGCTGCGTGCAAGGCCAGTGCCTGACCCTAAGCTGCACCGTTTCTCCAGCTCATTCCAAGTCCCAGGGGCCCCTGCTGTCACCCCGGATATCAGCCAATGGGCTCGCCACTGGGATAACTTTCTTTTCCCTCCATGGAGATTCTGGGAGCACATTTTCCTCTCAACCCTGATTGTTTTCACAATTTGCTTTTCACTGATGGCAGGCACTGGATGATTAATTCTACCTTTGCTGCCCACATGCCAGCCTCCATCCAAGAACGACAAAAGTCAAGGAGGAGACGGACTCTAAATCCCACCAAAATAAATGGCAGGCCCCAGAGCACTGACTTCCGAGTGGAATTAGAACCCTAGACCAGAATGCACGTGCTCAACGCTCGGCTTCAGAAACCTGCTTTCGTTCTCTGAGCTATCGTCTGTTCTTCATCCCAGTGTCTGAATCCAGCTTGGTACAGGGATGGACTCAGCTAGGATTCATGACAAGGAAGGGCCGGAGAACTAGACAGGTTTGATCCCTGGCATCCCATCTGGTCCCCTGAGCACCAACTGGGAATGATTCCTGAGCACCGCTGGGTTTGGTCCCCAAAACAAGACAAAAACAAAAAGATTCTGATCCACTACACAGCCAACTCTCTAAGGCCTCATCAGACCCTGCCACGGGGTTGATTGTTTCATGGATTGCGGGAAAATGAATAATTTGAAGGGGGGAATCCTGGCTAGTTCTGTGAGGCTGCATTTTGCATTGCCCCCACCTCCACCCCACTGCACTTCCTGAAAACCTTTGATTAGACCTTTCCGAAAAGACCACACACTCAATAGTCTGAAGCAAAAGGTTAATGGTGTTGTTTCAAGGATTCTCCCTCTTAAAATCATTATCCTCTCGCTTTTTTATGACTGTATTACCTTCACCTTTGGATGAACCCGCGTCGGCAGCTGTCTCCGCTGTCATAAAGTCTGCGCGAGCACCGAGGGAGAGGAGGAAAACCGCGCTTTATCAATCCTGCCTAAGGGAGCCTGCGCTGCTTCTGAGCGCCCGGGTAAAAGGAGTTTATTGCAAGTTTTGGTTTTGATTTGTAAATTGTCCTTAAGTAAAGTACCTACCTGATGCCAAGCTACGGAAAGCAAAGAAAAACAACGCCACCACAACCCGACGCCCGAGGAGAGCCCGCATCATAAACTCTGATGGGTTGACAAGAGAGGAAGATAAAGAGCAGCTAGTGACGCGCATGCGAGCGAGCGGGGCGCCGGGGGCACCCCAGTCCCGCCCACACCTGGGTTCCCTGAGCCTCCTACCCCCGCGCAGTGCCCGGCTGCAGAGGGAGAAGCAAAACACACATCTGGGGCGTGGGGCAGCGTGGGAAGGTTTCGTGGTCCCCAACTGAGATGAGGGAGCAAGGAATTCAGCATCATGCAATCCGATGAAAAATTACCAGGAATCTTTGGATTTCCTCTCCGACTTCCTCTCTAAGCCACTGGTTGTTCAGTGGTGAGTTGTTTCATTTCCAGGAGTCGGATTTGATTCTTCGTTTCCGGGTCTCGTTCTCTCCTATTTTCAGTGGCTCGTGGTCTGTAATTTGAGGTATTAGTGAAGGGACCACTATGTCGGTGATAGTTAGAGGGAGTGCCCTAGATGGGAGATGTGTGCTGAAAGTGGTAAAGGACCAAACATGATGGCCTCTCGGTATCTGTATTGCAAACAATAATGCCGAGAGAGAGAGAGAGAGAGAGAGAGAGAGAGACAGAGACAGAGACAGAGAGACAGAGACAGAGACAGAGAGAGACAGAGAGAGAGTGCTTGTCATAGAGGCAGGTGGGGGAGGATGGGAGGTGCAGTGGGGGGAGTTGGGGAGGGGTGTCCAGGACTTAACTCCTGGTTCTGTGCTCAGGGATCATTTCTGAAAAAGCTCAGGATATCATATGGGTGCCAGGGATCAAACCCAGGCTGGCCATGTTTAAGACCATGTGCAAAACCTTATCTGCTATACACTTCCCTCCTTTAAATTAATCAGCCACCGAAATGATTTTAGTACATTCTGACTAAGCCAGCAACCATTAAATGATATGAATCCCCAACCAACTTCACCCAAGATTCTATTAAATCCATAAAAACCCTCCAATCTGTTTTTAACAAACTTGTATTCAAATTAAGAAAAAAAAATTTTCCTGAATAAATTTTGAGACTATTATAGCTCTGGACTGGAGTGATAGCACAGCAGGTAGGGCATTTGCCTTGCCGCGGCCAAGCCAGGTTTGATTCCTCCATCCTTCTTGGAGAGCCCAGCAAACTCCGAGTATCCTGCCCACACAGCAGAGCCTGGAAAGCTACCTTTGGCATATTTAGTATGCCAGTAACAATAAGTCTCACAATGGAGATGTTACTGGTGCCCACTCAAGCAAATCGATGAACAACAGGACGACAGTGCTACAGTGCAGAGCTATTATAACTCTATACTGAGAGTGACCTCATATGATCCCCAAGCACCACCAGGAGTAATTCCTGAGCCAGGAGTACCCCTGATTATCGCCAGGTGTGACCCAAAAAGCCATAAAAGAGAAGGAAGGAAGGAAGGAAGGAAGGAAGGAAGGAAGGAAGGAAGGAAGGAAAGAAGGAAGGAAGGAAGGAAGGAAGGAAGGAAGGAAGGAAGGAAGGAAGGAAGGAAGGAAGGAAGGAAGGAAGGAAGGAAGGAAGGAAGAAGAAAGAAAGAAAGAAAGAAAGAAAGAAAGAAAGAAAGAAAGAAAGAAAGAAAGAAAGAAAGAAAGAAAGAAAGAAAGAAAGAAAGAAAGAAAGAAAGAAAGAAAGAAAGAAAGAAAGAAAGACTTTGTCTTTTCTAACAGATGCATAGTATTCCATTGTGTAGATGTACCAAAGTTTCTTTAACCAGTCATCTGTTTTTGGGCACTGGGGGGAAAAGGCAGCAGAGACAAAGAAGGGAACACCTAGTAGAGAATGTTGGGAGGACCCACTCGGGTTGAAAGCTGCATACCAAAAGTAGACTATAGACTGAACATGATGGCCACTCAATACTTCTGTTGCAAACTACAATACCCAACAGGAGAGAGAACAAAAGGGAATGCCCTGCTGCAGAGGCAGGTCGGGGTGGTGGGGGTTGGGGTGGGGGTGGTGGGAGGGATACTGGAAACATTGGTGGGGGAGAATGGGCACTGGTGGAGGGGTGTAAACCAAATGCAAACATGAAAGTTCATAAGTTTGTAACTGTACCTCATGGTGATTCATTAAAAGAAAGAAAGAAAAAGAAAGAAAGAAAGAAAGAAAGAAAGAAAGAAAGAAAGAAAGAAAGAAAGAAAGAAAGAAAGAAAGAAAGAAAGAAAGAAAGAAAGAAAGAAAGAAAGGAAGAAAGAAAGAAAGAAAGAAGGAAAGAGAGAAAGAAAGAAAATGAAAAACCTAACTGATTTATAAAGCATAAATGCCCACATGACAAAAATAGTATGCCACCAAATTGTACATCAATAATATACAAAATTAGGACACCATAGAGGACCTGGACTTATGTCAATAAAGCGAAGATTTCAAAATCACAAACATAGTCACTGCTGAGTGAAGAAGAAATAATAATTACCTCATCACAGACAGCAGACTTCAAATACCACTACTAATTTATGAGCAAAGTAGAAATAGAAGGTTTCTACACTTAAAGATGACTTCATTCATTTGGGGGTGAGGGGCTCAGAAGGTTCCCCAGGTGGTGCTGAGGACCAAAGCTAGGGCATCAAACCTGAAAGGCAGGGGCTCCACCCTGACAGCTTCCTTCCTGTCCCATGACATCATCCTCATCAAATAGATCCCAGTAGATTCTGCATCAAGGTATGATTTTCCTCTCTTCACACCACTGTATATTATACTAGAAATCCTAGCCTGTGATATATAGTAGGAAAAATTATAAACTGGCTTCAGGTATGGGCTTAAGAACAAAATATCCTCATATTGGGAGGTTGGAGAGAGAGTACAGACGTTAAGGCTTTGCACATGGCCAACCCCCAGTTCAACCCCCAGCATCCCACAGGAGAGACCCAAATGCTGCCAGAACGAAGACCGCTGGGTGTGGCCCCCAAACCAAAACCAAATACATCCTGATACATAAATAAAATGGCTGTATCAGGGAATCTGCCAAACAAGTCCCAGGGATGGGCAAACTCAAGCAACATATTTTGGCATGTTGTCCTTGGCTGGTTTTATCATTCAACTGCAGGGCACAGAAGCTCAGATGGCTGCTTTACTGACAGCTCCAGAAAGTTTTCACGTCCCTGATCTATGTGACACGTCAAAGAGAATCCACAAATGACCCAGCAGAACGAGTTAGAGGATGAAGAATAAGATGTAAGGTAAGATTTATTTTTATTCTATCAATAAGTGCCCAATTGTTCGAGTGTCATTTTTCTGACCATCTAGGCTTCCTCTAGCAAGCTTTATTTTCATCTTTATCAGAAAATCCAGTCAGCCCATTCATGCAGGTCTCTTGGAACACTGATCAGCTTCACTGATCTCCCCCCAGGGCTATTCTGGCTTTATCAAATATGCACACCAGATTGGGTAGGATTGGATTGGTAGCAGGCAACCAATCTCAATTAACAAAATATAAACACAGGAGGTTTAGCCTGTAACAACATCTTAGAAATCTCTTATCACTGCCACTGTCATCACTGTCATCCCGTTGCTCATCGATTTACTCTAGCAGGCACCAGTAATGTCTCCATTGTGAGACTTGTTACTGTTTTTGGTATATCAAATACGCCACGGGTAGCTTGCCAGGCTCTGCCGTGCAGGTGAGACACTCTCAGTAGCTTGCCGGGCTCTCTGAGAGGGACGGAGGAATCAAACCTGGGTCGGTCACATGCAAGGCAAACGCCCTACCCGCTGTGCTATCACTCCAGCCCCATGGTATATAGGAGTATAAAATAGGCATAAGGTCAAACATTTACTGATACTAAATCATATCTCTTATACAAGGACTTAATGGCTCGAAGGTGAGATACAACAATTCTCACTAACTTTCTTCTAAGAAAACATTTTTTATTATTCTCTTAGCAAATTATTGATAACAACCAATATAAAATAAATTATTGAAGGCCTGTTTTGGGGGCAGGCTAAGGGGTGGCTGGAAAAATTGGATACAAAGGTGGAGGGAAAGTGAAGAGTAATGGTGGTGGAATTGGTGTTGGGATATTGATTGTAACAAATCATCGTGAACAACTTTGTAAACTACAATGTTTATATAAAGTGTCAAGGGAAAATTTATATATGTGGGCCTTACAAATTATACATAAACTCCAATATATATTAACACAGAATTGCTTTAAAAGTGTTATTAATAACAGGTGAGACATGATTACCATAAGGAGATCCAAGTAGAAAATAAAATTTAATGTAATATACTTTAGATTCCAGAATTGAAAACGTGTATATGTAAGTGAGAATAAGCATTTTTATATTGTATGAAAATTCAAATTTTTTTGTTTCATAGGTCAAAATCACATAGTAATCGCTAATTGGCCCTTACTGATGTATTTTCTGATCACTCTATTTCCCAGTTCTTAAAGTTTTGTTGGAATAAAATTAATTTTTAAAAATTTTTTAATGTTTTGACATTAAAAAAATACGTATATGGAGGCACTAGCTTGGAGGTAGCAGAGAAAACTTGTCTTACCTGATTCTATTTTCCCTGCTTCTATTTTCTAAATTACTTTTATCAAATCACTGTGAGATAGCCCATTACAAAATTGTTCATGATTGAGTTTCAGTTAGACAGTGTTCCAACACCCACTGGAACATTTCCCAGCACCAATGCCGAGGGAAACTGGGGATATTTCCCCATTCTTGAGGCAGAAGGTGAAAGCATCCACGGCAATCTGTAAACAAACAGGCAACTCTAGAATCTCTCTCACAGGTTTAACGTGTACTTGTCTCATGTATGTGGCATGTGGCAAAGGAAACAGCAAAAGGTCAACAGCTGCTAGGTCTAGTTGGGGAACACACCAACGCTTCCTTGAGTATTTCTGAGCTTGTGTTTTTAAGCTTTTAAACATAGGGATTTCAAGTCGGAGGGAGAAGACAGAACCAGTAAGGAAGTTGCTAGTGTCACTCACATCTGACCCAGGTTGGAGCCCTGGCACTGCAGTTATTTCCCCAATCACCAGTGAGCAGGAGTACTTCCTGATCATCCCTGGGTATGGCCCCCAAACACGGACAAAACAAGTTAGTATCTACACAAGCAAACCAAAATGAAGTTGGTCTATCTAACAAGTATTTTTGTGATGCCAGCTATAGGCAAACATTATTCTTGAATCTTGAAACAGGTCAGAAATCCAAGCAATGTAATTTCTCTTGGGGCTTTCTTTTACTGAAGGGCGGAGAGAAAAAAAAAAAAAGATGGATGATAATGTGGAAGAAAAATCTATTTGTGATGACTATGTGAGGTAAGATGAGTGAAAGGGCTAGAGAGAAGAGCCCAGCAGGTAACTGACTCACTTCTGACCAAGGTTCTATATCCAGTACCCCAGAGGGTCATGAGCCCTGCCAGGCGTGATCCCTGAGCATAGAGCCAGGAGTAAGCTCTGAGCACTTCCAAGTATGTCCCATAAAGCAAAAAACAACCAAATTTTTTTTTTTCAATGAATCCAGTAAGAGTAAGGAGGAGAGCAGTATAGGCGCATGTTTGTTTGGAGTGACCAAAGGCCAATGTGACAACGAGACGTCAAACAGCTGGGCAGAGAAGGAGCAGGCCATCTGGACAGGGAACCTAAAAGGTTCCCTGCAAAGACCAGCGAGTCTGCAGAGTGGGCTTGTTGTGTATGTGAAGGGCAGAGAGGTAAGAGGAAATGAAAGCTGGTGAACAGGATGAGAGCAGATGGAACCCAAGGGATGGGGGAGGTCACGGACCGCCTGGCAAGCTACAGAAAGAACCTGGCCAGGTGCCGGCCTTTCATTGTGCAAATGATGGATGGTGATGGAGGGTGACGATTGTGGATGCACAGGCAAAAATCTCATGTAACTCTTTAGAGGATGAATCTGTAGTTAAGAGGGAAATTTTATGAAGAGGGCAGCCAGGGATATAGGTTAGTGGGAGTGTGTCTGTCTGTCCGTCTCCTGCATACAGGGGGCTCCAGGATCTACCAAGTTCCCATCAAAGACTAGAGGATTAGAATGGAGGGCAAAGGGAGAATCTGGAAGAATCATATCCTGAGAAAAATTATAAATTATAACATACACACAAGAATATATAGGGGCAGAAGAGATGGTACAGTGGGTAGGGTACTTGCCTTGCACAAGGCTGATCGGGGTTTGATTCCTAAAATCCCGTATGGTCCAATGAGTGCCGCCAGGGCTGTTCCCTGAGCCAGGAGTGAGGCCTTAGCACTGTTGGGTGTAGCTCCCAAATGAATGAAAGAATAAACATATAAAGAACACAAGTAGAAAATACTATATTTTGGGGCTGCAGCGATAGCACGGCTAAGTGTTTGCTTTGCACACGGCCAACCTAGGTTTGATTCCCAGCATCCCATATGGTCCCCTGAACACCACCAGGAGTAATTCCTGAGTGCATGAGCCAGGAGTAACCCTTGCGCATTTGGGGGTGTTACCTAAAAAGCAAAAAAATTAATAAATAATATATTGCCGTTTATAACATAAAGTGATACAAAAATGAGCCCCACTCACACACACAAATCTAATACCCTATTCACTTCATCAAACAGTAATCCACAAAGCACAGATTTATAGAAGGACTTTTTCAGGGGAAATGAGGTTATTAACCAATAGATAGTAAGATTACTGTTAATGGGAATATTATTAATATGAGGCGATCCTCGGTGCCCTCATGAGCAGAAAATAAAGAGCAAAAGGAATCCCAAACCTTTTATTTTATTTTATTTTTTTTGGTGTGTGTGTGGGGGGGTCTCACCCAGTTGTGTTTGGGACTGGCTCCTGGCTCTGTGTTCAAGAAACCCTCCTGGAGGGGGTCAGGGCACCTAATATGGGGTAGGGGATCAAACCCAGCCCAGATAAGCATAAGGTGAGCACCTCCCCCTTTGTGCTCCAAAACTACATTTTCATGTTCTAGTATAATTACAAAATGTTTAAACATCCAAAGACCTGCACTGAATATTGAGCTAAACTCTGGGATTAAGTGCCACATGCATATCTTCTGAAGTCACAACCCAGTGAGAAATAAGTCATAGTTACTTTCAACTTACACACAAGGAAGCTGAGTCTTGAAGAGAGGAGACTTTAACAAGTGAAACGCCAAGGGATTCAGATGCAAGCAATTAAAGTGTCTGCACAGTTAATCCTTGCCCCTGACCTCACCCTCACACTCTTCCATCTTCCAAACCATATCAAGATCCTCAGGATCAAACTCTGAGCCACTCCAAAACTTGACCAAGCTTACCAACCTACGTAACATAAATGCCAAGTCCACAACAATCATCCTGGTAAAGTCCTTATTATATTACCAGCTGCAGTCCAAACTCCAGGCGTTACCAACAGGGGGGAGGAATGTAGTAAAATTAAGTCCTATTTCTTCAGCAGAGAGTGTGATTTAGGACAGAGAGGATCTTCAGAGACCCCAACCGACCACCTATTTCTCGAGGTCTACACAAGGATTTCTGTATCTGATCATCTGAGCAGCCTGGAACACAGGTAAAGTGAAAGTGAAAGCCACAGCCACAAAACTTGAAGATCTACATACCTCTAATGAAGTGTGGCTTCAACCCATCTGCTTGGAATAAATTTCAGCAGTGAAACCATTAGAAGTCTCTGGAGAGAAGTGATGGGCAGGAAGGCAACTGGTGTGTAGTCTTACATCATTTCTTCATTCTGAGCAGAAATTAGTGTTGGCTATAATATTCAAGTCACTTTGGGCCTTTTCTTTCCTTTGAAAACATGCTATACGCAATTACAAATTTCAGAAAAGAGAGGTAATAGCTGACCACCCTCCTGCCTGGAGAGAATCATTCTTCATGTTCATTTCTTGGAACCATACAGCAGTGCTCAAGGGCTGCTCCTGGCTCTATGCTTAGGAATGGTTCCCAACATTTGGGAGGTGTGGAGGGAGAGCTTATGAGGTACAAGAGGTTGAATCCAAACCTCTAGGATGCAAAGCATGTGCACTGGCCTTTTGAGCAATTTCCCTGCCCTGTAGGCAATCATTTTGGACCATCATATATATTTAAAGATCACTTGTATCACTTGTCATCACATTGCTCATCGATTTGCTCAAGTGGGAGCCAGTACTATCTCCATTTGTCCCTGTCGTGTGCTAGTGTATTCCAATGGTATCTGCTCGATCCAGGAACACAAAGACCCTCAAACCATTCATTCAGGGTTTTGATGAAGAAGTCTGACCATCCCGTAGGTGGGCAGCCACGAGGTTTTTTGACGTCCCATGGAATCCAGTCAGTGATAGCTCTAGTCCAGCGGTCATCTCTAAATCGCATTACATGTCCAGCCCATCTGATTTTCGATGTCTTGGCAAACGAGACAGCGTCCCTGATTCTTGATCATCAATGGAGGTTGGAACTCCAGATTCCTTCTCTCACTTGAATGAAATGTGATACTCCAAGCATAGCTCTTTCGATTCCTGTTGGGGCTGGACTGAGCTACCAGGGCGAGCCCATGTATACTGTACCGTACTACGGACAGGAACATAGGGACCCATGAAAATGGGTGAGACTTCTCGTGTGTCCTGACTGGTTTGGATGAAGCTGAACATTTTCCCCCTTCAAGCTGCCTTCAGAAAAATAATTTCAGCATACTGAAAAGAGCAGTTTTTCCTTCTCTCACAGAAGCCTGGCTGGTCTTTGACATGCAAATAATGTTAGCAAGGCCTGACCTTTGAGATTGTAAAATGTAGGCTCTGGCCCAGCCTAGTCTTTGGGATGCAGATTTCAGGTGCCTGCCCAGTTTGTATTTGAAGTGGCAAGCACAGCCTAGTCTTTGGGATGTAAATCCAGGTACCTGAGAAGGTTTCAGTTTTGGTTTTGTATCCAGGTGCCTGTAGGTTTCAGTTTCGGTTTTGTATCTTTCCCTTCTCAGTTCTGTATTCTTTTCCCGAGGCTATAGGCCTACCCATACAAGGAAACAATATGTTTCCATTTTCTCAATGTTCTCCCTGCAACATTTTTTGATGCCTTTGGTGACATCACTATATTGCCTCCTTTAGAGCTACCATGATCAATAAAAGGAGGTCCACGAGACCCTCTGCCTTTGCTAAGAGCCAGAGCGAGCCTTAGTCCTCCAATCAAGGCATTTCTTCCGAGTTCCTATCTCAGCGCCTCCGATTGCACGAACGTTCACGCAACAGATTCCTCTTTGGGATACCCGAATAGCGTTCTCATCCTGTTTGTGTAGGGCCCAGGTCTCTGAGGTGTATGTTAGTGCAGGAAGAAACGGTGGAGTTGAAAAGATGTACCTGGAACCAGAGGTTCTTCGTCATGAGATATACAGTTACAAAGTTGTTCATGAGTTTCAGCCACATAATGTTCCAACACCCATCCCACTGCACATTTCCCACTACCAATGTTCCAAATTTCTCTCCCAACTGCTCCCCCGACCCACCTCTATGACACTTTCTCTTTCTCTCTTTCTTTCTCTCTCTCTCTTCTCTCTTGCACCCACCTTTGAGTATCTGTATAGCAAGCCATAATGACCAAAAGGATAAAGATATGTATGTAAAGTATGCAAAAAAATAAAGATTAACACCAGAGGTTAAGGTTACCTTCCATTAACCTACTCCACTTAGTATGATGGAACATCAGTGTCTATGTGGACAACCTCCCTTGAAGATTTAGAAACCCAGCAAGACCATATCCTATATTATGTACATAATATATATTATATTATACTTTATCAAAGGGACTCAGAGCACCTTATGTCATGTCAGGGATCAAAAGCATTTCAGACATCAAACCCAGCAAGTGCCACTGTAAATATTGCAAGACGAGAGCCTTACTCTCTCTACCATCCCTCCAGCCCCAGCCCTCATCTACATTTTGCATTACAAAGTATCATATTGCATGTAATTATGTGATTCTATTACATTATTTAAAACTATTGAAATATTTTCAGTTACCCCAGAATGGCCATACAGAACAGTATGTGTATACATATACATATATATGTATATATATATATATTATTTGACATATATATATATAGAACATATCCCAGAACTGAAACTGTACAATCAAAAAGCTGAGAAGTGGACCCACAGAGAGGGATATCAGAGAACACTGGGTTTTGTGGGACCAAGAATGAGTGTGTGATGGAGAGACTGAGTTTCACCTATCGATTATTTTCAATGGGAGAGCAATCCAGACTACCGTGAAAAATGTGATTTTTAACATCTAATGGGCTAGCCTGAATTCCCAGGTCAGAGTCAAGGACAAGACAGGTGGAGTTTTCTGAACAAGCATTTCTCTGGGATCCATCATGCCCACAGGCCCCCACAGAAGTGCTGAAATTTAAATACCTGTAACAAATCATCATCATCATCATCATTATCATCATCATCCTGTTGATTGTCAAATTTCTTTTTTTTTTTTTAATATTTTTTTTAATTTTTTTTTTTAAATTTTATTGAATCACCATGTGGAGGGTTACATAGTTCTCAGGATTATGTCGGTTATACAATTCTCAAACACCCTTCCCTTCACCAGTGCCCATCCTCCATCACCAACCCCCCCAGTATACCTGCCGCCCCCTCCCACCTCCCCAGTCCCCACCCTTGTACTTGATAAGTTTCACTTCATTTATGCCTTATCTCGATTACATTCCATGTTTCAACACACAACTCACTACCGTTGTTGGGGTTTCCCCCAAAAAAGAAAAGCAGTCCTATTGCCAAGGAGGCATTTGATAGTTCTCCACTGCTAAGAATATAGAGATATTAAGTCCCGCTGTTTGTTACATAACTTTTCTTTTTCCCCCTTGCCCCGCGCCACCGAGTTCACGCCTGTTTAGTAATCGCCACGCTGCCTGACAAGGGAAAAAAAAAAAAAAACGAAAAGGATGGTTATTTCCCGTCATCAGCAGACGTGGGGCTCTGGCTTAGTTGATAGACTAGTAGAGTGTCTGGAAGCAGTTTCTGGAACCGAAGGTCTTGCGCTGGTATCGGCTCCGGCTCGAGATTCCACCAGCGTCCCACTGTTCCATGTACATAATTTTTCCCCTTATATCCCATTCCCACGCCACCAGGTCTGTTTGCTTAATGGACATCACACTGTAGTTGACGACACGCCGCGTTTCTTCCCGAGAAAGAAGAAAATTTCTTCTCAGCTGGCGTGGGGATATAGCTTAGTTTAGTCTAGAGAGATGGCTACCGTTTTGATTGCCTTCAATATTTCAGCAACAGACTTACTATTCTTGTTAGGATCTCCCACAAAAGTCCGACCCATTAAAAGCGAACCATTACATATTGCTGATGCTAAGATGACATTAGGTCGCGCGGCCGCGGCAGCGGCCGCGCGGTTTTGTGTTTCTGTATAAAGTCCAGGGAAAGTACAACCAGAAATAACATCACTACACACTTTTACCCTTTTATGGTGCTCATAAGATGGAGAAGTCCTGCGCTGTGCTCAGGAGGGAGGAGTTGAGAGAGAGAGACAGGTTAAAAGAATTGGGGGATGCCCGGGTCCCACTGTTTCAGCGCACCGTGGGGTCTCTGGTCCCATGCCGGAATTAGTTCAGTGGGCTGCCTGGAGTCCAAGGGCGCTCCCTTGGGCTCTTCCATCATGTTCGATCCGCTGCCGGATCCAAAGGGAAGCACACGTGGGGGAGGTGGGTTTAAATATCTATCTGCTGTGGGCGGATTGTCAAATTTCTTGAGCGGTCTCAATAATGTCTCCATTCTTCTTAGCCCTGAGATTTTAGAAGCCTCTCTTGACTCGTCCTTCCCAACGATGCCGCATTGGAGGCTCTTTCAGGGTCAGGGGAATGAGACCCAGCTTTTTACTGGTTTTGGTATATTAATACACCATGGGGGGTTTGCGAGGCTCTCCCATGTGGGCAGGAAACTCTCGGTAGTTTGCCAGGTTCTCCCGGAGGGAGAACTATAAGATGTCACGCAGCAGAAAAGCTTCCAGGAGCTTGGTTTTAAGTCTCTGGATGTTGGCCATTGGTGGGATTACTCGGTGCCGAGGGCAGTCCCTGGGTGTGACAGCCTAGCTACTGAAAAATGGGAATCTGGGCGGAAGAGGCCCAGTCCCTATCCGAGCAGACTTGGAGGTCTCAGACCCGGATCCCACACACCTGGGTTTCTCTGCCGGTTCCTTCATGCGTGAGGCTGGTCCAAACGTGTGGAGAGGGGCCTTGAGCATGGCTGTGGCTAGGCTTGGGAGGTCTTCAGCCTCGGGAGCTCTGCTCAGGGAGGGGAGGGAAGCTGAAGCCCACCCCCTCCTAGGGGCCCCGGGGAAGACAGCCAGGCGTGCGGGCAAGAGACTCTCTGCCTGTAACAAATCATCATGAACAATTTTGCAAACCACTGTGTTTATATAAAGTATAAGGGGGAAATTTACATCTGTGCGCTTCACCTACTCCATGTAAACTCCAAAATATATTAACACAGAATTGCTTTAAAAGTGTTACTAATGACAAGTGAGACATGATTATTACCCTAAGGAGATCCAAGTAGAAAGTAAAATTTAATGTAATATACCTTAGATTCCAGAGTTGAAAACATATATATGTAAATGAGAATAGGCATTTTCTATATTGTATGAAATGGTTTTAATTTTATTTAACTAGGTCAAAATCATATAGCAATCACTAATTGCCCCTTACTGATTTATTTTCTGATCATTCTATTTGCTAGTTCTTAAAGTTTTGTTGGAATAAGCAATATAAACTTGTTATGTGCCAAAAGGCACAGGTTGGGATTGGGAGGGATACTGGGGATATTGGTGGAGGGAAGGTCACACTGGTGCTGCTGGAACACTAAATGCTGGAAACAACTATAACATGGACCACTTTGTAGAGCATAGTGTTTTAAATAAAAATCAATTAAAGAATAAATGAAAGGAGTGCTTAGATAACTCTGAAGGCTGTAGGGAAAGGCCTCTCTCTAGATGAGTCATAGGTTCGGGCCCAATTTGCAGCAGACAGCAGGGTTTCAAGGCCAGTTGTGGGGAAGGATGAAGCCAGTGTGAGCTGAGCTGTTTGCAAATTACCCGAGTCCTGAGTGAGCCCTCAGAGTATCAGAGACCCGCCCAGGAGAGGAAGCAGGAAGAGAACCCCGCACTCTATCAACTCTATCAACTTGCCAGTCAAGTTCCTGGTTGAGCAGCCTTGGTTCTTCCAGACTGAGCCACTGGGCAGGAGTCTGGCTGCAGGCTGGGTGGCCTTGGTGCCCAGAGCTGCATGACACTCAAGTAAATTGGGGAGAACCAACCTGCAGCACAGGAAGAATATTGAGCAGCTGTCGGTTGTGCTAGGTTTCTAAGTCCACAAGAGAGGTTGACCAGTTGACCACTGATGCTCCATCATACTATGTGGACTAGGTTACTTCTGTCCTCAACCAGTGGGATATGAGTAAAACAAATCACAGAGGGCCCAAGAGACAGGATAGCCAGCAAGGTGCTTGCCATGTCCAGGTCTGATCCCTATCACTCCATATGGTTCCCCAAGTCCAGCCAAGAGCGATCCCTGAGCACAGAGCCATGAGTAAGCACTGAGCACCACCAGATGTGGCCTCAAAACAAAAACAATTTAAAAAATGCTAAAATACAAGGAAGATCTGTCTACATTGCTCTGAAGAAAATATTGTGACCCTGGGATGCTTCACAACCTGCACATGCTAAGTAAGCACCCCCTTAATTATGCAAGGACTCAAAGAGGAGCAAATTTTTTACTTCTCAAAAATTATATTCCATTTAATCCTCCAGCCACAAAAATCAAATGCATACCATGAAACAAAGGTGACAATGCAATTCTAGAGCTTAATGGAGTTACTCAGCTCTGATACTTTTTTGGAGATGGGGTCACATCAGGTGATGCTCAGGAGTTATTCCTGGCTCTGCACTCAGGAATAATTCCTGGCAGTGCTCCAGGGATCATATGGGATGCCAGGAATTGAACCCAAGTTGTCCACATGCAAGGCAAATACCCTACCCAACGTACTATCACTCCAGCACTATTTGCTCTTTTATAAAGAAAAGGCATGATAAAAATTTAAATTCAATTTCTCCTAAAAGTATTTTTAAAATATCGGCTGTATTCTGAGTTTGATCCATGGCACACACACACAAAATATAGGGACTTAAAATTAAGAATAATTAGGGGCCGAAGCCCCTACAGTGGGTAGGGTACTTGCCTTCCATATGGCTAACCTGTTTGATCCCTGGCAACCCATACAGTATCTCAAGCACTTCTAGGAGTAATTCCCAAGCACAGAGCCAGGAGTAAGCCCTGTGTATCACCAGGTGTGACCCAGGATTCAAAAAATATATTGCAGGGCTGAAGCTATAGTACAGCAGACAAGGCATTACCCAGGTTCAATCCTCAACATCCCATATGGTCCCCCAGCTCTTTCAGGAGTAATTCCTGGAGTGAAGAGCCAGGAGTAACCCCTGAGCATCACCAGGCATGACCCAAAAAGCATAAATAAAAAGATAAAATTAAGACTAAAAACTGATACCATCCAAACTTGACACAGGGTAGGATACAGATAAACAGAAACACAAGGGTTTTGATTTTCCTCAGAGCACCTAAATAGTGTTCTGGTGGGAAAATGCGGGTTCAATAATCACACCATCAACATTGATGTCTCCTAAAACAAATGTAAAATTTAAGTTAAATAAAAATAAGAGGAAAGACTAAAAAAAAAAATCGATGTCCCCTTTTGGGGGAGAAGAAGTGGGTGAACATAAGCCCTCTTGGCGGCTCCTGGAGCGCTAGGTACAGTCTGCCCACGCTGTAAGACCGACCACACGCTAGCACTCCAGCTAAGGAATCTTCTCTGGGTGTGCAAAGCTTTAATCACAACTTTTAAGAAACCTTGACCTGCACCTCTAAGAATGAATAAGCAATCACAACTAAGGTTCAAGGTGGGCCCCAGGCCCCAGAGGGAAGCACTGGGATCACTTTAAAGTCTTCAGGGAAAATCAAAATCCCTGAAGTCACGGTCTCCTACAAACCAGCCACACGGAAGTGGAATTTGAAATGAAAATGTGTGATACCATTTGCATGAGCACCAGAAACTTCTTTTGACTATGTAGGTATAAATCCAATAAAATGAGTGTATGATCCAGAGAAAGAAAATGGGAGGCAAACCTCAAAAGAGATTAACTAGCAGCAAAAATTTCTTAGATTCCTAGCCCCAGCTGAGACCTCCGGAGTGACCTTGGGAGCGAGCAGGCCAGTCCCCACCCTACCAAAGCCCTGGCAGCCTCACTCACTCCCCAAAGGCACCACCCTGCCTCCGGCCAGACTCCACCACCCCAGAGATCCTAATCTGCCAAAAATTTCAGGTACATGGAGTTTTTCTAGCTGATAATTCCAGGCCTTCTCGGAGTCCAGATGGGCAACCTGCCATCACCTCCCACTACTACCCTGGCAGCCATCTTCGTCCCAAGTTCTACTAGCATTGTTCTAAAGACTCATAAATAAATCTTCGAAGTTATCAGAAGAAAATGGAAGGTGTCTGATGAACCAAAGAAACGAACAAATATATCAATGGAGAGACTTCCCCTGCTCACATGTAGGAAGGCTCCGTGGGGTCAAGACATCTTTCCAACTTGAATCACAAGGGCAATGTCATCCCAGCAGGTTATTTTGTGCTTGCCCGCCACTCGAGTCTAAAGCTGACACATCGCTGATCTTCTCAGAAAGGCAAGTGTGAACCACAATGAACTGCAGGCTCACACTCGTGTCACACCAAAAGCAGTGACAGCAGCGAGGGTTGGCAAGGGTCTGGAGGAGATTTAAAAAAAAAAAAAGTGCCCCGTATCAGCTCTACTGGTGGGGCAGGAAGCTGGCGTGACCATACTGGCAATGACAGAGACCCAGTTGACCATTGATGCTCCATCATACTATGTGGATAGGTTAATGCTGTCCTCAACCAGTGGGATATGAGTAAAACATATCACAGAGGGCCCGAGAGACAGGACAGCTAGCAAGGTGCTTGCCATGTCCTGGTCTAGTCCCTGTCACCCCATATGGTTCCCCAAGCCCAGCCAGGAGTGATCTCTGAGCACCGAGCCAGGAGTAAGCTCTGAACATACTGGAGCTGAAGACTGAGCCAACTACAGGATCCAGCCATCCAACTGGGGGCCGTCTAGCTGAAGAATAGAAAGGCATTAACACAAAACCGGTCTATACTCCCCAATGTTTATAAGCAGGGGGGTTACAATATGGGAGCCACCAAGGTGCTCATGAGTCTTACCCCTGTACTTTCTCTCCAGCCCCTTTATTTTATTATGAAACATCTCATACATCCTAAACACCATTAAAGCATAAGGTATTAAGATAACTTTCAGTGGACCAGGTTCCACCCCAGGCACCGCCCATGGCTCCTCTGAGCACTGCCAGGAGTGGTCTCTGAGTCAGAACCAGAAGTGATCCCTGACACAGAACCAGGACGAAGCCCTGAACACAGAACCTGGAGTGATTCCTGAGCACAGAACTAGGAGTGATCCCTGAACATAAAACCAGGAGTGAGCCCTGAGCCCAGACCAAAAATGATACGGATCCCTGAGCACAGAACCAGGAGTGAGCCCTGAACCCAGAACCAGAAGTAAGCCCTGAGCCCGGAACCAGGAGTGAGCCCTAAACACAGAGCCAGGAGTGAGCCCTGAGCACAGAGCCAGGAGTGAGCCCTGAGCACAGAGCCAGGAGTGAGCCCTGAGCACAGAGCCAGGAGTGAGCCCTGAGCACAGAACTAGGAGTGAGCCCTGAATACAGAGCCAGGAATAAGCCCTGAGCACAGAACCAGTCACTTCCCCATCTGGGCACTTTTGATTGTTTTTAAAATGTTGCTATTGGGGCCAGAATGATAGTATAGCAGGGAGGCATTTGCCTTGCCAATAAAAAATAAAAATAAAAATAAACACGAAACCTGGGTTCAATCCCTGGCACCCCATATGGTCCCTGAGCAGAGAGCTAGGAGTGAGCCCTGATGAGCACTACTGGGTGTGGCCCAAGTCCCCTCCAAAAAATTACTTAAAAACATTGCTACGACAGATGTCACTCAGAAGAGACACGCCTCAGGAGGCAGGGAAGGGTTGGGGCAGGGAGTAGATGACATCTGGCTTCACTTTTAGAAAACCTTATCAGGGGCCGGGAGCTGGTCCAATGGCAGAGCACGTGCCTTGCATGTGGAGAACTTGGGCGCAATGCCCAGCTCTGGTAAAAGAATGAACAAGAAGGCCCAGAGCTATAGCAGAGCAGGCAGGGTGTGTGTCTTGCATGCGGTCAGCCCAGGGTCAATACCCAGCAGCCTATGTGGGGACATGAGACTACAGGAGTGATCCCTGAGCACAGAGCTAAGAGTATAAACCCTGAGCACTGCAAAATGATAAAAATTAAAATAATTATTTTAATCAAAATAATAAAAAATACACTCTATTTCTCTTACTGATTTTCAGATTTTTTGTGTTTTTGTCCAGGGGCCACACCCGGCAGTGCTCAGGACATTGGTCCTAGCTCTATGTTCAGGGATCACTCCTGGCTGACTACAGGGGCCTTTATGGGGTCCTGGGGATCGAACCAGGGTCAACTGTGTGCAAGACCAGCACCCTCCCCACTGTACTATCTCTCCAGCCCCTTTAGGAGATCTTTTCTGAAACATATTTTTGAGGCTCCGTGGCTTAAGCGCCTGACTTCAAGTGTGAGGCTTCGAGTTCCACCCCAGTGCCACCCACGTTGGCTAGGTGTGTTCCTCACGCCCCATCAACTCTGACCTTCTGGCATTTGTTCTGATTTAAAAGACAACAGAACACAGGAAGCAAAAATGACAGTGTTTTGTGGTGGTTATGGCATGCATAAGAGTAACACGAGGGTGCACAGCAGAGCTAGGCTGTGTGAAGAGAAGCAGAATCCATCAAATCGGGCCCTTCACCTGAGAATGAACTTATAGCTCATCAACTGAAAGAAGACCATGGTCAGCAAAGATGGAGTTTATGAAACCTGTAAGTCAGCAGATGAGATTAAAAAGGAAATCCTACTGGATTACATATTATCACCCCTTAGTTCTTTAGTTTTGGGTTTTTTTATTTTTTTGAAACCAAGGAGAAGTGAAATACCATCCACATTTTATTTTTGTTTTTGTGGGGGACTTTGTTTGGGGGCCACACCCGGCGGTGCTCAAGGCTGATTCCTGACTCAGTTCTCAGGGATCACTCCTAGTGGTGCTCCTGGAACCATATGGCATGCCAGAGATCGAACCCGGGGCCACGGCGTGCAAGGCAAGCACCTTACCCACTGCACTATTCCTCCAGCCACAGCCTTCCATAAACATTTTAAGATTTACTTGAAGTAATTAAGAATGCCTGAGTTATAGAGGAGACTTATGGGTAAATGGCAACGGCGAAAGCATCAAAGAGCAATTGTACCTTAGCTTTAAAGCCAGAGGACATCAGCTCAACACAGAACTAATGGACTGTGTGGATAGAAGACCTTTAGTTCCTTTTTTTTTAACTTATATTTTTCCCACTTTATTTAAACACCGGGGTTTACAAAGTTGCCCATGATTATTCGTTGCAGGTATTCAATATTCCAACACCAATCCCATCACCACGGTCACCTTCCCACCACCACTGTGTACATTTTCCCAACCATCCTCAAGCCTGCCACCATAGCAGACCCACAATAATCTGTTTTATATTGCTCATTACCACTAAATGGCTAATGGAATGATCAAAAAAATTTCTGTAGAAGAAAACTGGTGAATATTGTTGAATGTCTCACCGTGGAGTCAGTAAGTTCTTGTCTGAAGGTTTGCCTAGCTACTGTTCCCAGTGAAGCCTTCTGTGTTCATGTTTTTGTCATCGAGATTAGCTGGCTTCTACATTACATCCCATCCAATCTGGTGTGCTCCCATTGGGATGTCAATGTTATAGCTGGGAGATGTTGCACAGCTGCAAATACAGCCAAGCACTCCAGAAAATCAGAATATTTAACTGGGCAACTCAGCCAAAGGCAGGGCAGTGGCCATGGGGAGTGGGTGTGGCTGCCAGACTTCTGGAAGTCCTGGGGCGGGGGGGGGGGGGGGGGGTTCCACCTACCTGTCAAGTCAAGCTTTTTCCTTTCGGCACTGAGTCAAAAGTGCCAGAAATGAGGCCAGAAAGAGAGTACAACAGGGCTTAAGGTGCTGGCTACGCACTTGGCTGACCCCAGTTCAAGCCCCAGCACCCTAGAGGGTCCCCTGAAAACCACCAGGAGTGATCCCAGAGTACAGAGTCAGAAATAAGCCCTGAGCACCACCAGGTGTGCATCCCCCTAAAAACAAAAAACAGAAACAACCACAGCAAAGCCAGAATCACCGAAGTCCCAAGCACAGGCCTATGGGTGAGCCACTCGATGTGCCCACCTGGGCTGAGAGCTGCTCCAAGACTGGTGTTTCAGCAGGTGGCCAGGCAACTGGTAGCCCCTGATCTCCCTGCAGAGCAAGACCTTCCTTGCCCCCACGTGGTGCCCATGGGGCTGTTCCGAAGCTGCAGCTCTAGAACAAGCCACGCCTACCGCCTGGTGCTTCATACACTTGACCATTCAGTTTGGGGGTCTGCGGGGAGCTGAGAAGTTCGGCCCACTTGACCCAGTGGTCCAGGCCTCTGTGCTGGCTATGACAGTGGTTTTCCCTCCCATTCAGCCTCACTCAGAGCTTCTCTGTGACACGAGCAGTGGCAGAAGCAACAGCTGAGATGCCCAAGGGTGGGCCATGCCTGTCTCTCTTGGGGATGTTCGCTCTGGGGGGAGAGGTGGGGCACCCTCTTATTACAGCATTTATTCAACCTTTGGGGAGAGGGCCCCAGTGGGTATGCTCAGACCTCCCATCAGCAAGTGGTACCAGTGGCCAGCCATGGAAGGGGGTCAGCCCGGAAGTAGATCCCAAAACCTCCTGAGAGACCCAAGCTAGAACACCAGTAAGTTGCCCACTGGGTCCCTGACCTTCAGTGCCCACATGGCTGAAGACAGCAGTGTCAGGGGCTGCCTCTGTTCAAGAGTCATGGATGGGACAAGTACATGCCCTGGGGCCTAGCTGGGAACGGGGTGCCACCACCCAGTGGGTATAACCAGTCACTGGGGCAGCTGAGGTTCAAGGCAGGGAAATCATCTCTTCCCTCGATGGGAAAAGTGTCCAGAGCCATGGGAAGGGGGATAGGCAATGTGAGGGATAGCGTGACCATGACCCACCATAACCCACTGTCTTCCTTCTATGCCCCCAGAGTGGGGTGAGGAGCTAATAGAGAGCTAGAGGTGGATAATATGTAATCCAAGAGGATTTCCTTTTTAATCCCCTCTGCTGACTTATTGGTTTTACAAACTCTGACTTTGCTGACCGTGGTCTTTCAGTTGATGAGCTACAAGTTCATTCATAGGTGATGTTGACAGGTTCCATTCCCTCCCCGCAGCCCAGCGCTGCTGTGTGCCTGCATTTCACTCTTCCCTGTGCTATTATAGGAGTCCCTGCTGGCAAAGCTCCGGAACCAACTGGACCGGTTAAACTGCGAGAACGTGCCCAGGACCCAGATAGCGGTGACAGAGTGTCACCAGCGGGACTGGCATTCCCCAGATAAATTAATAATTGGCAATCACCACAGCCAGGTTTGGAATGTGGGGTGTTGACATAAGGAATCTAGACAAATAACTGATTGGCAATAATGGAATCTAGACACACAAATGATTTGCCACAGTGAAGGAGTCTAGATCAATAACTTTGTTTCTGCTCATACCAGTCTTCCCCATGTAATCACTCATCTAACCTCTCATCTCCCACTCACCACCTGCCCTGTCCTGCATGTATCACATTCCATTTTCCCCGGTCCAATCACTGATGATCCTGAATTAAATTGTCTCCAGTCCATCAGCCTGCAGTCCACATGCATTGACCATTAGTCCCAGACTGCATCAGAATTCGGTCCATGTACCCAGGTCACTGGACACTGCTGGAAAGTATCATGCTATAACCACTACATAACACTGTCATTTCTGCTTTCAATAAGCCATTGTTCACTAAATCAGAACAATCACCTATTTGGTGTGACCATAAGGTCACACGGATAGCACCCACGCTGCCACAGGCTACCGATCGGATCCATCTGACTCAAGAAAGGGAAAGGAAATAGATTCATCCTGGCTCTGAGCACCCCTGTAAAGGCGGGTCCTGAATTCAGTTCCCAATGCCAAGACATCTGGGAATCTCCTACCTCCAGTCTGGTGGTTCAGCTCTGCTAAGCTGACCAAGTGCTTTCTAATAAACACCCACTGTTCCCTACTGGATTCGCCCAGAAATGACCACCAGAGAAACCAGCAACTTTGGAGCACTGCTTGGTTTCCTGAGGAAGCACTGGGGTCTCATACCAAGGGGTGGGGGTGAGAGGACCAGCTGACAACATCCCCATCCCCATATAACCCTCTTGAAGGATTTTTACTGCCGTTAAAAAATACCATTCAGTCTTCTGGGCAGGTGGGGACCTGAGGAGGGACAGCCCAGGTGCTCTGCCACCATGCAGCCTGGAGATTTAGTCCTGAACCCGCATACCAAGGGCCTTGCTCGTGGAAGCTCTTGGTCACCAGGATTCCATCTGGAGTAGGTGGGGGAGACTTCACCTGCTCCTTCTGGGGTTCCCTGGTGATATATTGGCTCAGTATGGGGCCCAGAGAGATCTCTGGCACTGTGGTGTCTTCTGGGACTGCTGTGGCTCTGGGCCAGGGCTGTTGGGAAGCTATGATGGCACCTGGAGGCCAATTGTGGGCATGATAGCCAGTGTACTGGGCAGGTGGAGACCTGGGGAGGGTAGCCGGGGTCGTCTGCCTCCATGCAGTCTGGAGATTCAGTCCTGGAACCCACATACCAAGGGCCTTGCTTGTGGAAGCTCTTGGTCACCGGATTCCATCTGGAGTAGGCAGGGAGACTGCACTTGCTCCATCTGGGGTGCCCCAGTGAAATTCGCTCAGTATGGGGCCTGGAGAGATCTCTGGTGCTGTGGTGTCTTCTGGGAGTTGCCTCTGTGTCTCTAAGCTAGGGCTGTTGGTGTATTAAGATCCACATTAAAAATTTTTCAGCAGATTATATCTTGATGAGGTCCATCCTGGGACAGTGGAGTCAGGCTGGGGGTATGGCGGCTATTTTGGGTTATGGAAGCAAGTGGCTGGCAGGGACTCTGCTTGGGCTGACACAGGTCAACCTGCCCCCTTCAATTTACCTCAGTCTGTTCAGCCATGCATGGGTCCAAGCTTAACTGCGGCTTTTGATCTCTTTCAACATGTATTTAGGGGTCTCTGAAGTAAAGCAAGTAGTAGAACTTACAGGGTGGTGCTGGAGTTAGTTTGTGGGGGTGACTGCCAGTGCTTCTATGTGTATTGGAAGGTGGGGGAGGTAGCCCATCTCAACTCTGAGAAAGTGTGGAGATTTCCATCACAAAACCCTGATATCAGAATTTTATCTGGTAGATATAGCTTGGTGAGGTCCTTCCTGAGACAGTGGGCTCAGGCTGGGGTATGGCAATAATCATGGCCCAGAGAAACAACAGCGAGTCCCAGAAGACAACACAGTGCCAGAGATCTCTCCAGGCCCCATACCAAGCCAATATCACTGGAGCACCCCAGATGGAGTAGGTGCAGCCTCCCCACCTACTCCAGATGGAATCCCAGTGACCAAGAGCTTCCACAAGCGAGGCCCTCGGTACATGGTTTCTAGGACTAAATCTCCAAGCCACATGGTGGCAGAGGACCTGGGCTGTCCCTCTCCAGGTTCCCTGCCCGCCCAGAAGACTGGCCGTCATGCCCACAATTTGCCTCCGAGCAGCATCATAGCGGACCAACAGCCCAGGCCCAAAGACTCCAAATTGAATTTCAAAATCGATTAGTGCCCTACAGAGATGTCTCTGGAACCCAACAATTTACAATCGAGAAATTCACATTTTCAATCATGGCCATGCAAGTTCTCAAAATATTCAAAATGAGCAATGAAAAATAAATTATCTAGCGTCTGCCCCTGGCAGGTAGGCTTGAATGGTGGTGGAAATTTTGAGCAAAACATGATGCCCAAAATTAGAGAGAGAGTATTGGGGAAATTGTCTGCCATAGAGGCAGGGTCCCCCTCAATGGTTCACCGCCTCATCATGGCGGGGGTGGGGGGGTAACAACGGTGCCAACAGGAGAAGAGTAAACCAACAGGTGCTGCCAGAGATGCAGGCAGGTGTGTGTCAGCGCGTGGATCGTTACAACATGCCAGTCGACCAAAAACTTACATTCAGAAGACTGGAAGGACGATTAGAGGCTGCCCTAAAAGCCTCCATCCCTCTCGGAGAGCCAGGCAAGCTACCGAGGGTATCCTGCCCACACATCACAGCCTTGCAAGCTACCCATGGCATATTTGATATGCCTAAAACAGTAACAATAATGGGCTTTATTCCCCTGACAATGAAAGAGCCCCCAATATGGCAGCATTGGGAAGGATGAGTAAGGAGAGACTGATAAAAATCTCAGGGCCAGACTAGGCTGCCAAAACAAAGAAGGATTAAAATGACTGTCTGTACTTTCAACACATGTACGCTAGCATCTGAAGCATCCATCAAGTACCTGATGGTGCAAGCGCAGAAGATCAAGCACGACGTCATTGTACTGACTGAGACCAAAAGACATCAATCACATCATGCTGTTTTCGGCACTGGAGAACTGTTCCTCAGAAAATGTGACAGTAGAGGCATCAGTGGTGTTGATGTACTCACCAACACAATCTTGGCCATGAGCATCGATTCGTTCAAATGCTTGACAACCCGAATCAGATGCTTACATTTGAATAGATGTGGCTCATTGCTGGCAGTTTCTAGCTTTGCCATCTACACACCAACATCCAACTATGACAAAAAATTGAGAAGTTCTAGATGGAGCTGGAGAAGTTCTATAAAGACCACACCTTCTACAAGGTCATTGTTCGTGATTTTAATGCCAAGATAGGAGCGAGAAGGTCGCCCAAAGAATTCCACATCAGGACCCACGGCCTAGAATGGAAAGAACAGGGTGAAAGACTGTATGAGTTCGTCATGTTGACCAAGACCACCCATGGTAACTCGCAGTTCCAGAAGGCCAAATCTAAACATTAGACATGGAGTCTCCAAATGGACAGTTCCACGACGAAATTGACCACATCATATTCAATTGACGGTTTTGCCTGACCGATGTTGCTGTTGTCTCAAAATTCCAAACAGGATCAGACCACTGTCTTCTTTGTGCAAAGTTCTACTTCACGAAGCGGGGAGAAGAGAAAAGGCTGCAAAGTTTAAGAAGAGAACTTCCAGAATGACCACCAACTGGAAGCTCTTAGGCACTATTGCAACAATATGGGAAGATGCCATCATTGACAACATTGACGAGGAATACGGTCAGCTGGTACAGCACCTCCATGACTGTGAGAAGAATGCTGAGAGTGAGAAAACGTCTGTCTATGGAAACTCTCGACCTCATTCGCCAACGTGGTTTGGCTCGAGCCTCAGGCAATCACAAGCTAATGTTCGAGCTTGCAAAGCTGTGCAGAGACGCAATTTAAAAAAATACCTGAAAGAGAGAATAGCAGCAGTGTTGGCTGATGCAGCAGAAGCTGGGAAAAGAATTCACAATGCCCACCTGTCCTCCACCAACTATAAGACCAAGATGACTACCCTTCAACGTCCTGATGGGTCTATTACATCTTCTAGAAGGGCAATGGAGAAGGTTATCTATGACTTCTACTCGGATATCTTTGATAGCCACGCCCACCTGCCCACATACCAAATTCCGCAGGATGGATATGTCATTCCCAGTGTTCTCCCTTCTGAAATTCGACATGCCATTTCGTCGGTAAAGAAGCGTACAGCACCCAGTCCAGACAAGGTCAGACTCAAACACCTGAAGAATCTGCCGCCAGTACTTGTCAATACACTGGCTCAGCTCTTCACACACTACCTATCTGAATGCAAAGTTCCATCCCAATGGAAAACCAGCAGGACCGTTCTGTTGTACAAGAAGGGAGATATCCATGACATCAGCAACTATCACCTAATCTGCCTATTGTCTATCGTCCACAAGTTGTTTACTCATATCATCCTGAATAGGATTGGTAGAACACTAGATGAAGGACAACCATGTGAGCAAGACAGGTTTCAAAAAGAATTCAGCACAATAAACCATATCCACACAGTGACCAAGCTCATTGAGATTTCGAGAGAGTTCAAGATGCCACTCTGTCTAACATTCCTCAATATAAAGAAAACCTTTGATTCTATTGAGACTGATGTGGTCATTGAAGCCCCAGCCAAACAGGGGGTTCAAACTCAGTACTCAGTATCCTCCGTGAGCTGTATTATGGATTCACCACCAGGATCTCACCATTCTACAAGGAAGTGATCATCAACGTAAAGAAAGGAGTTCGGCAGGGTGATACCATTTCACCGAAACTCTTCAGTGCCACCCTCGAGAATGTTATACGATGACTGGAATGGGAAAGAATGGGAGTGAAGATAGACAGCTGGCAACTACCCCACCTCCACTTCGCTGATGACATCGTTCTAATAAACACCAAACATTAGCCAAGTGGCATGAATGCTGGCCAACTTCCACTGTGAGTGTGGAAAGGTCAAACCACAGCTGAACATCATAAAGACAATGCTCATGAGAAACGGGATAGCTTCTGATGTTCCATTGCTCTCAACGAAACTAACGTCTCTGAATGCAGCAGCTATGTGTACCTGGGTCGAGAACTCAACATGACGAACTACTTGGCACCAAAGCTGTGCAGGAGGAGGAGAGCAGTGTGGAACACCTTCAAGAGCGTTGAAGAAGTTGTTAAGAGGACAAAGAACCTCCGGCTCCAGGCACATCTTTCCAACTCCACCGTTCTTCTTACACTGACATACGCCTCAGAGACCTGAGCCCTATGAAAACAGGATGAGAACGCTATCCGGGTCTCCCAAAGAGGAATCAAAAGAGCTATGCTTGGAGTATCACATTTCACTCAAGTGAGAGAAGGTATCCAGAGTTCCCACCTCTGTTGATGCTGCCTCATTTGCCAAGGTGTGAAAAATCAGATGCGACGGACACGTAATGCGATTTGGAAACAACCACTGGATTACAGCTGTTACTGACTGGATTCCACGGGACATCAAAAGAATGCATGGCAACCCACCTACAAGATGGTCAGACTTCTTCATCAAGACCCTGAATGAACGGTTTGAGGTTCGTTGTGTTCCTGGAGCGAGCAGACACCACTGGGCTACACTACCATGCAACACGGACAAATGGAGATGTTACTGGCGCCCACTCAAATCAACAAACAATGGGATGACAAGTGATACACGTGAAGAGGCAGGGTGGGGGGGTGGATACTGGGGACATCAGTGGTTGAAAATGTGCACTGGTGGAGGGATGGGTGTTCCATCATTGTATGACTGAATCTCAAACATGGAAGCTTTATAACTATCTCATAGTGATATAATAAAATAAAAAAGAAATGTGCAGACCATGCCCACTTCAATCAGCTTCATCAATAGCTGAACAAAGAGCAGTACTCCCACATTTAAAAAATATATATATGCCGTTCAAGGGCTGGAGAGATAGTAGAGCAGGGAGAACACTTGCCTTGCACACAGCTGACCCCAGTTCAATTCCCAGCACCTCCTACAGTCCCCTGAGTGCCCTGAGCATAGAGCTAGGAGTAAGTCCTGAGCACCATCAGATGTGGCCCAAAAGCCAAACAAGAAACTACCCCTTAAAACTCTGTTGACATCCTGCAGAGCAAACACACCATGTTTCACACAAAATCAAGGCGCCTTTGTATTTATTTTCAGTCCAAAAACCTTTTGTTGTGACAACTCACAAACTCAGCTGGACTGCGCATCAGCCAGCAATATGCTGACGGGCAGCTCCTGTCTTCCCAATCCTAGGGCACCTTTAAAAATTATTTTGTGGGCTCCAGGCCGTGTCCATTTGGCCTACTGCATTTTAATTTGGCCCGTTGCACTATTGCTCTGGTCCCATCAGGCAGTTTTATTTGATGCTTCCACACCTGGTTGCATCTGCTTTGGGGGGCCCAGGGGGAAGGGCGGCATAGGACCTGTGAGGATTATGCAGTGACAGGGGTTAGTCCAGATGCAAAGTACCCTGCAGGCCACCTGGCGCTACTCTGCCCCAGCATCTCTGCCGGCCGGTGCTGCTGTGTGCCAGGGCCCGCCCATGCCAGGGAGTGATGCAGCTGCACCACCATCGCCCTGTCCAGGCTAGGCAGCGACTGTCCGGTGCCTCCCACTTCCCGCCGACATATGGCAGCTGGGGCCCCGGGTCTCTCCGCTTGTCTAGGACTGCGCAGTTTTACCATCGCTGCAGGGACTGGGCGCTTAAAGGTTCCCACTGTCTGCGGGTCCATCTTCTGGCGGATTCGTGCCACTGATGGGGCCGGTGACAGAAGGTGTGGAGGCCCTTCTCGGGACTGAAACCCTCAGCAGTCATCTATATGCAGAGTGCCAGGCGTGCGAACTTTCCAGAACCTGAAGGTTGCAGAGCCCTGAGGAAAAAAAAAAAAGAGAGAGAAAGAGAAAGAAAAAGAAAAAGAAAAAGAAAAAAACGCTGCAGAAAACAACACAACCCCGCCCCCTTCACCCAGGCCCCGCCCCCTTCATCCCTGCCCTCACTTCCTGTAGCTGATTCTGGCAGCTTTCACTGCGGTGAGGAGCCCTCTGTGATTTTTTTAGGTGGAATTTTCTTTTTATCATTATTAATATTATTATTGATTTTATTTATAAGGTATTATTATTTTTTTTAAAAACACGGTGATTGGGCTGGAGCAACAGGACAGCAAGGAGGGCGTTTGCCTTGCACACAGCCGACCCAGGTTCAATCTCTGGCATCCCATACGTCCCCTGAGCACTGCCAGGAGTAATTCCTGAGTCCAGAGCCAGGAGTAACCTCGGAGCATCACCAAAACATTTTTAAAAAGTTAAATAAAATTTTTAAAAACACCGTCGTTTACAAAACCGTTCATGATACAGTTGTTCCAAGCATTTAGTGTTCTAATTCCACAAGTGTGACCTTCCCTCCACCAATGTCCCCAGTTCCCCTCCTGATCCCAACCTCCTAACCTGCCCCCTTAGGTATATAATAAATTTACTTTATATTGCTTATTTCAACAAAACTTTATGAAATGGCAAATGGAATGCTCAGAAAAATAAGTCAGTAAGAGCCAATTAGTGATTACTATTTGATTTTGACCTATTTAAATAAAATTGAAACCATTTCATACAACATAATCAAATGTCTCTCTACCCAGACCACCCTCCAGGTTGCTCCCGGACACTTGGGCCGAACCTCGCGCATGAGTGAAGCCCCGCAAAGCCAGGTAAGCAGAACTTTGTGACCTTAGCTCTAGGTTCAACGAGACCTGGAAACAAGATCCTCTGTCTGCCTCCTCCAATCCCCGGCATCTGAGGGAGGGGTCCAACCCAGATGCCCCACCCTACCCAAGATAAATACCTCACTGGCCCACCCCCACTACATCCACTACCCAGACACCGCCACCCCCCAGGTTGCTCTTAGGTATCCCAAAGAGGAATCGAAAGAGCTATGCTGGGAATATCATATCTCACTCAAGTGAGAGAAGGAATCCGGAGTTCTGACCTCCATTGACGGTCAAAAATCAGGGATGCTGTCTCGTTTGCCAAGGCACCAAAAATCAGATGGGCCGGTCATGTAATGAGATTCAGAGACGACCGTTGGACTAGAGCTGTTACAGACTGGATTCCACGGGACGTCAGAAGACCTCGTGGCCGTCCTCCAACTAGATGGTCAGATTTCTTCATCAAATCTCTGAATGAACGATTTGAGGCTCTTTCTGTTCCTGGAGTGAGCAGGTATCATTGGGCTACACTAGCTCGCAACAGGGACAAATGGAGATGTTACTGGCGCCCGCTCGAGCAAATTGAAGATCAATGGGACTACAAGTGACAAGTGATACATTGTTAACTCTGGGATCTAAACTATATTACATTAAATTCAATTTTCTACTTGGATCTCCTTATGGTAATAATCATGTCTCACCTGCCATTAATAACAGCAATTCTATATTGATGTATTCTGGAGTTTACATGGAACAGGTAAGGCCTACATATGTAAATTTTCCCCTACACTATATAAATGCTGTTGTTTATAAAGTTGTTCATGATGATTTGTTTCTTTCTGGTGTTCAATATTTCAATGCCAATTAGGTGGAAATTTCTACAGCTGTTACTCAGGGTGGTTACTCTGGACTAGGTAATCCTCAGGTTCAAGGCTCCTTTTAATTTTTATTGTATTTTTGTTTCATTTTGGGGGGTAGACCTGTGGTGCACAGGGTTCTGTGCTCAGGAATCAGTCCTGGCCAAGCTTGGGGACCCCATGCAGTGCCAGCGATCAAATCCAGGTTGGCCCCATGCCAGGAGAGCGCCTTAAGGATTGTACTATCTGCTGGGCCCCCGAGCCCCGCCTTTGAAGGGAAAGATGCTCTATTCCAAGTTCATCTGGTGGAGTTTGTCTGAGAGACCTTGGAGAAGTCACTCAAGTCTTACTTCCGCCGGGCCTCCATTGCTCCCAGGGAAAATTCTGCTGGAACAGAATCCTCGAGAGAAGGAACCACCATCAGTACAACCACCATGATGCACTTGGACCAAAACTCAGGACCATGAAGCCCTTGAAGCACAGTAACCACTGATCCGGCTACAGTGTCCAGGGCTGGGGCCATAAAGGTCAGTGGTTAATGGTGACGCTAACAGCCCGGGGCTAATGGTGGCCTGGGCAAGGCTGGCATCCACCTCCCAGGGCACATGCCCATCCGGCTGCCCCGACTCAGAGTCTACTCCCTGTACCCAGAGAAGGGGGGCCATCTTCGACCCCATGTGGGCAGACCAGGCTGCCGAGTCAGAAGCCAGCACAAGGTAGGCGTGAGCATATGGGCACACACAGCCGGGGCAGGGCTGGGCTCCAGACCCATCAGAGAATGGATGGGCACTGGGCAGACAGAAACTGGAGAGCCCGGAGGGTCAGGGCGTCCCCGCCTGTGCTGGGGGAGCAGCAGAGACTGTCCAGGTCCACCTGAGCCATGAAAGGGGCACTGGGTCTCTCTCGATGGCCTCCTCAGTTCCTCCTCAATCCCCCTCCTTGGCCTCTTCTCTCCCCCCCTCCCTGTCTTGCTCTCCCCCCACTCCCTCCCTCTCTCCTCTCCTCCCTCTCTCTGCCCTGTAGCTCTCTCCCAATCACTCGCTCTCTCTCCTTCTTCCCCTCTTGTCTCTTCCCCCTCTCCACCTCTCTCTCCTTCTTTCTCTCTCCCTCTCTCTCCCTCATCTCTTCTCCCCCCTCTCTCTCCTTCTCTCTCTCCTTCCCTCTCCCTCTCTGTCTCTCCCTCTCCCTCTTGGTCCTCCCACCCCAAAGGGCTAATACTGTCCCCCTCTGCCACAGCAGGAAGGAATAAAGACAAAATGGAGCCCCACTTCCAAGTGCCCTGCAGGCAGGGGGCACAGGACTGCAGAAACCTGAGGTTCCCGTGCCCATCCCACACATCAGCTGCAGGGCCTCTGGCACGCTGCCTTCCCTCCCCTAGCCCTACGGTGGGCACGGTGCAGGATCCTGGCCAAGTCCTTCTCCAAGGGGCCCTCTAGACCCCTGCCACCCCCAAGCATCTCCAGAGGGATCACAGGGAACCATCTGTGTGCAAAGACGCGAAGGCTGCTTTGCTTGTAGCAAAGCCTGCTGGTAGCAGGTTGAACGAGGAGGACACCCCTTCCCCTTTCTCCTCCCTGGGATGGAGGGGCTTGCACAAGCTGCTCCTCCAGCCTCTGCATCCTTCACCCTCAGGTTCAGCCAACTTGTGCCCTAAACCTGAGATCCCATAAAGAGATGATAGCGGGGAGAGATAGCACACCCCACCCAGGCTCAACCCCAGCACCCCACAGGGTCCCCTGAGCACCTCCAGGAGTTATTCCTGAGTGCAGAGCCACAAGCCTTGCTGGGTGTGGCCCCAAAAACCAAAATAAATAAATAAAAAGCAACAACATCCCTCTAAGATCGGGGACAAAACAAGGCTGCCCACTCTCGCCACTCCTATTCAATATAGTACTGGAAGTTCTTGCCATAGCAGTTAGGCAAGAAAAAGACATCAAGGGCATCTGGATAGGAAAGGAAGAGGTCAAGCTACCACTATTTGCAGATGACATGATACTATACTTAGAAAATCCTAAAGACTCTACAGAAAAGCTCCTAGAAACAATAGGTTTGTATAGTAAAGTGGCAGGTTACAAAATCAATACCCAAAGGTCCATGGTTTTCAATATACAAATAATTAAAAATAAAGATATTTTAAAAACAGTCCCTTTCACAATAGTGCCTCAGAAAAATCAAGTACTTTGGAATCAGCTTAACTAAAGAGGTGAAGGACCTATACAAAGAAAAATTACAAAACAGTGCTTCAAGAAATAAAGAAATGGAGACACATCCCTGCTCATGGATTGGGAGGATTGACATAGTCAAAATGGCAATACTCCCCAAAGCATTATACAGATTTAACGCGGTCCCTATACCAATGACATTCTTCAAAGAAATAGACAAAACACTCCTGAAATTCATATGGAACAATAAATCCCCACAAATAGCTAAAGCAATCCTAAAGAAGATGGGTAGCATCACCTTCCCCAACTTCAAACTGTACTGCAAATCAGTAGTAATTAAAACAGCATGGTATTGGGCTAGAAACAGACCCACAGACCAATGGAACAGAGTTGAATATACTGTCACAGACTCTCATTTAATCTTTGATAAAGGAGCAAGAAATGCGAAGTGGAACATGGAAAGCCTCTTCAACAAGTGGTGCTGGGAAAACTGTGCAGCTACTTGCAAAAATAATGAATTCAGACCTCTACCTAATGCCAAGCACAAAAGTCAGATCAAAGTGGCTTAAGGACCTCAATATCAGAGGAAAATGTAGGCAGAACCCTATCTGACATTGAAGCTAAAAGCATCTTTAAGGATGAAATACCACTGACCAAGCAAGTGGAAGCAAACATAAACAAATGGGGCTACATTAAACTAAGAAGCTTCTGCACCTCAAAAGAAACAGTGACCAAAATACAGAGAGAGCCCATGAAATGGGAAAAATTAATTACCCAATGCCCATCAGATAAGAGGTTAATATCCAGGATATACAAGACATTAGTAGAATTATACAAGAAAAAAATCTCCAACCCCATCACAAAATGGGGAGAAGAAATGAACAGAAACTTCCTCAAAAAAGAAATAAAAATGGCCAAAAGGCACATGAAAAAACACTCTACATCGCTAATCAGCAGGGAGATGCAAATCAAAACAACAATGAGATATCATCCCACAACACAGAGAATGGCACACATAAAAAAAAAAAAAAAAAAAAAAAGAACAACCAGTGCTGGCTCGGATGTGAGGATAAAGGGACTCTTATTCAGTGCTGGTGGGAATGCCGACTGGTCCAGCCTTTTTTTTTTTTTTTTTTTTTTTTTTTTTGCTTTTTTGGGTCACACCTGGCGATGCACAGGGGTTACTCCTGGCTCTGCACTCAGGAATTACCCCTGGCCGTGCTCAGGGGACCATATGGGATGCTGGGATTTGAACCCGGGTCGGCCACGTGCAAGGCAAACGCCCTACCCGCTGTGCTATCTCTCCAGCCCCTGGTCCAGCCTTTTTGGAAAACAATAATGACATTCCTCCAAAAACTAGAAATTTAGCTTCCATATGACCCAGCAATATCACTTCTGGGAATATATCCCACGGATATCTGTACCTATATGTTCATTGTAGCACTGTTCACAATAGTCAGAATCTGGAAACAACTCAAGTGCCCAAGAACAGAAAACTGGCTAAAGAAACTTCAGTACACAATGGAATACTATGCAGCTGTTAAAAGATGAAGTCATGAAATTTGCTTATAAGTGGATGGACATGGAGAGTATCATGCTAAGGAAAATGAGTCAGAAAGAGGGACAGACGTAGAATGACTGCACTCATTTGTAGAATATAAAATAATATGAGACAGGGCTGGAGCAATAGCACAGCGGGTAGGGTGTTTGCCTTGCACGCAGCCGACCCAGGTTCGATTCCCAGCATCCCATATGGTCCCCTGAGCACTGCCAGGAGTAATTCCTGAGTGCAGAGCCAGAAGTAACCTCTGTGCATCGCCAGGTGTGACCCAAAAAAAAATCCCAAAAAACAAAAATAATATGAGACTAATACCCAAGGTAAGTAGAGACAAGGGCAGAAAGGCTGCTCCATGTTTGGAAGCCTGCTTCATGAGCTCTGGGAGAAGGCAGATGGTATAGAGAAGGGATCACTAAGTCATGATGGCTGGAGGGATCACTCGGGATGGGAGATGTGTGCTGAAAGTAGATAAAGGACCAAACATGATGCCCTCCCAGTATCTGTACTGAAAACCATAATGCCCAAAGGTAGAGAGTAAGAGGGAAATTTCTGCCGTAGAGGCAAGGGGAGGGGTGAGATGGGGGAGATACTGGGGACACTGGTGGTGGAAAAAGTACACTGGTGGAGGGATGGGTGTTTGATCATTGTATGACAGAAACACAATCATGGAAGCTTTGTAACTGTATCTCACAGTGATTCAATGGAAAAAAAAAAAAAAGCAACCACCGATTCCAGAGGTGAGCGATCCTATAGTTAGCACAGAACTGACCCAGGTTCAGTCCCCAGCACCCCATACAATCCCCTGAGTGCCGGGTTCATTCCCCAGCATCCCATATGATACCCTGAGTGCCACCAGGAGTTATTCCTGAGTGCAGAGTCAGGAGTACTTCTGGCTGTGACCCCTAAACCAAGATAAGTAAATAAAAGCAACAATAGACTCCGGAGGGGAGCAATCACACAGTGGAGAGGGTGTTTGCCTTGCATGCAGCGGACATCCCATATGATCCATTCCTGACACCCCATATAATCCCCTGAGTGCCGCCAGGAGTAATTCCTGGGTGCAGAGGCAGGAGTCATGCCTGAGTGAGTACTGCTGGGTGAGGCCCCAAAACCAAGGTAAATAAATAAAAGCACTGGCAGACCTCAGGAGGCAGGATTCATGGGTGGCGGCCGTGACCTCGCCTGCCAGGAGCACATACACACATCTTGTGTCTCACAGGCTGGACGTGCCTTTCGCCATGCATGGTTGTGAAACCTGCACAGAGCTCAGTGGCCCCAGGCGTGGGCCAAGCACCCGGCCTCACCACGGGCATGCGAAGTACTTACAGAAGCCTCGCAAGCAGAGGCGACTCAGTCTTTCGAACAAACCCATCGATGGCGTTCTTGAAGATTCACTGAGCAATCAGTGGGGATGGGGAACACGGCAGGGTGTCGAGTTGGGGAATCTCACGGGATGGCTTAGCCCAGCTCCCCATTTCCCACGGCTCCTTCCCAATGAGCCGTTGGCTTTCCAGGGCTGGGATGCAGAGCCGCCACAGGCAGCCCTTGGCTTGCCCTCCAGAAGGTCCGAATCAGCCACTGGTCCCTATGGATTCACCTGGACAGGAGACTTGGGCAAAAGCAAAGTCCTGGCAATACTGTTTCCTTCCCCCCCAACTGTTCTGACGCCTCAGACCTCAAGGATCTGGGACAGTTTCCAAGAGCAGGTGAGTCATTCCCCAGACTCACCCTCCTGGATGCCCCTCGTCACCTGATAAAGCTGCTCACTCAGCTCAACTTGAATGGAACAAATAATTGACAGGATTTTCTACTCTTCTGGGAAGAGTTGGGAAGTCACTGGACCCCACGCAACTAAAATGACTTGGCTATCACCCCCAAATAATCCATGAGGAGCCCACTTACCACTGAGTCTTTTCTTAAAATTATTAAACCACAGTGAGATACACAGTTACAAAGTTGTCCATGATTGAGATTGAGTTTCAGTCACACAATGTTCCTACACCTGTCCCTTCACCGGTGTATATTTCTCACCGCCAATGCACCAATGTTCCCAATTTTCCTCCTTCCACACTCCACCCCAGTCGGCCTCTCCCTCTCCCTCTCTCTCTCTCTCTCTCTCTCTCTCTCTCTCTCTCTCTCTCTCTCTCTCTCTCTCTCTCTCTCTCTCTCCCTCTCTCTCTCTCTCTCTCTCTCTCTCTGTCCCCCCCTCCAGCCCACCCCCCAGTTTGGTCATTTTGGTTTGCGATAGATACTGAAAGGTTATCATGCGCATCCCTTTACCGTCTTTCAGCACACAATTCTTGTCCAAAGTGATCATTTCCAACTGCCATTGTCATACTTGTCCCTTCTCTGTCCTAACTTCCCTCTCCACCATCCACTTGTGACAAGCTTCCAACTGTGAGCCAGTCATCCTGGTTCTCCTATTGTCCTTGGGGAATAGTCTCATACTGTGTCTTTTTCTTTTTTTAAGTTTTGTTGTTCCTTGTTTTGTTGAGATGCTTGATTTTTTTTTTGGGGGGGGTGGGGGCATCCACCTCAGGTGGCATCCACCTTACTCTTGGCTCTGTACTCAGGGATCACTCCTGGCTGTGCCTGGGGGACCATATAAGATGCTGGAGACTCAACCCAGGTAAGCCATCTACAAGGCAAGTTCCCTGCCCACCATATCATCTCTCCAGCCCTTGGTATGTCTTTGATAAGTAAGACTTTGATAACTCCTGTGATTCTTGGCTTTGGGCCTGTGGTTTTGAGTCACTGGCTTAGAGATTGAGTCAAGGTGTTTATCACAGTCCTTCAAAATCCTAAAATTGGGGCTGGAGAGATAACTCAGAGGGCAAGAGGGCATGCCTGGCTGGCACTGACAGCCGGGTTCAGTTCCTGCCCCCCATCCCCTGAAACAGCTGTTGTTTCCTAGAAACTCCCAAAGTCAAGGGAACCCCCCCCCGCCAAATATATATCTATATGTATATATATAATTTATGTCCAGTGATTTTATAGATCCCTTTAAGTATTGTAACCATAAATAGGATCTTAAGGTGAACCAGGAAAACATTTTCCCCCTAAATCTCAGTGAGAGGGCTCGGGGCTTCTCCTGAAGCCCCTGCCTGGCACCTTTCTGCGCCGCCGTCGGATCCTGACCAATCCCCACTCTGCTGCTTAGGGGCGTGTCCTCATCTTAGGGGGCGTGGCCTTAAAAGTGGGCGTGGCCTCTTTCCAGAGCACAGGCTGCTAACGCGGCCGCAGTTATTTTTTTTTACCATTCCATGCATTGTCCTTTGGCCACAATTGATAGAATTCATTCCTCCGAAGAACTCCCTGATCATCTTAGTTACTATATGTTAATGCTCAACTAACCCACCCTATCCTAACTTCACGAAAACTGTCAATGAACACATCAACTTGCATACAAAAGTCCTTTGTCAAAGGAGCATAGCCCAAAATCTTCAGTTGAGGTTCCTCCCAAGCTAACGAGAGCTCCAGACAGTAAAGCCCATAACAACATGAAGAAACAGAGAAAATTCCCACCACCAGGAGAGAACCAAGAAAACATCTCACTAACCTCAGCAGCGACCTCCCAGAAATACATCCTCCTCTCAGATAAAGAATTCAGAGAGGAAATTGTGAGGATGGTTCACGAACTCAACACAACTATGGAACAAACATCCAATAAATTAAGGGAGGATATGGATGCAGCATTGGAACGCTCCACCAAGATAATCCAGGAAGAAATGAGAGCAGAAATTTCAAAGCTACGAACAGAAGTCACACAACTAAAAGAATCAGTAGATGAAATGAAAAACTCCGTAGGAGCCCTCAGTAGTAGAATGACTACAGCCAAAGACAGAATCAGTGAGCTTGAAGATGAGCTGCACAAAGCATATAGGCAACAACAAATAATGGCAAAAGACCTCAAAATGGCTCTAGAGCGAGTTAGAGTCCTAGGGGATGACCTCAGGAGAAACAACATAAGAATCATGGGAGTGCCGGAACCACACGGAACCAATCCCAATGAAAAAAACACCATTAAAGACATCATTGCTAAAAAATTCCCAGAGCTAGAGAATGCGGACATCCAGATACAAGGAGTCCGAAGGGTGCCACCTAAATCTCAGTGAGAATATTTGGTTTTCTTGCCCAAAGAGGGAAGACTAACAGAAACTAATGATTTTCAGCCTCAGCGACACAAACTATGACTGTTTCAAAAGAACTAGCTGAGTGTGTTTCTCACTGAATTGTGTAACCAGGGCCAGCCTGACTTTGTGGGGGAGAGGAACTAGAGGGTGAATGGCTGTTGTCAACTATCAGGCACCCTGGAAGTGGGTCCAAAGCAGGCCTCTGGGACACCAGCCTGTCTCCACTGCCACCTCATGGAACCAGCAGCTACGGGGCACTGAGAAGATAGAACCTCAGGAATGCAACAGAGTCCCGAGGAGGGAGTGGACCTCGGATGCATAGAGCAGCATTTCCCAAGGGACCACATGTACCCTGTGGACTCCAGGATGGCCCTAAGGGATCCCGGTGGAAATCACATCAGAGGGGAGGGAAGCACAAGAGGAGACAAGGGGCCAAGTGCAAGGATGTGGGGGCCACAGGAAGGACCAGGAGCTAGAAGGGGCCATGGTTGTTAAAAGGTTGAGGAACTCTGGCCTAGAGAGCTTGGCCCCTTCCAGAAGATGGGAACCTAGAAACCAAAGGCCCGGGCAATTCACAGGAGGCTGAGGCCTGAGTCGCCATTCCACAGAGGGAAGTTCCTCCAGCACACCCCGGGCAGGAGGTCTGGTACCTGGTGGCTGGAGGAGAAGCAGGAAGTAATCCCTGGTGAAAGCTGAGCATCCCTGGCACCCCAGAGCCAGGTACCTGAACACTGGGAGCAGACTCCTCATTGCTTGAGGCCTTATCTACTGCCTCCGTTTGCCTAGTATCAGCTTGACCCTTGAGGAAACCCAAGTAAGGGCTCTTCTTTCAGGTCCACCCTCTGTCACAGTCTGCCCAAGGCCGAAGGGCAGGACCCAGCCGCCAGAGTGAGGCAGGAGCGGTCCGTATGTCTGTCCGCAGCTCCCAGGCTCTTCATATTATCATTCTTTCATTCACTTCAAGAATTAACATACTTAATAATATAAGTGCTCAGGGGCCAGAGAGATAGTACAGTGGGGAGGGGCTTGCCTGCATGCAGCTGACCGGGTTCCATCCCTAGCACCCACTGTAGTCCCCTGAGCACTGCCAGAGTGATTCTTTAGTACAGTGCACTTCAGGAGTAACCTCTGAGCATTGCTGGGTCTGGCCCAAAACCAAAAATAAAATAGCACTGTAGTACTGTCGTAATAGTAATAATAATAATAATAATATACTCAAGATTAGAATGTATAAAAGTTTATTGGAAAGAAACTACTCAGTAAGGGAGGAACTTTGTATATGACTAAGTAAAGTATGGTTCTTTTTGTGTGGATTTTATAGGAAATCTGGGGCTTTGTGTTACTTATCAAACAAAAGCAGAGGAGTCGCATAGTTTCCCAGAGATGTCTTGCTAACTTAGGGCCTATTTGTGTTTCTAAAATGAGGTTGACTGGAGCAAGAGCACAGCGGGTAGGGCGTTTGCTTTGCATGCTGCCAACCCGGGTTCGACTCCTCTGTCCCTCTGGGAGAGCCCAGCAAGCTATCGAGAGTATCCTGCCTGCACGGCAGAGCCTGGCAAGCTACCCGTGGTGTATTTGATATGCCAAAAAGGGTGACAACAAGTCTCACAGTGGAGACATTACTGGTGCCCACTTGAGCAAATCGATGAACAACGGGACGACAGTGCTACAGTGCTAAAATGAGATTAACATATTATGCCCACATAGGCTAGTGGGGCCTGGCTGTTTATTTTAGACCTATTAGGGTCCATATTTCATCACATGCTAGGTGTTGCCCAAGAGCTGTGGCAGAATTTATAGGGGAAGTGTAAACTATCCAGTCTCAAACAGAGTTCAGGACTTTGCAGGAATGTCTAACATGTAGAAGTGAGTCAGCTAAGATGGAGCTGCAAGCAACAGTGAAAAAGAGGTAAACTGAGTCTTCCTCTTTAAGGAGCCTCCATTGTCCCACACTGTAGCAACAGTCCCTCTGGGAAGACTCAGGTCAGGGCACACAGGAATCCCTTTTCTTTCCCAACATCCAGGAAAACAGGGAAAGTCAATCTTCATGGGAAATAGGCAAGACCCCTATAAAGAAAGATCTGACTTTTTTTTGTTGTTAAGAATGTTGACATGCCCAGGAATAGAGGCGATAGTGCCTCGTGTTCTAGGAGATCACTAATAAGCTTCATTTTTTCCCAGAATTCAGTTCTTATTTTCATAAGAACCTGAAAAATGAGTTCTGGAATTTTTTCAAGAAGAGAAAAACTTATGGAGAAAGAAATAAAATGCCTAGAATAGAAATGAGGTTAAACTTACTCTAGTTATTTAAAGATATAAAAATAGAATAAACAAAATAGATTTAGAGATATAAAAAAATAAAATCAACAAAATAGATATAGGGGCTGGAGTGATAGCACAGCGGGTAGGGTGTTTGCCTTGCATGCGGCCGACCCAGGTTCGATTCCCAGCATCCCATATGGTCCCGAGCACCACCAGGGGTAATTCCTGAGTGTATGAGCCAGGAGTAACCCCTGAGCGTCGCCAGGTGTGACCTCCCCCCCAAAAAGAGCAATACATATATATATACATATATATATAATAAACAAAATTGAGTTAAACTTACTCTATTTAAAGATAAAAATATAAAAAAATAGAATAAACAAAATTTATTTGGTGAAAGAATTAAGAATGGCAGGAAGAGAATAGTTTAGGGCCTACTTTAAAAATTAAATTTATTATCATTTGTTTATTTTAATATTTAATAAAATAGTCCAGAAAGACACTAGGAGACTTAGGGTACATGCCTTGCATACAGTTAACCCCAGTTTGATCCCTAGCATTACACAGTTCCCCAAGCACCACCAGAGACCACGGAATATGGTTCAAAAACAAACAAACAAACATTAATAATCAGTGGACTAGAGAGAATGCAGCAGGGAAGTCTCTGGCCTTGAATGCAGCAGACCCCGGGTTGATCCCCAGCACCCCATGTGGTCCCCCAAACAGCCAGGAGTGATCCTGGAGCACAGTCAGGAATAAGCTCTGAGCACAGTCAGATGTGGCCTGAAACCAAAAGAAACAAAATCAATCCTCCAGTACCTTAAGTATAATCAGAGATCACAGATCAACAAGTCAGAAGATAAATAACTGAGTAGGGGAGGAAAATCCAGCAAGCAAGATGAACTGCCATTTCACAGAACCACATGTCACATTTTTTTAAAGTTTCATTTCACTCAGATTTATCAAAAGGTAAATCTACAGCCCCAAAGAATTGCCTTTTTGCCCATCTGCTTTGCAAAGATTATAGAATGATTAACTTGGGTGTTGGCAAGAAAAGAAATGACCCTGTGAACAGCTAATGAGGATATAATCTTTTTGGAGGGTAATTTGGCAGTATCTATTTAAATTAAAAACGACCTACCCTTTGACTCAGCTATTACACGGTAGGGTTTATCCTAGAGGGAATAATTATGTGTATATACACAGAGACTTACTGCTGGCGTATAGCATCACCATTATTATTAATAGCCCTAAATCTAAAAAAGACAAAATACCTATTAGTGGGCTATGATTATACAAACAATGGCACAGTCACACAATAAAATCCTAAGTTACTCATGAAAACGACGAGGTAGAATTTTATGTGCTAATAAAAAGAGAGAGAGAGAGAGACCCAGCCTGTTTTGAAGCAAAGAAAAACAAGGTACAGAACCCCGAACTGGGCCTACTTCGAAGCCTTTGTGAAAATGTCTGTGTAAGACACAGGGCAAATGAGATTTTGCATCGCACCGAGACTTAAAAATATTTTACTCAGCTAGGAGTAGTGGGTTTGGGTTGAGGCCCAGGAAAACGGTGTAAGGAGTTAAGGACTAAGAACGAGGCCAATCCTGATCACAGCAGCACCACCCCTTCATTCCCACCACTGACCCTTTGCAGGAACACATGGAAAAACAGTCTGAATATTCTAGGGCACAGTTTGTAGGAACTGACATTCCCCCCAAAATACTGCACGTCACTGAGAACTAGGGGACTGAAAATGCCCGTCACTAAAAATGCATGTGAAAACTAAGAGTAAGACCCATGTTCGATTCCTCCACCCCTCTCGGAGAGCCCGGCAAGCTACCCAGGGTATCGCGCCCGCACAGCAGAGCCTGGCAAGCTACCCATGGTGTACTGGATATGCCAAAAACAGTAACAAATAAGTCTCACAATGAGAGATGTTACTGGTGCCCGCTCGAACAAAAATCGATGAGCAATGGGATGACAGTGATAGTGACAGTGAATACCATCTCCTATATGACAGAATGGTCTCTAGCAAGTCTGGATAGAGTGTTAATGGGGGGTGATGGAGGAACCCTCATTCCCTGTTAGTGGAAATATGAACCAGTGTGACCTCAGGGGAGGCAGGGAAAGGTATGGAAATTCCATTCAAAACATTTTCTTTTTCAAAAAGGGAAATCCTATATGCTACAAATAAGTGTGATTTTCCTGTATAGAAGGGGGGGTGCCTAGATCACCCTTGTACCCCAGGGTTTAGAGAGGAGAAGGACAGAGAAGGAAAGAAATCAAGGACAAAGAAGAGGAGGAGAAGGACAGAGGAGGAAAGAAATCAAGGACAAAGAAGAGAATGGGGAAGTAATGGGTTGAATAAATCAGGGCTTCAATTATTCTGGTGATATGAGTGAAGGCTACCGCCATATATCCAAAACACGACTCAACAACCCTGAAAACACGAGATCTAAGCTGCAACCAGCAGAAATTTTTATGTGCTGGTCAAGTTGACAGGTGGGGGTGGAGTGAGGGTTGGGGAGGGGAGGGAATATGGGGGCACTGGTAGAGAGAAGTTAACAGTATGGTGGGATTGTGTTGAAATATTTTATGCCCCAAACATAACTATCAATAACTTTGTAAATCAAAGTTTTTTACTTTAAAAAAATTCATAATCAAAAAAAAAAAAGCAAAGGGAAATTCCAGGGGTCTGAGCAGGTTGGGCCTTCCAGGGCTAGGGTGGGTTTGGGCATCTGCATGGTAGGCAGCCAACCCAGACTAGATCCCCGACACCTCAGATGGTCCCCCTGAGCATTGCCGGGAGTGATTCCTGAGAGCAGAGCCAGGAGTAAGCCCTGGACACAACCAGTTGCCCCAAACAACAACAACAACGAAAGATAAATTCCACTGGACCCAGCAATGGCACTCAACCCAGGGATATGGAAACACCCTTATCTAGCAATATTGTAAACAATCATCAACATGCCATTGGTCTAAATGCTCACCTGGATTAAGAGGCTGTGAGGTCTGTCAGCTCCATGGAATTCTATACCAGAAGTGGAACTAGAGGAGATTTCGATGAGTGTCCTAAGCCAGGAGGGAAAAGGCAATTACCTGCCTCCAGTTTCATTCATAAGTAGAATTGCGCAACCATCAGAAACAATACAACAAACTCCCAGACTCGGTGAAAATCAGGGTGCTAGCCAGCAAAGGAGGCTATACGGCGGGAGGGATGGGAAGAGGGGCCTTCTTTTGGGAGGAAGGGAGGATGGCACTGGAGTTTGAGGGGGAAGCTAGACCCCTGGAGTTCCTTTATCTTGTCAACCAATTATAAATTTAAAAAAATAAGAAGCAATCATTAAAAATATAGAGACACTGTTATTATTTATTTATTTTGACTTTTTCTGTCACAGCCAGATATGCTCAGGGGTTACTCCTGGCTCTGCACTCAGGAATCACTCCAGGCAGTGCCCTATGGGATACCAGGGATCGTACCCGGGTTGGCTCTTTGCAAGGCAAAAACACCCTCCCTGATGCATTATAGCTCTGGCCCCCTTTGCCTCTTTATTGAAACTCCTGAGCACAAAATGCCTTAGCACTGAGAGAAAAAGGAGCTGAACAGAGCAGACAGCTGTTCTCAGTTGGGGTCAGGAAGGTCCCTGTGGGTCCTCAGGATATTCCAAGGGGTTGTAAAAAAATCACAGAAATGGAAGGACCGTAGCATGAGACTTGGAGGTTGGTAGGATGGGGGGTGCACACACAGGAAGAAAATGGGTCAAAAAGACAAAGTCTTAGGAGCACTGGGAAAGAGCATTTTATATAAAAGCTAATCCTGAATGAGCCAAGGATGGACTTAAGTAAAACCCCTTATTCAATATGGAGTTGAACACCTATATCAATATGAAACAGGAAACTGTGTTAGAATAACTCATGCCAGAACAAAGCTGATCTCAACATCTCCCTCAGATACACAGACCCAGAGGGGACAAATGGGAACACATTGAATTTACATTGACTTAGCAATCCATTTCAACAGGGAAATTGTTAACAAAAACCAAGAAATCACGACATTAATGAGGCCAAAGAAAGGACTCTTCACAGTTTGAGAACTGAAATAAGATGATAGAAAAAAAAATGTTTATATCTGCATGTGACCCCAAATGACCAGAAAAGAACCACAGGTATTGGTCACATACAATTTTTTTAAAGGAGATAATCTCAGAAACAGAACTATGAAAAATAAGTATCTAGTGTACCAATTTCATTATCCCTTATAATGCTATTTTGCTCCCTTAGAAACAGAATCACTTTATTCTAATCTTTTTTTTTCCTGTTTACTGATTTTTATGTGTGTTTGTGTTCTCTGTGATTTGGTGTAAGATACAACGTTTAGGGACTGAGTTAGCAGGCAAAGTGCTTGCCCTGCAAGCAACCAGGGTTCAATCCCCAGCAATTTGTATGGTCCCCCAAGCCCCCCAGGAGTGATCCCTGAGCAGAGAATCAAGAGTCAGTCCTGAGCACTGTCTGGTGTGGCCAAACAAACAACAAAGGGTTTATTAAAAAAAGAAAGAAAGAAAGAAAGAAAGAAAGAAAGAAAGAAAGAAAGAAAGAAAGAAAGAAAGAAAGAAAGAAAGAAAGAAAGAAAGAAAGAAAGAAAGAAAAGAAATATAGTCCTTGAGCTGAAGTGACAGTTTCTTTATATCTCTACTATCAGTCCTCAAAATATTAACAACTGACAAATATGCAAATTTCTTTTTGGTCCTCTCACAGCACCCAAGCCTCCATGCCATTCTCCCCTAGGAACATGGGGACATCTCTGCTCATCCCAGACTTGCATTTGGCCAGGAGCAGGATGGAGAAGAAAGGTCACTGCAAGGGATGCAGGTGTGGCAGAACTAAGAGCCAGAGGATCAGGTATTTATTGCAAGACTAAATTCCCCGCATGGGTACGAGCTCTGTCGCTCAATCAGTCATCACAGAGCACTTCTTGCTTGCTACATTCTGCTGTGCTAGATTCCAGGGTTTCGACCACGGGGGCAAGTCTGGTTCAACGGGGAGGGTGGTGATGAAGGATATGCAAATAAGAATGAAAGAGATTGTGTCACAAAGACTTGGGACCCTAGTCCATGGGGGCGGGGGAGGGCGGGGGTGTAAATAATAGAATAATAGTCACTTAGAACTTTATGCAGATCAGAATTAGTGATCTTTCCTTTCCAAAAATATCAGGAAACTTTGACCTGTGAGAAGCCCTGTTAATGTTCCAGATTTTGAATCACAAAAATCTGGGGGGCAGTAGAACAAATCAGAGTTTGGGATCCGTTTTTCTTTTTTTTCCTTTATTTTTTTTTTAAAGGAGGGTAAGAGGAGAAAAAAAAGAAAAAAAACAGAAATAGGAAATCTATTTCATCATCAGGAAATCTTTTCAAAACTCAACATCAGCTTCATCAAGCTGTGATACAGTTCACAAGCTTGGAATGCACAGAAGGGGGAAAAAACTTGAAAGGGTTGAGAAACACTGGCCAGACACTGACAGCTTTGCAAGGTACAACACCTAGACCGCAAACCTTCTGGGAGGTGACACGGAAGCCAGGAAATCCCTGGGTGGGGCAGAAACTTGGGTGGCAGAAGGGAGTTTGGAAGCAAACTGATTCATGACCTTGCTGAGCAGTTCCCAGCTCCCCGGATCGTGCAGAACTCAGCCTGGGTGCCTGAACTCTCCACGCCCGTACAAGCTCTGCCGCTGGGAATGTTGACATCTTGGAGGGGCAAGGCAGTGGTGGCTGGAGGGAGGGCGGTGGCGACGTCCCCCGATTCTCCCCAGGAAGCATCTCTGGGTTGCATTCCTTTGAGTCCTGCAGCCGTCACCAGCCAGCCACGGCCGCAGCTCCGGAGGAACCCACCGGCGACTCCAGATCGGCGGGAGCAGCCCGATACCCCGCCCGCGTGCGTAGCTATGGGAACAGCTGACAAGCCGGGAGTCCGGTGCTTCGTCGGGTCCGCCCCCTCCCGAGCAAATTTTGTTTCCCACTATCTGTCCACGTGGGCGCACCGCCTCGCGATTGGTCAGTGTCCCGGGACCGTGCCTTGCCCCAGCCAATAGACGGCCTGTGCACGTGCACGCCCGCGTCTCCCGATTGGCCATCCGGTCCTGATCACGCACGGCCTTCCTGCTCCAGCCTCTACGTGGGGGCGCCAATGAAATGACTCGGGCGCAGTTCACAACCAATCGGCAGCACGCGCGGCTGCCCGCTGGCGAATGGGCGCGCTCCGAGGGCGGGCCTTTCCCGCCCCTTTCCAGACCCAGCTGAGTCTGTTAAAGAGACAGACTCCGCGGCGGGCTCGGGCTCCACGGGGGCACCGCACAGCGGCCGCGGTGGCCCTCGGCGTGCGGCGGGCGCCCGTGACAGCGGCGCCGCGTGGCCCGTGACCCCGGCTCGGGGCCGCTGCCGTCCTGGGCGGCGCGGCCGCGTGGCCCGGCGGGATGGGGGGCGAGGCGGGGGCCCCGGCGGGCGCGCAGGGGCGCGTGCAGCGCCTAGGGCTGGTGTTCGAGGACGAGCGCCGGGGCTGCTACGCGAGCGGCGACACGGTGGCCGGCCACGTGCTGCTCGAGGCGGCCGAGCCGCTGGCCGTGCGCGCGCTGCGCCTGGAGGCCCAGGGCCGTGCCACGGCCGCCTGGGGCCCGAGCGCGGGCAGCGCCGCCGGCCCCGCGCCCGCCTCGGAGGTGGAGTACCTGAACGTGCGCCTGAGCCTGCAGGAGCCCCCGGACGGTGAGCCAGCCTGGGGGGCGGCCGGGGACCCGCGGGCCCCCGGGAAGTGTAGCCTCAGCTGACTCTGGGAGGGGGGTGGTGCGGCGGGTCACAATGCTTGCGCGTTCCCATCTCCCACCTCAGTTGCTTGGTGCAATGAGATGGGGGGCGCTGGGTGCCCGCCCAGCTGAGGCCTGACTTGCACCGGGTGTCCCCGATTTCTAGGACGGCCCTGGGTGTGCGCCGTTGCCATGGGAACGGATGGGGCGATGATAGCTGAGGTCGGGAGTGTGGGGGCTCAGGGAGATGGGGAGCACCCCCCTCCCAGGCTCTGAGAGCCCCCGTGGTGGTGTTGCCCAGGGTTGTGGGAGAGGCTCTCGCGCCTCCTTCTCCTTCTGTCCTAGAGGCCCCGATTCCGCTGGGTCCAGGATGAATTGGCAAAACGTCACTCCTGCCGGAGACATAGGACAGCAAGGGAGGTGCTTGCCTTGCACGCCGCCAGCCCGAGTTCAATCCCCAGCACCCCAGAGGAGCCCCAGCAGGAGAGCTCCCTGAGCACAGAGCCAGGAGTCAGCCCTGATCCACGCTGGGCTTGACCCCCAAACCAATACAAAGTTCAAAACCTCGCTCCCGGGTTCTAACCAGAGGACTTCCTCGCGCTAAGGGAAGAACTTCTTGAATTTGGTTCCACTCTTTAAATTCTTCCGGTTTATTCTTAGTTGCTTTCTGGAGCTCTCTTGGAAATACCAGTCACCCCAAGCTTCCCCTGGATCCTGGCCTCAACCCCCATAAGATAAGTGAGGCCTTTAAGACACATGTCTACCTTGTCCAGCCCAGTAATGGACCAAGGCTTTCCCAGCAGTGGCCAGGCCAGAGCAATGGTACTGAGGGGAGGGCATTTGCCTTGCGCACAGCCCACCCTGGTTCAATCCCTGGCATGCCCTGGGGTCCCCTGAGCACCACCAAGAGAAATGCCTGAGTGCAGAGCCAGGACTATCTCTGGGTGTGACCCAAAAAGAAAAAAAATAGTGCCTGGGCAGGAATGCCAGGATGCGGTGGTGGCCCATTAAGATAAAGGGCGCAGACTCATTCCCGTGACCAGGAGATGGCAAGGAAGTCATTCCCAAGCTCCATCCTCACACAGTTGGTAGGAGCTAAGGTTTACTTTTTTCTGCCTCGCGCACTTTGGCTTTTCTCTACAGAGGACGAAGCTGCTGTGGGTCATTCTCCCACCCCAGCCCGGGCAGATTGAGGTGGGGCGCAGCCCTGAGTCCTCGCTGGCTCAGAGGCACCATCAGTACAGTGGGCAGCCGGCCTTGCTGCCTCCCACTGTGGAGAGACTGGGCTGTCCACAGCCAGATCCCCGAGGAAGGAGAGACTGAGCAGAGCCCAGAAACTAGCAAGGAGCCACATCCCCCAAAACCGCACCTGGCAGCGGGGGTGGAGGTGCTCGGCTTGCATGTGGCCAACCCTGGGTCCATCCCCGGCACCACATAGGGGCCTCTGAAACCCCCAAAACAGATTCGTAGCTGAGCTGCCCTTATCTTCTGTCTGCTCCGGGACTCGTTCCCGCCCAAGAATAACACACCACACAGATGTTCATGGTGGCACGGGGCCTTGCGAGCCACAGAGATGGTGGTTTTTGTCCAGGACTTTGGACTCTGGGCCTGTGATTCCCAAGTCAATAGAGGTGAGATTAAGAGGGTTCGGAGCTGAGGCTTGTGATGAAAACTTGTGCTGGTTACAAGTCAGATTGTGCCTTATTGGGTTGGGTTCTCCCCACCCCCAACCCCTATTCTAAACCAAGGAAACCTGAAGACCTTCAGCCTGTTTTAAACTAACAAGGAACCCGAGAGTCAGGCAGGGAATACAGAGCTTGCCTTGCACACCACCACCCCTGGTTTGATCCTGGGTCCCGCATACGGTCCCCTGAGCCTTGCCAGGAGGGAGCCCTGAGCACAGAGCCCTGAACACCGCGGGTATGACCCAAAAACCAGAACCCCAAAATGTAACTTCGTCAAGAGTTGCCTTTGGCCTAAACAATGTTGTCTACTAGTTGATTCTGCTGAAGGAAAGCCATACCTATAAGTATCTCACTTGGAAGTGAGCATCTTGGGGCAGGAGCTGTAGCACAACGGGAAGGAGCTTCCCTTGCATGTAGCCGACCCAGGTTTGGTCCCCGGCATCCCATAGGGTTCCTCGAGCAGGCCAGGATTAATCACTGAGTGAAAGTCAGGAGTAACCCCTGAGTATCACGGGGTGTGGTCCAAAAGCAAAAAAGTAAAATAAAATAAAAGGAGTAGCAAAGGAAGCAGAAGAAGAGAGCCACTTGATAGAGTAGTAGACTCCTTGGCTCATTTTATTCCAACTCTGAGCTCTGGAAAAATTCACATTTGCAAGACCTGTGAGCCTGTGATGTTTACCAAAAGCTCTCCCTGAATAATTCCTTGGAATTGTTCATCTAATACCAAGGAATTCTTATCACACAGCTACTGGCTATCTCCTGGTGGCTATTAACAATGGCAGGAGACAAATGACAAGGTGCTTCTGGTTCCTGCCGGCCCACCTGCAGGGTTCTGGGGGCCACCCCTCTCTCCCATGCCCCCGAGAAGGGCCCTTAACAATCCTGGCTGCCAGGGGCCCACAATTTGGAGCTCAGTGTAGTAGAAGAGCAAGATGATAGTTTTTCCCCTGTGACCCACAGTCACAAACATTTATACTCACATGCACACACATTCCAACCATATGCCGGTACTCCGATTCATCAACTTCCTTCGTTTCCCTCCTCTTTGGAAATAGCTAAAAGTCTTGGCGATTTTTCCGGGGAGTGGGAGGTTGGTGATTTGGGGGCCATACCTGGTGGTGCTTGGGAGCTTCTCCTGGCTCCGTGCTCAGGAGTGACCCCTCGCTGTGCTCGGGGAAGCCAGTGTGATGCAGGGAGGGCCCTGGGGCGGGTCACTTGCAAAGCCAGCACCTTCCGTGGGAAATGCCCAGCCCTGGGGTGTGCCTTATTCTGTGAAGAATGAGCATCCTCCCTCCTCTGGGGCCACGTTCCCGGTGACTCTCAGCTCTGCATTAGCCAGACACACCCGTGCTGGACCCCCTGCCCCCCATCTGCATCTGCCCTTTGCGTGCCAGGCCCCGCTGCGGGCTCCAGCACAGCCTGATCATCTCCAGGGCCTGCAGCCCTTTCCTGCCGCGTCTGTGTGGGAAAGGGCAGATACTCCTCTGCAGCCACCACGCCCAACGTCCATGCATGGACACCCACGACTCCAGGCGTGCTCGAGAACATCCCCTTCTGTCCCCCATCTACTGAGAACTCAAAATGAGCACTGTGGCTTGAGCTCGTCCTGAGAGTACTGTGATCCAAAAGATCCGGAAGTTCCAGCTGGCTCACCTGGACACCGCTCTGGACACCTGCTCTGCACCCATCTCTGGACCAGGTGTAGAAGAGGGTGTCTGTGGCCTCTGCACACTCCAGCTGGGACACGCTTTGTCCCTATCTCTGTCTTGAGCCTTCCCAGGGGCCTCCAGTGGCCGTCTGGGGAATAGTTCTATTCAAATGAGCTTCTGTGCTAAGCCCCCAACCCCATACACCCCCCATTGTAAAGTCAGGCTGGTCCCTTTCTGCTTTCTATTTAGTGGTTTGGCGATGCTCAGGGCTGGCTCCTGACTGCACTCAGGGATCACTCCTGGCGGGACTCAGGGGAACCCTATAGGATGCCGGGGATTGAACTCAGGTCCGCTGCGTGCAAGGCCAGCGCCCTCCCCACTGTGCTGTCTCCGAGCTCATGGTTAAGAATGCTAACCTCAGTGTTGGGGGTCTTAGAAGGCGGGGGTTCCAGTGCCTTTTTCTCTAGTGGATTTCTCCCCAATGAAGAAGGAATTTCTCATCAGAGCTATGTTTCCCTGACCATCGGGGTGGTCTGTCTCAAAGCTCCGTTTGCCACAAACAGCCCCAGGCAGCTGGATTGGCTCTGAATGAGCGGAGGGTCTGACATAGTTTGTACCTTCAGTGGCCCTGGAGGGCCAGTGGCCCATCCACACGCTCTCTGGGCCGACCCAGAGCAGGAAGATGGGGACCCCAGCAAGCAGGCCAGAGCTATCATCCAGCCCAGAATTGAGCCTGGAGGGTCCATCCTGGCCCCCAGCTACTGACCCATCTGCTGACTGGGCAGTGATGTCCATACACTGCCCTCCGTTCCACGCTGCCCACGGCAGACAGTCACCTCTGTGCCATAGGCCCAATTAAGGAGATCTTGAACCTGAGCAATGGAACAGCAGAGAAGGTGTTTGTCTTGCTCATGGCTGACCCAGGTTCCATCCCCGGTATCCCATAGGGTCCTCTGAGCACCACCAAGAGTAATTCCTGAGTACAGAGACAGGAGTAAGCCCTGAGCACTGCTGGGTGTGCCCTCCCTCTCCCCCTGAATAACCAAATTAAGGAGATCTCATCTGGCAAAGTGACTCTGAGCTCTGAGGTTCAGATTCATCTTGGCTTATTAACTGCATGGTGCAGGAATATTCGTCCAGTCTATACCCATGTACGAGACAGGGCAAACAAATGCGTACACGTGTGTGTGTGTGTGTGTGTGTGTGTGTGTGTGTCGGTGCACAGGTGGCTGCGGCGTGCCCTGGTTTCTGCCCACACATGGCGGGGAGCTCTGGACTCTGACACTTTTTAGTAATTGTATAACTGGGTCATTTGGCGATTGAGGCTCTGTGTAGTTTGAAGCTGGTTCAACTGGATTTTTTTTTTTTAAGGGACTTGAAGCCAGAGCCATAGTACAGCCATAGTGCAGTGTTTTCCTTTCATGCGTCCAACCTGAGTTCAATCCCCAGCATCCCATATGGTCCCCCAAGCACCACCAGAGTAATTCCTAGTGCAGAGCCAGAAGTAACCCTGAGCATTACTGAGTGTCCACCCCTCAAAACAAAAAAACAAATTCAAGTTCCAGGTTTGGTCTGAGTCCCTGCAGCGCTCCTGCGGCTTCTATGTAACTGACAGTGGCTGGGGGGGCGGGGTGGGGGGTTCAGGGAGCAGGCAGTGCCAGAGATTGACCCCATTCTCAGCCCTTTGAAACATCTTTCCACACCCCGATTCTGATTTTCATTCTATGAACAAACAAGATTTTCCATGTGGGGACCAGAGCCATAGGATAGTGGGAGGGCAGGCTGCCTTGTACACAGCTGACCGAGGTTGGAGCCCGAGCACCCCGTAGGGTCCCCTGAGCCCAACCAGGAGTAATTCCTGAGTGCAGAGCCAGGAGTCAGCTCTGAGGGTGCCCCCGTAAAAACAAACAAACAAGCAAAACTTAACAAAGGATTTTCCGTCTCTGGATCTCCAGGGGCTGAAGTGGATCTGACGACCAGAAAGACCTTCTTTGGGGATAAAATGCTGCATGGGACCATGAAGCTGTTTGGTTTCTTTCTTCCAGGCCACGGCACCCTCTTACTGCAGCCCGGCAAGCACGAATTTCCGTTCAGTTTCCAACTTCCATCTGAGTAAGTGGACCGACCTGCCCCCTCCCCTAAGTGGGGTGCAAGGTCCCCCATCCGCACGCCGGGGGGCCCCTCCGCCTGGAAGTCCGTCCCCAAGCCCCTTTGCAGGCTCCCCCTAGCACCTCTGTTCGCCCTCAGCGGACCCGGGATGGAGCCTCCCCGGGATAGACTGACCTGGGAGACCAATGGATCCCCTCTCCCCCGGCCCCTTGCAGGCCGCTGGTCACGTCCTTCACGGGGAAGTACGGGGCCATCCAGTACTGTGTGCGGGCCGTCCTGGAGCGCCCCGCGGCGCCTGCGCAGAGCGTCCGGCGGGAGCTGCAGATCATCAGCCACGTGGATGTCAACACCCCAGCACTGCTCGTGAGTCCCCGTCCCCCTTCCTTCCCCCGGGCCACCCCTGCCTGTCCGTCCATCTGTCCATCTGTCCCGCCACAGGCATCCGCTCCGGGACAGATTCTGAACCAGATGTTAATACCAGGGATTCTGCCGCCCTCGCTCACGGCAGCCTTTGTCCAAAAAAAGCGCGCAGGGCTTGAGAGGCGTTAATAAGGCTTCCTAGTAATCGCGTAACACACCCCCCCAGTCCCCTCAGGGGGGCTCCCGGGCCCCCAGCGGCCACATTCACAGGCCGGCGGGATTCTCGAGGCGCCTGTAATAGCAGGGTGAGGGGCAGTAATTGCGGGCGAGCATTCACGGGCCGCCTGCACTGAGGCGGGCACTATTATGCGCCCACCCGCACGCTCCACTCTGCGCCCATTTCCTCACATTAGCGAAGCGCGCGCAGCTGTCCGGCTCATTTCCTTGGGACAGATTTGGCCACATTAAAGCATTGAACTTCTCATCATCCCCAGAACAGCCGGCGAGAGACTGGGCGGTGAGAAGCAACATTGTAGTCGAGATGGGTGCTAATGAGCAGGGGGGTTCTTTTATCTAAACCGTATTATCTGAATAATATCAAATTATACCTCGTGCTCTCCAAGTGCTGCCAGAGCCCGACTGGTTCTTCACTTAAATAAAGAGTGAATGAAATTTTTTTGGCGCCGGGAGAGGTGGGAGACTGGGATCATTGAGACTCTGCGCCAGGATCTTGATGTTAGAAGGAGAGTTTTTAAGAACCAGGCTAGCTGCTTTTTCATGCTGATGTTTTTTAAGGTTATGGAAGGGTGAAAATATATTAAAAAAAAAAAAAAAAGAGTTGAGTTGCCAGGCTAGGGGCAGGAGCAATAGAACCGCAGGTGGAGCGCTGGTCTGGCTTGTGACTGACCTGGGTTCTCTCCCCAGCACCCTCTGCCAGTGCTGGGTCACTCCGGTGGGGTGCCAGGGATGGAGCCAGGGCCGAGCACCTTCATTAACCCCTGTTCATCCAGACATCAGCTGTGTTCGCTGACTGCCAGCTGGGTGGTGGAGGGGACTTGTGTGACTTGTAGGGGGGCCTTGGTTCCAGCCCCTCACACAGATACCTGGAATTTTCCAGAGCCCTGTATTGAAAACGCAAGAGAAGATGGTGGGCTGCTGGTTCTTCACCTCCGGTCCAGTCTCCCTGAGTGCCAAAATCGAAAGGAAGGGCTACTGTAATGGTAAGCAGACGTTCTGTCCGTCCCGGCGGGGGCATTGCCCTTCGCCAGCACCCCAGAGATGATGTTCCTGGAACAACTGTCATTTCAGAGGGGGAAGCGTGCATTATAATTATCAAGTGTTTGGTTGGCTAATTTGGGGGGGGGGGCACACCCAGCAATGCTCAAGGGTTACTCCTGGCTCTGCACTCGGAAATCACTCCTGGCGGTGCTCAGGGAACCCTGTGGGAAGCTGTAGATTAAACCCGAGTCAGCGGTGTGCAAGGCAAACCCCCTCCCCACTGTACTATCGTTCAGGCCCCTGATTAGTTCGCCTTTTAAGTGGTTAAGGAGAGTCCCAAACAACTCTGACTCAGTCCTGTTCTTTTGGGACCAAAGGCTTCACCCAGAAGGGTGAGGGAGCACCACATTTTATATCAGTGTCACCAGAGAAGGTCTGGAGCAGTATTGCCCAGGAGGGAGAATCCGGGGAGGCACTTGGATCCTGAGCTGGGAACTTAGAAATCTGCAGGGCTAGGACACAGCACATGTGCCACCTTTGCCAACAGAGGGAAGAGCCAGTCCCACACTCGGGACCTGCTCCATCCCCACGCTCCGGCCTGTAGGAGAGGTATGACACAGGCATAAAACTCACCTACTCCTACTCTCCTGTTAGTTTATTTGTACCTAAGTATTAGCAGTTCCATATAAAAGAATTCTATTCGTGTCTTCACAGAGCAGTTTAATTTGAACACAGGCACAGTGGGGTTTGTGAGTGACCTTTGGACTAACCTTGGTATTATATCATTTGCCTTTCATTTACCTGATTCAGCCTTAGCAGTAGTTTTAGATCCTGGTCATCTGCATGTCTGAAGAATTGCTAATATTGTTACATGGCACAAGCAAAGGCTTTCAATGCAGTCCCAGATTTCACCAAATGCACTTCACAGTTTGTCTTTTCAGTCATCCAGGCATAATCAGACATAATGGCAGGACACCATATTCTTGGTTTTTCATTATGTTTTTGCCCTCCATCTGGCAGTGCTCAGGGCTTACTTCTGGCTCTGTGCTCAAGGATCACTCCTGGTGGGGCTTAATGGACCATATCAGGGGCCAGGGATCGAACCCGGGTTGGTCACATGCAAAGCAGATGCCCTCCCCACTGTACTATGGCTCTGGCCCTGGGGCCCCACTTTTTGCACCCAAAGAATCAGACATGAATCTGTGGTGGTGACTGGGACACAGTGGCCTCACTCCATTCTGGCAGGTTGTTGGGGGGAAGTTTCAGGGCCTTGATCCTGCTAGAACTGAGAAGGTTCTGGAAAGTTCCTGGAGGTGCCCTTGCTCTCCTTCTAGGGGAAGCGATCCCCATCTACGCGGAAATAGAGAACTGCTCGTCCCGCCTCATCGTCCCCAAAGCTGCTATTTTCCAAACCCAGACGTACCTGGCCAGCGGCCGGACCAAGACTGTCCGGCACATGGTGGCCAACGTGCGTGGGAACCACATTGCCTCCGGGAACACCGACACGTGGAACGGGAAGACCCTCAAGATCCCACCTGTGCCCCCATCCATCCTGGACTGCTGCATAATCAGAGTCGACTACTCCTTGGCCGTAAGCAAAGGGGGCTCTGGGGCCACATCCCTGACCCCCGTCCACAGCCACGGGTGCTGGGAAGTGACACTCTCAGGTGGTGCCACAGCCAAGGCGCTTTTGGTTGGTCTGTCTGTCGCCAAAATGATTTCCCTGAGGGACCTGAGGGACCAACTGCCACTCAGACAGAGGGCTAAGTGGGAACGGGCCCCATGAGGGCCACCCCCTGGGCCCCCAGGTACCAGTCGGGTGTGGCCCTGGTGGTCCCCAGCACTGCTCCCTTGGGCCCTCGTATTGATTCGTTAGGCTGGTTTGCCAAATATAGCCACCAGTGCCCCCCTCGCCCCCTCGCCCCCTCGTCCCCTGAGCACTGTTTAGAAGCCCCTCACAGAAAGAAAGAAAGAAAGGAAGGAAGGAAGGAAGGAAGGAAGGAAGGAAGGAAGGAAGGAAGGAAGGAAGGAAAGAAAGAAAGAAAGAAAGAAAGAAAGAAAGAAAGAAAGAAAGAAAGAAAGAAAGAAAGAAAGAAAGAAAGAAAGAGAAGACGCATGAAGGGTGCATTGCACAGCTTTCTTCCCTGGGGCCGCTCTGTCAGCATGATCCCAGGCAGGGAGGGAGGTTGGAGACAGGTCCCTGTGGCAGGGAGAGAGTCAGTGACAGGCCGTGGTCCTGGGGCAGGGAGGGACTCAGTGACAGGCCGTGGTCCCCATGGCAGGGAGGAATTCAGTGATAGGCCGTGGTCCCCATGGCAGGGAGGGAGTCAGTGACAGGCCGTGGTCCCCATGGCAGGGAGGGAGTCAGTGACAGGCCATGGTTCTGGGGCAGGGAGGGAGTCAGTGACAGGCCGTGGTCCCCATGGCAGGGAGGGAGTCAGTGACAGGCCGTGGTCCCCATGGCAGGGAGGGAGTCAGTGACAGGCCGTGGTCCTGGGGCAGGGAGGGAGTCAGTGACAGGCCGTGGTCCTAGGGCAGGGAGGGAGTCAGTGACAGGCCATGGTCCCCGTGGCAGGGAGGGAGTCAGTGACAGGCCATGGTCCCCGTGGCAGGGAGGGAGTCAGTGACAGGCCGTGGTCCCCGTGGCAGGGAGGGAGTCAGTGACAGGCCGTGGTCCCCGTGGCAGGGAGGGATTCAGAGAAAGGCCGTGGTCCCCATGGCAGGGAGGGAGTCAGTGACAGGCCATGGTCCCCATGGCAGGGAGGGAGTCAGTGACAGGCCGTGGTCCCCATGGCAGGGAGGGAGTCAGTGACAGGCCGTGGTCCTGGGGCAGGGAGGGAGTCAGTGACAGGCCGTGGTCCTAGGGCAGGGAGGGAGTCAGTGACAGGCCATGGTCCCTGTGGCAGGGAGGGAGTCAGTGACAGGCCGTGGTCCCCGTGGCAGGGAGGGAGTCAGTGACAGGCCGTGGTCCCCGTGGCAGGGAGGGATTCAGTGACAGGCCGTGGTCCCCATGGCAGGGAGGGAGTCAGTGACAGGCCGTGGTCCCCGTGGCAGACAAGGAGTTAGTGACAGGCCGTGGTCCCTGTGGCAGGGGGGGAGTCAGTGACAGGCCGTGGTGCCCGTGGCCCAGCAGTCTGGCTCTGCTCTCCATCCACTGTGGTCCATCCGAGGCGGGCAGCAGGCCACAGAAGCATCTGGTTTCCATGAGCTGCAGCAGGTCTGACCGACATTCCCTCCCCTCGGCCCGGCAGGTTTACATCCACATCCCTGGTGCTAAAAAGCTGATGCTTGAGCTGCCCCTCGTCATCGGCACCATTCCCTACAATGGCCTGGACAGTAGGAACTCCAGCCTGGCCAGCCACTTCCTCATGGACATGAGCTGGCTGGCCCTGGCTCTGCCTGAGCAGCCCGAAGGTAGGGGCATTGCTCCCGCCCCGGGTCTGGGTGTTCAGACCTTGGAACACAAAGGGGGGGGTTGCTGACGGCCCCCAGCAGCTGAGGGGGCCTCTTCTGATTCCAGCTGTTGGCTCGTGAAGCAGTGAGAGACAGGAGAAGAGCATTTCTAGTAGCCACTTTGTTTTTTGGGGGGGGCCACACCCGGCGGTGCTCAGGGCTTGCCGGTGGGGTCCCGGGGGTTAAACTCGGCCATGTGCAAGGCAAGAAAGAGCCTTTTGAGCTGTTCTCCTGCTCCAGACGCATTTGGATGAATTTTTTTTTTTAAATCTCAACCCTGACGACACCTCAGAAACGGGTCAGTGTCGCCTGAGCCGGGCAGATTCTATTACCCAGTTTTCCTGGTGACACGAAGACAAGCCTGGGCGGCGGGAGGTAGGGGGTCTTGGCAGGAGTGGGGGGTGCCCTTCTTTGCCCCCAAGTGAAGCTCCTCCAGACTGAGGGCTCCGACAGCTCCGCAGAGCCTTGCCGTGTCCCCAAGGCTGCGGGCCGCTCACTGCCCCCCGTCCCTCTCGTGCCAGCGCCCCCCAACTACGCCGACGTGGTCTCGGAGGAGGAGTTCTCCAGACACCCGCCGGCCGGGCCCGAGCAGGACGCCTGCTGCCCCATGCTGGCCTGCATCCAAGAGTTCCGCTTCCAGCCACCCCCTCTCTACTCGGAGGTGAGTGGGGCAGAGGAAGGGGCCCCGGCCATACCCCCTCCCTGCTCTGTGTTCAGGCTCCTTTGCCTACCACCAACAGCTGGTCTGCGGGGGAGAGCACAGGGGCCAGGGGTTGGGCAAACACAGCCTGGCGCAGTGGTGGGGGCACCAAGACCCCAAGCCTTTATGGCATCCATATGGGTGGGGGTGGGGGGTGGCGTACTCGGGGAGGGTCCCTTCTCCACTACCCTTCTCCAGTCGGGGGCTTCCAGGGCACGCTGGTGACCACCTGCACCTCCCCACAGATCGACCCCCATCCTGGCGACATAGAAGACTCATAGCCAGGCTCCTCCGTGCTCCGAACAGACCCCCGTGGGGCGCCGGGCCCTCCCCTACCTTTGCGGGGAAGACGGAAGGAAGATAAACGTGAGACTGAGGAGCACCGAGCCTGGGGAGGGGTGTGCAGGCACACGGTCGCGCTCCGGGCTGTGGCCCCAGGGAATAAAGCAGGGGGGTGTGGAGGACGCCCCCCTGCGTGGGGATGGACACCCCTGTGGGGAGAGCGGGGAAGGAGGCGGCAGGACCGTCATGCCGGGCAGCCTCAAGAAGGCCCGGAATTTTCCTGCCACGTGGCCCCCTCGGAAGGCTGGATATGGGGGTGATGGGGACACTCTGAGTAAGAAGACACCCTTGTCACTATCGGTTACCCCTGGCATCGGGCCTTCCTGATCTCAGCCCACACCCAGGTTATGGAAGGTTCTAGAAAGGAAGTTCCCCCACCCTCAAGGGCTGCGCTACCCCCAGCTTCACAGTATTAGGCTGGTGGGCCCAAGGGGCAGTTCAGCGTGGGACAGCCTGTCACGTCCCCCTCTGTCCCCCGCTGAGGCCAGGTCCCTCACCACCTCTCCAAGGAACACAGCTGCAAACTGCGGGGGTGGGGTCCTCATCTTTAGGACTCAGGTGTGGACAGTGCTGGGACCAGGCTCCTCAGGCTGCCTCTGTGGTACACGCTGGGTCAGGCCCGAGCCACCCTGTGGGGGCAGAGTTGGCCCCCACCACCGCCCTAAGTCAGACTTGGTCAGGGAGCTGCCATCCGGCCCTGGGTGTGGGCCAAGGGATGGACATGCCAGAGAGTATTCTAGACAAACGCAGCATCCCTGGAGGATGGACACAGCCTTTCGCACAAGCCCGAGAGATGCAAGCTGACGCCCCTAGCCCCACCCCAGCCCCCACTCTGTTGAACTGTGACTCTGTTTATGATTTTGGTGCAATATTTAATTATCATTTAACCTCAGGATCTTAAAAAAAAAAAAATAACCTACACAACTGCGTGGTCCCCAGCCCTGGCCACTTGCTTATTATCCTTCTGTCCAAGGGCCCTTGGGGGCGGGAGTGGACAAGGAGACCGGCAGGGCACTGGACTCTGACAAATGTCATCATCCTCCGACTGGGCCAGAAACGGGCCTTCTGCCCTGCCCGCTTCAGGCCTGCCACGGATGGGGCCTGCTCATCAGGGATCTGTCTCGGACAGGAGGTGAATGTCCGCGTCTCTCCCCACCCCCGGCTGTGGCTAGGGGGCCAGTCCCCTCCACTAGGAGCCCCTGATGAAACTCAGTGCGAAGGCAGCGGCCCTCAGCCCTGGCACAGCCAACACGGTCACCAAACTCCTCCCTCCCTCCTTCCCTCGGGGGCCCGGTGGGCCTTGCACTTCAGTTTTGTCTTGTGTGTCTTTGTTTCCAGCAGGTGTGCGTTGCTCAAGTGTTTTTATTTATTTTTATCTGGAAGAAACAGAGAGGGCTGTCCCCGAGGTACCAACAAGGCAAGGGAGAGAGACAGACAGACCCCAGGGGAGGGGGCCCAACGGCCTGGCCCCCAAGTTCCGAGGCAGCGCTGTGCCTCCCCCACATCCTAAGAGCGATCCAGAGCAGGGCCCAGCCAGAGAAGCCAGGCTGCTTCCTAGCCCCTAGGAAGGCCCAGCGCCGACAGCCTGGGACCGCAGGCCTGTTCCTGACCCTCAGCCGACAGCGGCAGTGCAGGCCGGGAAAAGAATCAGGAGCTGATTTCACAAGTGTGGATGGTTCTAGACTGGAACAACTTCCGGGTGGGGGAGGGAGGAGGGGGAGGATAAAAACTGAGCTGCTACCCACTACATGTATGTCAGCCCCGTCTGTTTTGTCGACAGAGAAACTGTGGCCTTCAAGTAGTTTTCTCTGGATGCAAAAAAAATTCAAAATTGAAAATGGGCACAGGAAATGTCCCCCGGACAGGACTTAACCTTTTCAGGTCGGGTCTGGCTTGGTTGGTCTTGCACACCACAAAACTCGGTAGGCTGGGATGGTTTTTCTTTTTTTCTTTCTTTTGCATAAGTTAACAGATGAAAGCCTTTTTATTTTTATTATTTAAAGAATGTAACAGTTTAGCCACAGGGAAATGAATAATGATTGTATTTTGTACTCTTGTTTGAACCCCATGGGTTCCTTTTGTTAATAAAACGCTCACACGGATGCCTGAGTGCTGGGTTCTGCTTTATTGGGTTTCCCGTGTCTTTGGCAAGAAGACTGTGACTTAAATTGTTAGGCACTTTCAGGAATTTTGTGTTTTTTTTGGTGACACCCAGTGATGCTCAGGGGTTTATTCCTGGAGGTGCACGGGGGACCATATGGGATGCTGGTGGGGGGGGGATCGAACCTGAGTCAGCTGCATGCAAGGCAAGCGCCCTACCTGCTGTGCTATCGCTCTAGGCCCCACTTTCAGGAATTGAAGTGACGAACTTTTCCTCCATCTCTAGGCTGTTTTTTGAGACTGTTGGTTTTTGTTGTTGTTTTGATTTGGGGGTTCAGAGGGCTAACCCAGCAGTGCTCCAGATTTACTCCTGGATCTGCTCAGGGATCACTCCTCGGAGGGCCGGGGCAGGGGTAGAACCCAGTTCAGCCCCATGCAAAGCAAGTGCCCTACCCACTGTACTGTCTCCTTGGCTTCTAATCCCTCTTTATAGTAAACTCAGTTTCCACAAGATTCTCTTCCCTTCCGTAAAGAAAAGTAGTGAAGATGAGTGAATGAGTGTTGGTTGCTGGAAAAGCACTGTCTTCATCTCCAGTGATGATTCTGTGTGTGTGTGTGTGTGTGTGTGTGTGTGTGTGTGTGTGTGTGAGAGAGAGAGAGAGAGAGAGAGAGAGAGAGAGAGAGAGACAGACAGACAGACAGACAGACAGAGCATGCACGCATGCACCCACACAACATGCAGGCGTTGGCCTCCGTTTGATTATAGAGCCCAGCAGTGCTCAGGGGAATCCCTGGGCCCACACCCACCGGCGCTCACAGGATCTAAGCAGGCCCAGTTGCATGCAAGGTACATGTCTCCAGCCTGCTACCCCCTCTTCAAGCTAAGAGTGCATGGTAGCCTGCGTGTCCCTGGATTCACTCAGCAGGTCTGGTAGGGCGGTCCCCACACCCAGGACCACTATCGCTGTCTTCCCAGCACAGGTGCAAATCGTCAGTGCTGTCCAAGAACCACATGTGGTCCGTCATCTTCATTCCAAGTGAGGCTTCCTCCCACCCACTCAGTCCTGGAAACCGACCAGCTTTACCAGAGCGATGAAAACGAACCCCCAGGATTGAGTCTCCCCACGGTGTTAAATAACAAGCCTGTCATTGCTGCAGCCCCCCTAAGGCCAGATGATTTGTCTTGTTAAGAGAGGAACAAGGTATCAGATGGCCCTTTAAGATCCCATTCTACTGCCCCGGGGTGGTAAATTTAGACAGGACTGGATGTGAGTGAGAATTTGGGACAGGGGCCTCATAGTACAAAGGGGAGCAGTGCCCAGGGGGATAACCTGAAAGTCGGACCTACATTTGCTGGAAGGTCCCTGCTGGCTAAAGTTCCCTAAAGCTCCAGCATTAACAGAAGCCAGAGAGAGAGCCTCGGCTGAGAATTCAAGAGATGGAGCCTGACAGGATCGGCGGCGTCACTGCAGCTGTTTCCCAGCCCTGCCCGCCTGCTTCAGGCCTCCAGCCGGGCCTGCATCCCGTCCCGTCCATCTGTCCGCCCAGGAGGTGGAAGCCCCTCTCATCACCGGCCTTTGTTTCTGTCTTTGCATCCAGAAGTCACTCTGTCCCCACAAAGAGCAGCGGGGGTGCCCCTCACCCCCATCTCCCCGCATGGCCCCAAACTTATGCGACCCTGAAGCTGATCACATCAGAAAGCCAGCCTGGATGCAAGGCACAGCCCGAGCTCGGGTCTGAGTGCGTGGCTTATTCCTGCATGACACGGGGGACAGTGCTCTGACATTTTGGGGCCAAGCTGGGTTCCAGTCACAACCCCAACTGAAGGGCCCCCGGCCCTTTCCCCAGCCTCTCAGGGAGGGGCTCCCCATCTCTGGGCCTTGTCCTGTCCAGCCCATTAGGGACACCGGCCACTATGCACTGGTCTGAGATGCACTTTGTCACTCAGCATTCGGTCACCCCAAAGACCCTTGTACCTCATCAGCCATCAGTTCTTTGTGTCTTAGCTGATGCTGTTTGACAGAACACAGGGCCGGGAAACAGTACAGGGACTAGGGCACAATCCAACCCAGGTTCAATTCCTGGCACCACCAATTCCAGGTCTACAGTGCTGGGGTGGCCAGATATCCAGGCTGTCCCCAGCACTAAAGGGCACAGCAGCAACGCATCCTCTGTGTCAAGCCACTGGCCCAGCTGACCAGGAGTCACCAGTGGGATCCCCTGCCTTCCAGAGCACTGTTTGGGAGGCCCCAAACATTTCCAACATTGTGCAACAGTCATTTCCATCCACTGCCCACAGCTCCTTGTGTGGCGGGACCAAGAGAGCAATCCAGAACAAGGTGACTGTGAGAGCACCACCCGAGACCCCACACACAAACACCATGCCACCAGCAGCATGCACTCACCATCTGAAAGCCTGTGTCAGTCGAGGACACCAGAACCCATCTGGAGTTCACGTGACAAACATCAAATCTGTGAGTTATTTTTATCAGCCATCACTGCAGGCATTCAGACCTGCCTGCGCTGGGTCAGATGGTGACTTGAGCAGTGAGGCAAAGTTTACAAGTGGGGGTGATGAGATGGCCCACACATATACAGGCAGACACACAAGAAACATACAGGCAAACACACAAATACAGGCAGACACATATCGCACACATATATAGGCAGACACATACACACATATATGTACATACAGATACAGGCATACATGTATACAAGCAGACACATATAACACACAGACAGACACACAAACATACAGACACATATAACACATACACACATACAGGCATACATATAGCACAGATATATGCACACATATGGGCATATGCACACATGCATGCACATAGACACAGACACACAAATATAGGCATATTCATATACACATAGGCATACACATATATACCACACTTACACACATACAGGCATATACACCACACTTACCACAAATACATATTCACACGAAACATGCCACAAACACCCATATGCACACATTCCCCATTTACCACATCACACATACACATGCACATCTATACAACACATACACTCCTATAAAAACACCAACATGCACATAGCACACATTGGCATATACAATAACACATACATGTATATAAACACACACCCACTTATACACACTATGGCTATGTCACATACCACATACATGCACCACATACACCATATACACATACCCCTCACGCCATACACATACACACCATATACACAACACATACACCTATCTCTCACACCATACGTACCATATACACATACCCCTCACACCACACACACACACACACACACACATACACACACACACTACTTCATTTCTTGACCCAAACTTCAACACACAGCAGAACTTACTCTATACGTGAAGGCTCCAGAGAGGGCCCATCCCCATGACCAATCCACCCCCTAAGAATGGGGGGCGGGCCCTAGGGGGGGTTGGAAATATGGAGAGGGTCACACCAACACTTCTGACTCGTGTACCCTTGAAATTACTGCAGGACAGAAAAGTGAAACGTAACTTCACAACAGATGCATCCAAAAGAAGGTTCTAGAAGCTGAAAAAGTAGACAGAAAAAGTAGAAAAAGAAAAAAAAAAGTCTACAGAAATAGAAGACCGAACCCTCATTCTTCAAAATCTTGGTGGTCATCAGTTTACAGAGGCCTCAGAGCTGCACCAGCAGGAGGAAGTGTAGGGACGGAACGCTGAAAAATGTCCTTTCCGTGCTGGATGCAAAGGAAAGTTAGCGCCCCTGTGCATACAAACGGTGTGTCCAGGCCCTGTGGGAGCAAGAGCCCAGGTTCCAGGTAAACCTTCCAAGAGAACCTCCATCTGCGGCCAAGAAGGATTTCAAAGCAAATCTTGCTATTTGTTATTCTGGCCTTAATTCAACAGCTGGCCTGGCTAGATAAAGCCAGAACTTGGGGTGCCGGGGGAACCAGGAGCCACAAATAAAACTTTTATCTTATCCGAAGGCACAAAAAGCCACCAATACTGATACCAGGAGATAAGCCTGCAGCAACCTAGAGGCTGGAAACAGTGACAGCTGGTGAGGGAGGTGTGTGGAGGAGGTGAGGAGGGGTGCTGGCCCACAATGACAGGCTGCGTCCTCCCAGGAACAAAACACCAATGATTCCCACTGCCCAGGGTTGCTCCAGGCCAGATGCAGAACAGGGCAGGGGCTCTGGGGTTTCACTGGCCGCACGAATATAAAGTCTCAGCTGTCAGCCACCAAACAGCCTTGATAGGCCAATAGAGCCCCCTGGGTGGGGGGTTCAGCTCTGCCAGGATGGAGGGTCCCAGTGGAGTCTGAATCAGCTTCACATTCCTCAGGAGCCACATGCAGGGTTTAAACACCCTAACACCAGCCCCCCACATACCCCAGCCTATCCCTTACCCATGATGATCCAGAATCCCAGAAATATCCCCTAAGTGGCAAAAACAGCGAAGAATCATTAGATAAGTTCCCAGGGCTGGGGAAATGTCTTTAGGATGGGGTCCCCCAGCACTGTCAGGGATAGCTCTGACCCCCGGGACACTTCCAGGAGTGTCTCTTAAGCCCTGAGCCAGAGTGACTCACACCCCATCACCCCCCAGTAATGATCTCTCTATGTCACAGACCCCACTCGATCTTGCATTTTAACCTCCTCAAACTCACCTCTTGTTTGGAACCCAAACTGCTGCTCTGTTGCTGGTTGCGTGTCCCGGACAGCAATGTGCAAATTGACATAGACAACGTGCAAATGTCTTCCCCCATTTGTGGTGACAACCATGTGCTGTGCCCCTCAGAGCCACATGCTCAGCCCTTCAACACATTCTCTTTTGTGGGATGAGGGTGGGCCCCACCCAGCAGTGCTCAGAGGGACTATCTGCCTGTGTCTCAGGGATCACCCCCGGTGGTGCTCGGGAGACCCTATGCAGGAGGCTGGAACCAGGGTGAGCTGTGTGCGACGCCAGCCTAGCACCCGTCTCGCTGTCCTATCTCTCGGGCGATTGAGAAATATTCAGTAAAAACAGCCCTGTTTCTCATTGACAGACCTGGCGGAGGAGGGACCCACTGCTGGCAAAGCTTGTCCCAGGAATCTGGACTCTTCCCAAGCTCGGAGGTGGCCTCAGGTCCTCTTCCATATGGAGGCGCATTTTCCCACGCCCAGAAGTCCTCCCGACTCCCAACAAAGCTCAGGGCTCAGAATGCCCAAGTTGGAGGCTCCCCACCCCCACGCCCCGTAACAGGACACAGGCCACCCATTGGGTTTTTCTATTTTGTCTTGGGACCACACGCGGTGGTGTTCCTGGTTCTGCATTCAGGGGTGCTTCCTTGCAAGGCTCGGGAACCCTACGGGATGCAGAAGATGGAAGCAAGGTAAACGCCCTCTCCGCTGTCCCATCGCTCCCAGCCAGCCCAGTAGTCTGGGAAGTGGCAGGGTGGAGAAAGGCACCAGGCTGTGCCAGCTTCCAAATGGCTGGGCTGCGAGCCACGCCCCTGGGGGCGGGCCCAGGGCTGCCCCGGCCACTAGGAAAGCACAGGACCACGTGAGTGGGCGTGGCCTGTAAGGTCCAGGGGCACCCAGGTGTCTGGAATTGCTCTGCCCTATCCCGAGACGTTCTGGGCAGGCAGGAGTCTGACATTCGTCACAGACTGGGGGACAGAACGTTTTTTTGCCTCCCTTCCACCAACTGCAGTGGATGGAGGGCGCCCATTTCTCCAATAAGTTCCTTCTCTAAACGACCTCCACTTTGCAGTCTCTGATGCCCAGGGAAATTTTATATTTTATTGCCAAGCGGCATTTCTGCCGGGTTTTCCATTAACACAGACGGGCAATTAATGCATTTGGTTCAAAAGCCTTCAAACATTTGTACAGCCATTTGCACGTTTGAATGGCGCTGTGTAACCGCCAAGCAGGTGGTTAACTATATGTATATTAAATTCATAGAGAAACTGGTAATTTTCAATTATAATTGTCAGTTCACAGTTTACATGGTAGGAATTTTCTGAATAGACCCATTAGCTGATTTAGCTAGTCGGGCTTTTTATAAATCATGGTTTATTTGCTTACTCTACTTTTAAAAGAGGAATTTCCAGGGCTCTCACATGAATCAATAAATATTTACTTGGGTCTTTATTTTGCCCAAATGCCATGTTTGACAATGGATGAAATATCACTGGCTTTTCCTAAACAGCTGTTGGGCTGCGACTGTTTTATTAGTTGTTTTTGTTTAGTATTATTACTTGGATAATGGCTTAGAACTTTTATTCATTTGCTATTAATTTGCCTTTTATAAATAAAGTCAGAAGCGGGCTGAGTCTCAGTTCCTTACAATTTTACAGCATATTGTACTTTGCCAGTAATATGCTTTGACGATAGAAACTTCCAGGCCGTGGAAAGCTGCCCCATTTGTCTAAATGATATTCTTTCAAGCACAACTTGGAAATGGATGGCCCTGGCTTGAGCACCATAAAATTTGATGATTTTCGTCACTGTGGATAATATTTTCTCTTTCTGCAGTGGCAGAAATCAATGAAAAGCTCTCATTTGGCTTTTACAGCGCAAAAGGCTACTAGAGCCGCCAGATCCCATAGTGGAGGGTGGGAGGAGGGAGACTCAGAACGAGAACTGAGAAGCTGTGAACAATCAACAACATTTTCCATCTTTCAGAGTACCTGGGTTGGGCCTTTGAACACAGGAGCAAGAAGGGTCAGGGAAGTGGTTCACATGAACCTCAAATCTGGGCATTGCAACCAGCCCACTGTCAATCACACAGTGTGCAGGAGGAAGTGTTGAACCAGGGAAGAGTAAGAGTGAAGGCTGAAAGGTAGAAAGTGTTACGCATAAACCCTATTGGCAACAGAACTGTAAACCACAGTGTCAAAACTTTATTTTAAAAGAAGAGAGCAATTCCACTCCTGGGAATATACCCCATGGGCCCAAAAGCACAATGCAGAAAATATAGCTCTGATCCTGGGAAATAATACTAACCGATCCCTACATCCCTAATGCCCAGAATAAACCACCACATGATCTGAAGACAGGTACTTGATACTCTTTTGGTTGTGGGGGGAGTGTTTTGGGCCACACCCAGCAGTACTCAGGGCTTACTCTTGCCTCTGTGCTCAGGGGTCACTCCTGGCAGTGCTTGGGGGGCCCTGTGGAGTAGCAGAGATTTGAACTTTGGATGGCTAGATGCTAGGCAAGTGTCTTAACCCCTGGACTCTAGCTCCAATCCTTTGGTTTTTAACAAGTGTCTAATGGTTGAGGATTTTTTTCCCTGCTGCCCCTGGAATGAAATATACCACCTTCCAGGGTGTGTCAGACTATCCCCAAGAAAGCCATCTTTTTTGGAGTCCACAAAAGCATGGTAGTGCATAAAGCGCATGGCTATTCCACAAATATATGATTATTGCTATTATTTTAGTTTGGGGGCCATACCTGGCAGTGCTCAGGAATCACTCCTGGCAGGGCTTAGGAATGGAACCCAGGTTGGCTGCATGCAAGGCCAGCGCCCTACCCTCCTCCGCCCTATCTCTCCAGCCCATTTGTACATGCATATTGAAAGGTGGTTGAAGAACATTTCCTGGACAAGGGATAGTTTCTTCCTCAACAAAGATAAATGGCTGGGGGCGAGAGAAAGCATTTTCTTTTTAAAAAAATTATTTAAGATCTGTGACTTACAAAGTTATTGATAGTTGCATTTTAGGCATATAATGTTTAAATACCAACCCCAACACCAGTGTCAGCTTCCTTCCACAGTGTCCCCAGATTCCCTCCTTACCTCAACTCCCACCCACTCCCGGCCTGTCAACTTGACAGGCACATTACAAAGTTCCAGTGGTTGCAGGTTAGATCTCATGTTTTCAGCATTGTTGAATCTGTTTGGGACCCATGACTATACCACTCACCCATATCACTGGTCTAACTGAGGCCCTACTGCCTGTTCACCCATTACTTTCCATTCTCCTCTTCCCCTCCTTGATTATACCATCCTGAACATATCCAATCCCATCTGAGCACAGAAGCTAAGCAGAGTCAGGCCTGGTTAGTACTTGGATGGGAGACAGCTTAGACAGCTTTCTTTCTGAGAGAGATGACATACAGCTCAACCAGAGCCTTACCCTCCCAGGTACCCACAACCACAAACAAGCTCAGCCATCACAAAACTTCCTCAGGCCCAAGCCACCTTCTCTAGAAAAAGGAAACAAGACAGAGTCCAGGAACAAAGAGGAAAATGATGACTACGTATCCCCCAAAGCATCCATCCCTAACTAGGACACATGGATGGTGGATCAGCCCAGTGGTTGCCCAGTCAATGTTCCATCGAGTGGAAGACTGCTTTTGCTTCAAGGATGACCTGAATTAGATCTAGCTCTTCCCAGAGCTCCTTCCTGGACCAACCCCACCTGTGTCTAATCGCCACCAGACTTGTTCTGTTTGCTTGTCCCACACCAGCACTGGAGTATGGGCTGGTGGGGGCCAACTCTCAGGAGTAGTGGGAGCCATCTGGTCCTGGGGAGAGCTGTTTCCTCGAAGGGTTTTGGCACTCAGCAGTGAAGACCAGGAGGTGTTATCAGAAGACGATAGGATATCTGGGCTGGGCACAAGAGAAGGGAAAAAGGTGACTGCAGTCACCTTCGAGGAAAGTTCATCTCTGATGCCAAATGAAAGCTTCGGAAATGAGGGCTATTTTGGTTTTGTTCCCATAAAGCATTAGATGTCCAGGATCATAGTGTGCGTTTTTACAGAGCCATCAAGCCACACCTCTTCTGTTTCAGCTTAGTGCTAGAACATTCCAGAAGCAGCTCCTAGGCCAAGGTCACTCCTTTACATGAGCTGGTGTTTGGCCAACCTGAATTTCTATCGAGGTGACTCACTGTGTCCCCAGGCCACGGGTGTTTGAATGTTTTTTTTTACATTCTTAACGTCGGATATTAACCCTAAGTGTTTCAGACTTCATCAGTGGGTTGCCCCCTTTTTTCTCCTGCCACAGAAGCTTACAGAGCTCTTTTGAGCATCCCTAATCCCCCAGTTTATCCATAGTCTTTCCTTGTGTTTTACCTCTCATTGTCACAATTCCCCAAGTCAGGGTTGGTTATTTATAAGTCAAACCTCCTGGTGATTATGGACTGTGTAGTGAATCACTTGCTTTGCTATTTCCCCTTTTTCATATTTTACTATAGAGTAATGTTCTTTGCTTAAACAAAGAAAGCCTGTTAATGCTCCCAATATTTGGGAGTTGATTGAATCTGAAATATATCTACTCCTGGGCATCCGTCATAATTACTTGACTCAGGCTTTGGTTGCTGTAGTTCTTAATACCCCCCCAAAAGGGCATTATATACCCCAAAAAAGTTCTTAATACCCCCTTACCATGGGACTTGGATGAAACCTGTGATGAGTGGCAAAGCTACCCTGGCATCGAAATGGGACAGTCTAGAAAGCATGAAAGCATGGTCTTAATGTAAGCTGTTATGACTTAAGAGACATGACCCCCATGGGGAAGGAAAACTAAATCAGCCTGAAGACTTAGCCTGGGATTTAGGGTAAAAGCCATGCTTGCCCTCAGAGCCCAGAGAAATAAGTTTTGGAATCTGTATCTCTTACTGTGTTCATCCAAATAACCTGAAGTATTAATAAGAAGTAAACTTGCACTGTAGCACTGTCGTCCCTTTGTTTATCGATTTTGCTCAAGCAGGCACCAGTAACGTCCCCATTGTGAGACTTGCTGTTACTGTTTTTGGCATATCGAATATGCCACGGGGAGCTTGTCAGGCTCTGCCATGCAGGCAGGATACTCTCCGTAGCTTGCCGGGCTCTTCCAGAGGGATGGAGGAATCGAACCCAGGTTGGCTGCGTGCAAGGCAAACGCCCTACCTGCTGTGCTCCAGTCCAAACAATTAAGAAGTAAACGTAATTGTTTAATATGTAGCAATGGAAAGAGAAAAGCAATTTAATGCTTGTCGCCCCTGGGCAAATCTCTCCATATAGCCCCTGGGAGACAGAGTGTCTCCTGGAATTAACCCCCCAAGAGAATTGCCTCCTTCAAAACTGCTTTACCTCTGAAAAGGATTAATCACACCTACATGCAGTCCTATACCTTGAACTCCCCCCCCCCCCAGAAGTTCTATAAGTGTGATAACAGCTCTGCATTAAACAGGCCATTTTGACCATCAGTCTGTGGTGCCCATGTCTCTGTTTCTCTGCTAAGGAGGCAGCTCCCTGCCACTGAACGTGTCGCCCACTTACTCCTGAACCCACACTGAAGATGATGAACTATTTCTGGTTTACAAACTGAGACCAAAAATGGAACACTTGTTGCTGGATAGCACAGCGGGAAGGGTGTCTGCCTTGCATGTGGCCAACCGGCTTTGACCCCCCGCATCCCATAGGGTCTCCTGAGCACCACCAGGAGAGATTCCTGAATGAAGAGCCAGGAATCAGCCCTGAGAGCCATCATATGTGATTCAAACACCCCCCCCAAAAAAATAATAAAATGGAACAGTCCTCCTAAAACACCCAGTTTTTCAATCCCTCAGCGCTCTTTGCTGTCAATTTGTCTAAACAGAGAACAAATTTTAGATGGTGTCAAAGATCCCTCGGCCAGGCCACTGTCATTGGAGTAAACCACAGTATCGGACTTGATGGCTGCCTTGTCTACATTCTCATCATCTCACAATCCCGACTCTGAGTGTGTGTGGGTGTGAGGAGGGCAGCAGTGAATGCCGCCACAATGCTGTGGCCTTTGTTACTCTTAGTTTCCAGTTCTTGTCTTCAGGCCTTTCCTGGCATTGCCCAAGGCTCTTTTAGTGTCCAGGATGGACCAGAACATCCGTGGGTCTCTCCAGCACATGAGGAAAGGCCAGTCCAGAGCCAGAGAGGGGTGTGGCCAGATAGGAGGGTGTAGTGGACATCGCTGGCACATTCCTGCACCCTCCCCTAGGACAGGCTTCCCTGGATTTCTATCAGCTCATGGGTCCCTCCTGGATCTTCTGGGAAATGCCCTCCTGAAGGGGGAAAGGGGCCCTGTCTGTCCAGTGAAGCCTTATGGGAACTCAAGGGACGTGGCCAAAGGCAGTGCAGTAACAACAGAAGCAAGAAAAGGTTACAAAACTCCTACCTTTCTTCAAATATGGAAAGACACAGTCCAGAGAGAAGCAAGCAGCTGACAGCAACTACAGGGCTTGTATCTGCTTTTTGGCTCAGCCAGAGTGACCTTGTCTGGGTCACTTCTCCATAGTCTGCATGTAGCTTTATTAGTAATAGTAGTAGTAGTACTTGTAGTAGCACTGTAGCACTGTCGTCCAGTTGCTCATTTATTTGCTCGAGTGGACACCAGTAAAGTCTCCATTGTGAGACTTGTTGTTATTGTTTTTGGCATATCAAATACACCACAGGTAACTTGCCAGGCTTTGCCGTGTGGGTGGGATACTCTTGGTAGCTTGCCGGGCTCTCTGAGAAAAACGATTTAAGGGAGTAATTGAACCTGGGTCAGCCGTGTGCAAGACAAACAACCTACCCACTGTGCTATTGCTCCAACTCTGTACTACTAGTAGTAGTAGAGTTAAATGTTCGTTTTTGGCTTGGGAACCACACCCAGCAGTGCTCAGGGCTTGCTCCTGGCTCTGTACTCAGGGATCACTCCTGGTGGTGCTCAGGGGACCCTATGTGGTGCCAGGGATTGAATCCAGGCTGGCCCCCTGCAAGGCAGGCACCTGCTCCTTGTACTGTCTCTCTGGCCCTGAGAAGTCAAACTCTTCACCTGCCCTGACTCTAACAGATACCTGGGCCCAGGGCCGGCTTTCAGGAAATACTGGTGGTGCTTCTGCCAAGGGCACACAAAGAATCAAAGCCACGTTTATCTTTTTTTTTTTTCCAAAAAGGATGTGAGGTGTGTCTTCTGCAGAGGTGAAGGTGGATATGGGGGCCCAGGAGTCTACTTACAGCCAGTGGAAGCCCCCTGCTTGCCTTGGACCCTAGAAGGGTGGACGTCTCTGAGGGTGGGAGCAAGTCATGAACAGGAGTTCGAGGGGGAGTGGACATTTCTGGGGGTGGGTCAAGCCTTGAACTCTAGGAGGAGTGGGCATCTCTGAGGGTGGGAGCGAGCCTTGAACCCAGGAGAAGTAGGTATCTTGGGGGTGAGGGTGTAAGCCTTGGAACCTGGGCCCGTGGGCATCTCTGGGGGTGGGCCGAGCCCTTTGACCTTCATACAGATATCACCAGTCTGGCTTGGCTGGGGCCAGTGCAACTCGAAGCAAAGGCGGATCAAGAACCCAGGGGAATCCCCGGGAATTCCCAAGGGCCTAAAGCTCTGGCTTTGGGCAGGGAGCCAGCACAGGAAGTATTTCCTGTCCAACAGGTGGGGAAGAAATCAAAAGCCTGTTGCTGGGATGGGAGCTAGGGCATCCCAGCCAGAACCCGTACCCCCTTTGTAACTGAACAACCGATTTACATCCTTCTCAGCCCTCAGTCTCCCGATGGTTTCCCGGAACCTTAACACTGGAGGAAGGAGAGAACCCAGGGTTGCAGGGTGTTTCTGTCCCCGCTAGGTCAAGAGGACTGGTCGGGAAAGGCAGGAAGGAAGTCTGCAGCTCTACCTGAGAGCCACGCTGAGTCAGCAGTGTGTGCACCCGCCGTGTATGTGCGTGTGTGTGTGTGTGTGTGTGTGAGAGTGTCTGTTATGTAAACATGTGTGTACCCACCGTGGGTGTGTGCGTGATGGGTGTATGTGTGTGCCCGCCGTGTGTGTGTGTGTGTGTGCATGAGAGTGTCTGCTGTTATGTGCATGAGAGTATCTGCTGTGGACACGTGTGTGTACCCACCTTGCGTGTGTGTGTGTGTATGTGTGTGTGTGTGCATGAGAGTGTCTGCTGTGTATGTACATATATGTGAGTATCTGCTGTGGGTCTGTGTGGGCGTGCGTGTGTGTTCATGTGTGTGTCTGTGTTTATGTACACATGCATATATACGTGTGTACCAGCTGTGTGCATTCATGTGTGTGTCTCTGCTATAATTGTATGTGTGCACATATATGCGTGTACTTGCTGTGCATGTCTACCTGCTATGGTGGGGGGGGTTGTTTATGTGTGTCTGTGCTATAGGTATATGTGTATGCATGCATATGTGAGCACCTACTGTGCATGTTTGGTGTGGGTGTGTGTGTTCATGTGTGTCTGTGCTATAGGTATGTGTGTAGGTATGTGTGTATCTGCTGAGGGCGGTGTGCAGGCTGTCAATCATCTTGAACTCGACTCCAGCCTCCTCAGTCCGCCTCACTCTGGGACTGAGGGCAATGCCCAGGCCCTTGGGGGGAACACGCACACGGCACACCCATTTATACCTGAGACATGAGTAAGAACTGGCCAGGTGACAGCAGGTTTGGGGAGCATTCCAGGAAAAGGTGGGTTCCAAAGGAAGACAGGAAGTTAGGAGAACTGGAGACAGGGTGCAGAGGCTGGGCACAGAGGCCAGGCCATGCGCTCATGTGTGTGAATATGTGTGTGTGTGTGTGTGTGTGTGTGTGTGTGTGTGTGTGTGCTTGGGGGGGAACGGTCTGAAGCTGGGTGACTAGGCAGGGCAGAGAAGCACAGTTCAGAGACAAACAAGATAATCCTTTCAGCTTTGGAATACAATGCATTGGACGCTTCTAGAATATGGAATCAAGGGCAAGAGAGTGCCCAGGTCTCAGGGAAGAGGCTGTGAGGTTCTGATAACCCCTTCTGCATTTGTATTACTATTGGTAAAAGTAATAAATTGAAAGCAAATTCCCCCTTTCCTGTCCCTCCCTGGCTAATATTTGGTCCCAGGATTTCAAGCTAACAGTTTAAGAGTCTCCTCTTCACCAACTGAGCAGCCAAGCAACCTCAAACTAAAGGTTTAAAGTACTCAAATACCTGCTGGAGACAGCTTCTGTGTTGGCCTCCCCCTAGGGCTCCTAAATCCTTTCCCTAGAGCCCTGGGCTGCCCTGGTCTCTGCCTTCACCCAAGACCCACCCACCTCTTCTCCCATCAAAAAAAGTAAATGAAACTATATGTTCTGTTTTAACAGAGCCAATGGAATCTCGACAGACATCGAAAAGATCAGACACAAGTAACATCCATTCAAAATGTATACAGGGATGGAGAGATAATACAGCAGGGAGGACACTTAGCCCTGCATGCAGCCAAACTGGGTTTGATCCCCAGCATCCTATGTAGTTCCCTTGAGACTGCCAGGATTCCTGAGAGCAGAGCCAGGAGCTATCCCTGAGCATCACTGAGTGTGATCCAAAATAAACAAACAAAACAAAACAAAACACTGCCTCTAATCTTTGGGGCTGGAGTGATACCACAGTCTTGCACATGGCTGACCTGGGTTCACTTGTCGGCATCCCATAGGGTCCCCAGAGCACCACCAAGAGTGATTCCTGAGTGCAGAGCCAGAAGTAACTCCTGAGCATCTCCAGGTGTTGCCCCCAAACAAAACAAAGCAAAATACAATGTATCAAGGGGGAGCCTGAGCAACAGTACAGCTGGTAAGGTTCAATCCTGGCTCCTCCATGTGTTCCCCGGAGCCGGGTCAGGAGTAAGCCCTGAGCACACTTCATCAAATGTATACACCAAGGTTTTCTTCAGCAGGCAGGAATAAATGATAGGTGCTTCTCCTAGAAATCATATTTGCCTTCCCCCCTTGGGAAAGGTGGCTTCAAGGATGCAGTTGTGTCTCTTTCCCTTAAGTCCCAGATCCGGCTCATCAGCGGCACTGTGCTGGTGCTGGCTGGTCTGTTTGCCCTGCTCCCCACATCCTTCTGGGGTCCCCCCACATCCTGCCAGCACATGTGCCTTACTCAACTTTGGGAAATCTGGGGTTCTCGGTCGTGCTTGTTTTGTTTTGAGGCTCACACCTGTGATACTCAGGGACTACTCCTAGCTCTGCACTCAGGGACCACTCCTGGTGGGGCTCAGGGGGGCCATATGTGATGATTAGGACAAGGCAAGCACTCCATCCACTGTGCTATCTCTCTGACCCTTTTGGTGCTTGCCTTAATAGGTCATGGGTCACACTGACCACGCCCCACCCCGTGCCCATAGGGGAGTCTGACTGTTTCCAGCTGGTCCCATCCCTTGACATTTCCTAGTTACCATTTTTCACCTTTGACCACAGATCCTTCACACCACCCCCACATACGTGGGCCTTCCTAATCAATTGTACTGATTGGTTGGTGATTTGGTTCATCAAAGTCCCATCTGAGAACTCCAGGGGTCTCATCAGGGTCTGTGTGTCAGTCAGCCTTGCTCAGCAGTCTGGACATGCCTTCCAGAAGTGGCATGTCCTTCCTTCAGACATGCCCTGTCCGAAGTGTAGACACCCCTCGTGGCTTGGTTCTATTTGCCTTTTCTGCTGCGTAGGGCAACCCCCACCAAACTAGCCGTTGTGGTTAGGACTCTTTGCCATCTTGCCTTTAACTCCACTCATTTTGCTTCGCAGAGGCTGATGTGATTCTTTCCCTTCCAAGTACTAACCAGGTCCCACCCTGCTTGGCTTCCGAGGTCAGACGACATCGGGTGCGTTCAGAGTGGCACAGCTGTTAGAGGCTGACGTGATTCTCTTCGTACACAACCTGAGCAGCATCAAATCTGTGGCAGATGGACCTCCTTCTTCTCTCCAGGAACTCCTCGAACTGGCTTTATCCCATTCCTCTCTGTTACGCTCTCACTTCTTGGGGATCTTCAGATGAAGAGGTTTCTCTTATTCAGTCCCAGAGGTTTCTGCACTCTCACCAAGTCTGTCCCCTTGTGTTATTTGACATCCATGCTATTTGGGTTCTCCCAAGCCCCTGACGCTTGTCACCTCCCCCCCCCTGCAGCCTAGATGTCTGAAATGCGCTTCTTGCCTGTTTTTTGAAGCGAGGATGTATTCATTTGCAGGGCATCCCCTCCCTTCTCTCCTGAGGTTGAAGGAATATTGGAGGAAACAATATTGTTTCCTTCCCACAAAGAGCTACAAAGTGATCACTGAGTACAATCTTGATTTACTAAACGTTTAACAAGGAAGGGGGGGATGCAAAGGCTTTACATCAGAGTGCATAATCTCTCTCTGTCTTTTGTGGGATGTTTGGTTTGTCTTTTATGTTGTTGTTATTTTCAAGACCACACCTGGCCATGCTCCAGGGCTATTGCTGGCGTAGTGCAGGACTGTTCCCAGAGGTACTGGGGATACAATCAAACAGGAACCTCCTGCTTACAAAGCACGTGTTTGGCCCTTTGAGTCACTTGTGTGTGTGTGTGTGTGTGTGTGTGTGTGTGTGTGTGATGTATTTATCTCTTGTGTGTTTTCAATCGTCATCTGTACAGGGCCAGCGAGGCAGTACAGAAGTGAGGGTGTTTACCTTGCACAAGGCCCACCTAGGTTCAATATCTGGCATTGCATATGGTCCCCCAAGCACTGCCAGGTGTGAGCCTGAGCACAGAGCCAAGAGTAAGCCCTGAGCACTGTCAGGTATGGCAAAAACAAAACCACAGAGCAAAACAAGAATAAATTACTATCTGTACACTTCGTGTTCACTTAACATTACTTTCACAGTGAACACTTTCCACTTCTCTTCCAGTTCCATTACCTCCCACCTCTCCCTTAAAATTCTCTGCCGAGGCAGGAGAGATAGTACAGTGGGGAGGGCATTTGCCTCGAATACGGCCCACTTGGGTTTGATCCCCGGAGTCCCATATGGTCCCCCACACCCCACCAGGAGCAATTCCTGAGTACAAAACCAAGAGTAAGACCTGAACATTGCCAGTTATTACCCCAAAGCCAAATAAAATAAAATAAGATAAAATTCTCTGCTTCCAAACAAGTCAACTTTCCCTCTTTCGGGAAATCTGTGCATGCCTTCAGCTAACAACCTATTTCCATTTATCTGGAGAATAAATCAAGATCCTTCATTTTTAAAGAATTTGGTTTTTTCCTGGACAAATTCTGTTAGCCCTGAGAAAGCCTATGCATCAATATCTTTATCTGGACCCTAAAATGTATCTGAAACTTGCTTGGACAAAGTTGCTCCCAATATTAGGAACCTGAGGAACAGGCAAGCAGAGCACAGACAGCACGCGGGAAACGAGTATCCAAGTCCCTGAGAAAGTGGTGCGTAAGTTACGGCAACTCACACAAGACAATCTTGTGGAAGCATTTAACACGATGCTCTTGAATGAGGAAAAATACTAATTTTATTCTTCTACAGAGAAAACAAGAAGCAGACATTGGACAGCGTGCAGGATTTTTTTTTCTTTATTTCTTTTTGGGTCACACCTGCGATGCTCAGGGGTTACTCCTGCCTTTGCACTCAGGAATTACTCCTGGCGGTGCTCAGGGGACCATATGGGATGCTGGGAATAGAACCCAGGTCAGCTGCGTGCAAGGCAAATGCCTTACCTGCTGTGCTATCACTCCAGCCCCCGGCGTGCAGGATTTTAACGAAAGAAAAGTTGCATGTCTGTACAAAGAAAGCCAAAGAGGAAACACGTCACCTAGCAAATGCGCCATATACCGCAGGGGTGCGAGTGGTTGTGAGTGGCTATTTTTCATTAACTGAAACAAGCCATTTCCATCTGTTATTCCTTTTCCACTTAAGGCTATACACTGGAGGAAGGAGAAAATTTCTAGCTCAGGGAGTGGAGGATAGGACGGGGTGAAGGCATTTGCCTTGGACACAGCTGAGTCCAGTTTTATCCCTAGCCCCACATGAGGTCCCCTGAGAACCGCCAGGAGTTATCTCTGAGCACAGAGCCAAGAGTAAGCCCTGAGTACTGCCAGGTGTGGCTTCCAAAACCAAACCAAACCAAAACAAGGCATGTAATTTAGAGGGGTTAAAGTTGTTGTTGTTGCTGTCAAGCACCCAGGATTTCCAATTAAAAGGAGATCAAGAAAATGCACCAGACCCATGGGCATTTGCTGAAAAAGGTTCAAACCTTCAGATCATTGGGAGAATTGCACCTCACAGAAATCACCAATAGACACCTGAGCTCTGGGTAGAAAAATCAATAACCATCCCTCCCTCCCTCACACACACACACACACACACACACACACACACACACACACACATTGCAATGGAGTTAAAAGAAGAGGAAGAGGAATCTCTCACATCCTCAGGACATCCTACCACCACCACCACCACCACCACCACCATCACCACCACCACAACACACACACACACACACACACACACACACACACACACCCCTCATTAGGAGGGCAGTAATGCTTCCCCAATAGGAATTAATTCTGTGCCGATCACACGTGTCAGATGTCTCATACACACCAGGCATTTTCAAATGAGGTGATTTCTGACTGTGGCTGGGGAGGAAGGCGTGGGGAGGGCAAAAGGCATGGCTGGGACACTGGAAATGCTTTCAGGCTTTTCCCTATGTATTTCATATTTTTATAAACATTTATTAGTTAAAAAAAAAAGGTAAGGGGCTGGAGCAATAGCACAGCGTGTAGGGCATTTGCCTTGCACGCGGCCGACCTGGGTTCGATTCTCAGCATCCCATATGGTCCCCTGAGCACCGCCAGGGGTGATTCCTGAGTGCAGAGCCAGGAGTAACCCCTGTACATCACCGGGTGTGACCCCCCAAAAAAAAGAAAAAAAATTTATTAGTTCAACTATTATTGAGGATATTTTAATTTTTTAATCACCATGAGAACAGTTACAAAGCTGTCCAATTTAAGTCTCAGTCATACAATGATCAGACACCCATCCCTTCACCATTGCACATTTTCCACCACCAAGAATCCCAGTTTACCCCTCCTTCTGCCTATGTGGCAGATGATTTCCACTTTACAGTCTCTGCACTTTGATCACATTCAATATTTCGACAAAAGACCCACCATTATTATTTGAAATTTTTCCCAACAATCAGAGCTGCCAAAAAGTCATCATTAGATAATTTGTTTTCTATTGCTGATTATGAAGAACATATGATGTCACGTGGCCACAAAGCATTCACGCGATTTTGGACTTCTGATATTTTAGTAATAAGTCTGGAGGGATTTCTGTCAAAAGCCTCGGGATTCTGAGATTGGTTTGTGTGCCTCTGGGATCGTGGCCTTTCAGGAGCCAGGAGCCATTTGTGGGCAGCACATCAGGGCCTCGTCAGGGCGGAGACAGGGGCCGGTTCCACCCCCCATCCCGTAAGGCCCCACGTGTCACGTCACTGCAGTCTCATACCTGGCTATCCAATAGGCTCTGAAAAGGTGGCAGCCACTGTGCTGCTGGGGAGAAAAGGTGGAAGGGACAAACACCTTTCCCCACCTGGGGTGAACAGCACCACAGTTTAATGCTCAGTCCAGATGCATTTCTGCCAAAAGCCGCTGGGTTCCGAGATTGGTCTGTGTGCCTCTGGGATCATGGCCGTTCAGGAGCCAGGAGCCGTTCATGAACTCAGGTCCTCGTTGTGGCGGGAAGAGGGGCCGGTTCACACACACCCCTGCCCCGTGAGGTCCTGCATGTCACCACTCTCTCTCTAGTTTGGGGCAGGGGCAGATGCTAGATCACTTTGCATATCAAAGGAATAGTCCTGGGCTGTAGAGATTGCACAGTGGGTAGGCGTTTGCCTTGCACAAGACGGACCAGGTTCAATTCCCAGCAATCATATGGTTCTCCCAAGCACCACCAGGAGTAATTCCTGAGTGCAGGAGCCAGGAGTAACCCCTGTGCATCGCCGGTTGTGACCCAAAAAGAAAAAAAATAAAAAGGAATAGTCCTGATAACCACATACCGGAGCCATGATTGTAGAAGCTCTTGGTGGCTGGGATTCCATCTGGAGAAGGCTGGGAGGCTGCACCTGCTCCATCTGGGGCATCCCGGAGATATTGGCTTGGTATGGGGCCCAGAGGACTCTCTGGTGTTGTGGTGCCCGCTGGGTTTCTTCACTGCTGAGCGTGGCAAGATGGCAGCTGAGGCCACTTTCAGGCTTCTTAAAGACCCTCCCATATTTGGTTTTACCACTTCATCTCAAGGAAAAGGGGATGGGGGGCAGATGTGGATTTAGGGGCACCAATTGGACTTAGGTGATTAACTTGGAGTTTTGTCAGATCATTGGAAAGCTTAAAAAAAAGGTTGGGGGGCTGGAGCAATAGCACAGCGGGTAGGGCGTTTGCCTTGCACGCGGCCGACCCGGGTTCGATTCCCAGCATCCCATATGGTCCCCTGAGCACCTCCAGGGGTAATTTCTGAGTGTAGAGCCAGGAGTAACCCCTGTGCATCACCAGGTGTGACCCAAAAAAGAAAAAAAAAGTTGGGGAGGGGGAAAAGAGGGGAGGGAGGGATGGAGGGAGGAAGGGAGGGAAGGAGGGAGGAAGGAAGGAGGTAGGTGTGTGCCTAAGGTCCCTCTGGGAAATGCTTGGCTCCTGGAAATTTTCACAGTTTCAGGAAGGCTGGGGGTGGCCAGCAGGGTAGACCAGAAGGCTGGGGGCCAGCCAGGTAAAACAGAAGGCTAGGGGCTGCGCAGCTGCATTTTTAGCCACCAGACACTTTATAGGACACACCCTACCTATACTCCAAGAGTACCACACCACATTTGATGGGATTCAAAATAGGAGGCAACCAAACTTAGAGGGAGATTATTATATTATTTCAGTTCTGTTTTGGGGTAGGGAACAAGGTTCGGGATGGAAACATCCGAAATATGATGGTGGGAAGTTGTAATGGTGGTGGGATTGGTGATTGAATATTAAATGTAATCAAATATTGCTGAATTGCTTTATAAAATAAGAAAGAAAGAAAGAAAGAAAGAAAGAAAGAAAGAAAGAAAGAAAGAAAGAAAGGAAGAAAGAAAGAAAGAAAGAAAGAAAGAAAGAAAGAAAGAAAGAAAGAAAGAAAGAAAGAAAGAAAGAAAGAAAGAAAAAGAAAGAAAGAAAGAAAGAAAGAAAGAAAGAAAGAAAGAAAGAAAGAAAGAAAGAAAGAAAGAAAGAAAGAAAGAAAGGAAGGAAGAAAGAAGTTATTTTTAAAAAAAAGAAGGCTGGGGGGTAGGGGGTGTCGGAGGGGAGGGGGGGGCAGCAGGGTAGGCCAGAAGGCTGAACTCAGCATCCCAGTCCAGAGTCTTTCTGAAGTCTGAGGAGGAAAGACCTGGACGAAGGACTCACTGGGAAAGTGCTGGGGTCAGACTGGAGGCTTCTCCCTGTGGTGTGTGGGACACCTGGGCACAGAACCCCCACGTGCCACCTCCAGGTCCCCCTCAGGCGTCTGTGCACCATGGGTGGCCCCTGGGTTGGAAGATAAGAATCTTCGATCCCTGGGAGCAGGCACGGTGGGGGGAGGTGAGGCAAAGGTGCCCAGGGGTCAGAACCTTCCTTCCTGGGGAGCTGTGCTGCTCCCTGGCACCCCCAGCCCCATTGATGGATTGGGGACCAGTCCTGGTCTCCACCCACCCCCAGCCTGCTCCAGCGCAGCTCCTTTGTACCCACCTGCATTTGCATGTGAAAATTACCTTCCTGGGTACCCAGCCCCGTGGTCCCCTGGGAAGATACTATGAAACGATAAAATGTAATTATTGTTTCCATCCCAGTGGTCAGCCCGCAGCACTGCACACATCAGAGCACCAGCGAACACAGCATTCATCTCTAGGGGAGCAGAGGGGGCAGGGAGAGGGGTGCCTGAGTGCCTCTGATGAAACCCCCCACCACCCAACTTTCTTCCTTACCTTGGCCTCATTCCAGGTCACTTTTTCCTTTGGGGCAGAGTTTCCAGAAGTATTTTCTGGGCCCCCAGGACCCTCCTTGCCAATAGGAGGGGTACAGGAGTGACTCGGCAGAGGGGAAGGACAACAAGGACCGACTGTCTGTCCCAGGGGCTTCTCCAGAAACCCAGCCCTGGGGAGGCCTCTCTGGACCCCACATCCTCTGGAGGGCTCAGACCCCCACCCCCGTTTCCCGAACTTCCTCCAGGGGCCCAGCAGTGATAGCAGCTTTGCTGTCCTGTCTACTGTCCCGCAGCTTTCCAGAAGACAGACACTGGGGTGGCGGGGGTGGGGAGAGGTGCTGATTCACTGGCACCCCCTTCGATGGCCGAGATGCATCATGCAGGCCAATACCGTCCTTGATCTAGTTGTGTGGGAGGGGGAGGAGGTGGCTGGACCACACCAAGAGAGGTGCTCAGGGAATCAAATGGAGGTAGCTTCCGGCAAAGCCAGTGCTTAACCCTGTGCTATCTCTAGCGCCTGGGCAGTGACCCTAGAGGTGACAGAAGCAGCCTTGAGCTGCATCACCCCCTGTCACGTGAATTCAACCCAGACTGATGGGCGCTGCTCTGCCTGCTTCTACCCAGGCAAAGCCAAGAGGCAAGGGGCATTTGCTCAAGATACCCAGTGGGAAGGGAGGAAGACTCCCCAACACATACCTGGGTATTTCCAGTACTTCCCACCTGGGACCCAGGCCCTTGTTGCCAACAGTTCATTTGCATGATGGTCAATTTCAAAATCTGAGCTGGGAAACACACACACACACACACACACACACACACACACACACACACATGTCCTGTGTGTTTCTTTGTATTTGAGATTTAAGAATTAAAACACACCTGTTGGCTATGTCTATAGCTTCTGTGTGTACACGTGCAAGTTTGTGTGTGTGCACGCATGTGTGTGTATGTGTGCACACATGCTGAGCATACACTCAAACCCTGATCAATTGCTTTGTCTTTGATTTTCTGCTATGGCTGAAAGAGCAGGCTGGAGGCGGGCATCTGTGTGGCCTATTTGGGGGTACCAGTAAAAGCACTTGTGCTTGGGGTTCTCTGCACAAACCCACACTCCGTCTTGGTCCATGGGGCCTTATTTGGTACAGGGACAGCAGGCTGGTGGAGGGGGACTCCCTTCCCTGGGGACACTGTTGTCGGGAGAAGAGACTGTGTCACTCCCCGTCACGCAAAAACCATAAGAAGCTGATCTCAGAAGGCACCAGCCCTTACTCTGCCTGGGATGGGGTCCCCGCACTCACGCTGGCCCTGGCTGCTGTGGTCACTGGTGGTCACAGCGCCAGGCCCTGCAGCTGGAGTGTGAGACCCCTCGTCTTGTGCCCTCCTGGTGCCCTCCTGTCGTCGGGTGGGGCGGGGAGGAGTGAGGGGGCCAGGCCTGGGGTAGCCAGGCTACTGGGGAGTGGGGGGCAGGCGGGGGGCTTCCCCGCCGAGGGTAGGAAACTTGTGCTTCTGTGCATCCCGGTCCTCCACGCTCCCGGGCGCCCCTGCGCTGCGCCCACGCTCCGGACAAGGGGCCCGGGCGGTGCACATCCACGCACACAGGACGACAACAATCAGCGAGCTCGCGCACCCCGCGGGGGTAGGCCTTGTCTAGACCTTAGAAAAGGGATCCCGATCCCCAGGGCAGCCGCAGCTGAGGAGGCTGCTGAGAAAAGCCCCGACGGCGCCCCCTGGAGGATTCATCGGCACAGCGCGGCTGTTGCACCCGCAGGACACGCCAGGGTCCAGTGAGCGGTGAGGGGGGTCGCCAACTCCAGGCCCCACCCCCGCCCCTACCCGCGCCGGCTGTCCTTCCTCTTGGGGGGGCGCCCTCAGCATCCGCAGTCCCTGAAGTTCCCTGCACCCCATCCCTGGCCTCTCTCCGCGCCAGCAGGATTTCAGGGCAGGAGACCTGGGGACCCCCGTGACACCCACCCCGACGACGCGAGGTAAATCCTCACGCACGGGCGCGCGGCAGGTGCTCCCGGCCGCCCACTCCCGGGGGGACTTACCCCGGGCCTGTTTCCCGTCCCAAGGTTGCCAGGACAGGCTGAGATGGACATGCCAGCATGTTCTGAGGCCGTGCTCAAAGCTCACCACGCAAACACATCCAGAGACACCTGGTTCCCTCCCTCGAGGCAGCGCACCGCGGATAATTAGACAGAAAAGCGGTTTCGCCAAAACCCGCAGGCAAGCTGCAGGCTGCAGAGGAGTCCACACAAGGCAGAGAGGAAACTCACACCATTCCTGCAAGAACTTGGGAGCTTTACAGCCACCCCTGAGAACATTCTAGAACCTCTGTCTGCCAGCTTAGTCATCAAACACTTCCTGATCACAGGCTGAAGATTTTACCTGGAGCAGCTCTTGGTGTTTTGTTTTGTTTTTTTTTTACTTTTGGGGGCCACACCTGGTGATGCCCAGGGCTTACTCGTGGCTCTGCACACAGGAATCACTCCTGGCGGGGATTGGGGGACCCTAGGGGATGCCGGGGATTGAACCCGGGTCAGCCACGTGCTGGACACACTCCCTCCTCTGTATGAGCGCCTCCTGAAGAGAGGGCAGGTCCATCGCTCCTCCCCTCTGGGATGTCAACACATCATTCTATGCACCGCAGGGTAGAAGCCGGCCTCTTGACCTGGTAGGGAGGAGACAGATGTCAGGGGAACTGGAGGAGATGTGCCACACTGAGCGGCACCGAACCTCAGCACTGAGCATGCTTGTGACAACTCGATACATCTCCTCCTGCCTCATGACGACCTACAAAGTGATGGGGAAAGGGAGAGGGAGGGAGGGAGGGAGGGAGGGAGGGAGGGAGGAAGGAAGGAAGGAAGGAAGGAAGGAAGGAAGGAAGGAAGGAAGGAAGGAAGGAAGGAAGGAGGGAGGGAGGGAGGGAGGGAGGGAGGGAGGGAGGGAGGGAGGGAGGGAGGGAGGGAAGGAAGGAAGGAAGGAAGGAAGGAAGGAAGGAAGGAAGGAAGGAAGGAAGGAAGGAAGGGGAGGGAAGGAAAGAAGGAAGCAAGGAAGGAAGGAAGGAAGGAAGGAAGCAAGGAAGGAAGGAAGGAAGGAAGGGGAAACTCGTCCCCGCCATCAGCACCATCCCTGGGTTCCGAGACGGATCTCTGTCCCGCCGCTGCTGCACTGTGACATCCGCGTCCCATCCCCCCAGCAGGACATCAGCAGAGTCTTTCTTGGGACCCTCTCCTGACCCGTCCTGGTGGGAGGCGGCATCTGTGAGCCCTGGCTGCTCATGCATCTTCCCACGTGGTGACCCAGGGCCCCACGGCCATCAGCGCGTCCGGGCTCCAGACCGCACCCACCTCCCTGCGGATCACCGGGGCCGGTGGATGAGATGGACAGACAGGCTTTACGTGTCCTCCCCAGCCTCGCTCCTGTGGTCTAGGTGGGCTTCTGGCAGACGGCTTTACCCTCTGCCCCATGGGGACAGCAAAGCCCACCTACCCCAGGCCACCGTGCAGAGAGAGGACCCAGGGGCCACGTGGGGGGAGAGTGGCTCTAACAGGCCCACGGAGGCCGAGGCGAGGAGAGTGGCCCGGTGCGCGGCTGCATGCATGGCGAGGGGCATGGAGGGCTGTGTCAGGCTCGGGTGCTGCAGGGGGTGGGGCTGCAGCCAATGGTGCTGCAAGGGGTGGCACCAGGCTAGTAAACGCTCCCTGAGGCCCATCTTCTTGGCCTCTGCTGAAGCCCCACACGCCCCAACTTCTTTCCCTACCTTAGCCCCATTCCGGCTCCTCCTGGGCAGTTTCCTCAGCCCCGTCTGTGAGGCGGGGCCAGAGACAGCACCCATCCTGCTGGCATGCCCCCTGCTATGGATCCTATCACCTATGCTGGAGGTTCACAGCGCCCCACACACACACTGAAACCCCACCAGCCCCCAGGGCTGCCAATTGATCGACCTGCAGCCCGGCACACACACCCCCATCCGCCGCCCAGAGCTCATCCTGGAAACACCACAGCCAGCTGGAGTCTGGGGGTGTCAGCTTCTGCCCAAGACTTGAACCCCATCTTTCCCCTCAGGATCGCCCCACACCAGACCCCAGAGCAGAAGATGAACGAATCGCTTATGAACACTGGGACCCCGTGCAGCACCCAGGGGGCTGGGGGTGGGGTGGGGGAGCAGGGGCAGCAGAAACAGAAAGGGAAGCAGCTTGACCTCCAACCCCGGGCCGGTGAGGTTCAACCCACACTGGAGTGCCAGGCGCTGGCTAATCATCTCCTTGGAGACTGAGCAAGTTGGGGTGTTGGTTCACCAACTGGTGACGTAGGCTGGTGGGGGCATCCGCTCCCTGGTGCTGCCCACCCCCTTCTGCTCCTGGCCCCGCCAAAACTCTCAGGCAAATGCGTGCAAGAGCAGAGGGGACATATGTGAGCACGGCAGGACAGCAAAGGGCTCTGTCAGGATCTTCCTCCCCGGATCCTGCTCGTGTGCCCCTAGATATGAATGACCTTCGCTGGACGTGCAACAGGGCCAGTGGTGCAGAGGTTTTATAGGTGAGGGCAGGAGAGGGACGGGGCACACAGACATCCTGGGGCAGAGAGTGAGAGATGCCGACAATCTTCTGGAAAACCCAGTAGAGTAAGAGGAGAGGGAGTGAGTGAAGGAGGGGGGAGGGGATAAAGAAAAGAATCTTGGGTGTCCAAGGAACAGTGCAGTGGTGGGGGGGGAGGAGCTTGCTTGCACACAGCTAACCAGGTTTGGTCCCTAGAGCCACACTTAACCCTGCAGGAGTGATCTCTGAGAGCAGAATCAAGGGTAAGCCCTGAGCACTACTGCCAGGAGTGATCTCTGAGCACGGAGTAAGCCCTGAGCACTGCCAGGAGTGATCCCAGAGGACAGAGTAAGCCCTGAGTACTGTCAGGAGTGATCTCTGAGCACAGAGTAAGCCCTGAGCACTGCCAGGAGTGATCCCAGAGCACAGAGTAAGCCCTGAGCACTGCCGGGAGTGATCCCAGAGCAGAGTAAGCCCTGAGCACTGCCGGGAGTGATCCCAGAGCAGAGTAAGCCCTGAGCACTGCCAGATGTGGCCCCAAACATAAAGCAAACAAACAAAGGGACCTGGAGATAAAATGAAAAGGGGGAAATGAGGGATTACCCCACTGGTTTCTGCTCAATATCTGGCTTGGCCTGGGCTGGGTGGAATGATGGGGTGAAGGAGAAATAAGCAAATAAGCTCCTTATCTCCCCCCCCCACCCCTTTCTTGTCCTCTCGGGTGCTAACAGCAGAACCCTTTGCTTTGCCTGGAGGCTGTCTTGCGTGGCCAAGAGGATCTTGAAGATGCCATTCAAGTTGAGGCCCCTGGTCCAGGCATTATCCAGTGGTCACAGTGGACCCCAAGTTTGCAATAGCAAAGAATCTCTTCCGGGGCTGAGGTCACAGAGAGACGGGGGCGGGCAGTGGGGATTCGATGCCTCCTGCTTGCGTCTGAATCTGGGGTCTCTTCCCAAGAGTGAGAGCGAGGCCTGGAGAAGCTAGAGGTAGTAGGGGGGCACAGATGCACCCCAGGGAGCCTCAGAAAAAAACATGTGACGTCCTCCAGACCCCCCAGTCACCCCCATGCCAGGCCTGTTGGGGCTTCAGACCCCCAGAATCACAGACAATGCATCTGCGTTTGCAGGTATCTGACCATCGCGGAGGGGGGCTGGGGGGCCACAACCAGCAGTGTGCTCAGGGCTGACTCCCAGCTCTGTGCTCAGGGATCACTCCTGGCAGGGCTCAGGGGGCCATATGGGATGCCCCCTGAGGATCAAACCCAGGTCAGCTGCCTACAAGGCAAGCGTCCTCCCAGCCATCCAACCGCTGCGGCCCCGTTGATCATTTGTGATGGCAGCAAGGGAAAAGGAATAAACCCAGGGAAACCCAAAATGGATTTGGTGCCCCCCCCACCACGGAAAAGAGAAACCATCTCCTCCCTGGTAGCACCCCGACAACGCTCCTGTGCAGAAGGACCTTCTCCCTTCGTGTGCATCCACAGCGCATCATTTGTGGCACGGGGCTCCGGGGGGGAGGGTGGGGGCAACCCAGATAATGCACAAAACACTGGGGGTAGGGGGCCCAGCGCGCAGGGCGGGGTGACTCTGCGCGCCCTCCCCTCCCCCACTTCCTGTAGGGACATCTTTGAATATGGAAATGCGCCGAGTGTTATTAGCGAGGTGTCAGGTGCGACGGAGCACAGTTAGTGAGAAAATAAATGAGTTTTGACACAAATAACTTAGGTATGCATTGATTGAAGACAGAAATAATAAAGCAGATCTCAGGGCGCGATGTTATACACGGTGCGGTAGGCTCGCGGGGCGGGCGGGGGCGGGGGCGGCGGAGGCTCAGTCGTTAATGGGTTCATTAAGCTGCTCCGTGGTGGAACCTCGGCTCCCACGGCACGCTCCCGCCCGCCCCTGCACACCCCACGCGGGCCACGGAGATGTCGCGGCTGCTCAGGCTTGGTTAAGGGACCCCGGTGGCCCTCACTGAAGAGTCTCTGCAGAGCTGCCAGGAAGGAGACATGCAGGGGAGAGAGAAAGAGAATCCGCCTCTCAAACTCAGGGCTGTGACTTCTCATTCGAGGGCCTTTCGGGCTGGCTGCACGTCTAAGAAGGGCCAGCTGTGGACCCCCGGCGCCTTACCTCTGTTCCCCGCCACACACTTTCCCTAGAGACAGGGCCTGGGCCTGCCGGCTGTCTTGGTGCTGGACAGGGACCCGGTGCCCCTCTCGCCACAGATGCCCTAAGTTGTTGTTCGGGGAGGCCAAGTTGGGGGAGGCTGCCCTGGTCCCCGTTCAGCCTGTGCCCCTGGGGGCTGGCACGGAGAGGTGGGGCAGATCTCGAAGGTGCTCCTCTGATAGGATGGGAGCAGTTTAGGGCCCCGGCAACGCTGAGCCCCGGGGAACAGGTCTCTGCGTCCATATCTGGAAGCCACTGGCCTCAATGGTGATGGTGCCAGTGGAGTGGGCCCATGTCTGGGGGAGCAGTTAAGAGTGTTTATTGAGTTGGGGGGGCGGGGAATGAGGAGGGTGCTGGAGTGATAGTATGGTGGGAAGGGGATTTGCCTTGCATGTGTCTGATCCCTGGCACCCCACAGGGTCCTCCGGGAGTAGTACTGCCAGGAGTAGTTCTTGAGCACAGAGCCAGGAGTAAACCCTGAGCACCACCAGGCATGGCAAAAAAAAGAGTATTTATTGGGGGAGCAGAGCAATAGTACAGCAGGGAGGGTGCTTGCTTGCCTTGCACCTAACCACCCAGGCTCCATCCCTCGCACCCCATAGGGTCCCCAAAGTGCAGAGCCAGGACTCAGCCCCGAGCACTACCAGGTGTGGCCCCAAACAAGTAAACAAAAAGAATATTTATTGGAGGGTGACTGAGGCCTAGAACAGGTAGATAGATAGATAGATAGATAGATAGATAGATAGATAGAGAGATAGAGTTTATTTGTTTTGGGTTTGGGGGTCACACCTGGCATTGCTCAGGGGTCACCCCTGGCTCTGAACTCAGGGATCATGCCTGGCAGTGCTCAGAGTCATGGGATGCCGGGGATCGAAATCGGGTCAGCCATGTGCAAGGCATGTGCCCTCCCCACTGTGCTATTGCTCTGGCCCCTCTTTGTGTTGTTTTGTTTTTTAAGGAAACCCCACCTGAACTGAACTGTTGGGTGTGACGCCTAAACTAAATGCTCCTGTTCTCAGGTCCACCCTGGCGTGGGGCTGGCTGGCCTCTGTGTGAGTCTCCTCTGGAGGCCACGGCTGACGCCAGCCCAGAACACGGACCCCAGAGCAGCCTGTCAAGTATGACACCCAGAGGTGCCTCCACCGCCACTACTCCTGGGTGCCAGGTCTGAGAGCCCCCCTGGCCATCAGCAGGGCCCGGCTTCCCGCCCTTCCACCCCCACAAGCCCAGGGGGCCCACATCCAGACCCCTGCCTCCCGGGAGCCTGACTAAAGGTCTCACCTGGGAAAAGATGGGCAGGCCCTAGAAGAAAGATCTAGAAAGGCCAACCCCGGGGACACACATTGCATCAGACTCTGCACGGGTCCCCACGCCCAGGCTGAGGGTGTCTGAGGGGCCTGCACTCCTCAAGGGCCACCCCACAGGCTTATGGGATGGGGGAAGCAACAACCTGCTATTAAAAACAATTTTTGTTTTGTTTTGTTTTTGGGTCACACCCAGCGATGCACAGGGGTTACTCCTGGCTCTGCTCTCAGGAATTACTCCTGGTGGTGCTCAGGGGACCATATGGGATGCTGGGAATCGAACCCGGGTCGGCCGCGTGCAAGGCAAACGCCCTACCTGCTGTGCTATTGCTACAGCCCCCTAAAAAAATATTTTTTAAATAAAACAAGGTATAGGGGGCCAAAGCAATAGGACAGAGGGGAGGGCATTTCCTTTGCACTCGGCCAACCCAGGTTGGATCCCTGGCAGCCCACAGGGTCCCCAGAGCACCACCAGGAGTGATTCCCGAGAGCAGAGCCAGGAGCATCGCTGAGCATCGCTGGGTGTGACCCAAAACAAACATAGACATAGGGTGCATATGACCCCAGAGAGAAATACAGATGGCCAGTTAACAGAAAAAAAAAAAGTTAGAGGCTGTTCTAACATTATGTGGGGGTATAAGGGCCTCCCAAACAGTGATCAGGGGATCGATCACTCCCAGGGAGACTCGATTCAGCCAAAAGGGACTGGTCAGCGCTGGGGGGAGGGGCGGAGGGAGTAGGGCTCACCTGGGATATACTGGATGGGACCACACAATGCAGGGGAGCAAACTCCAGCCCCGAGACACCCAAGGCACGCGCCCCTGCTGGCCGTTTCTCCTCAGCCCCTGAACACTCTTTTACTTTTATTTATTTTTTATTAAATCTCAAGAGATATACAGTTATGAAGTTGTTTCTGATGGGGTTTCAGTCATACAATGTTCCGATACCCGTCCCTCCCCCAACACCCATTGCCCACCACCAATGTCCCCAGTTTCCCTCCCTCTATCCCCCACCCCCACCTCCGCCCCAGCCTGCCTCTATGGCAGGGACTTTTCTTCTCTCTCTCTCTCTCTCTCTCTCTCTCTCTCTCTCTCTCTCTCTCTCTCTCTCTCTCTCTCTCTCTCTCTCTCTCTCTCTCTCTCCACCCTTTTATTTTTCATTTTCATTTCTTTGTTTGGTTTTCGGGGCCACACTCAGCAAATGCTCAGGGATTACTTGTGGTTCTGAGCTCAGACAAACACCCTACCTGCCATACTATCACTTAGGCGTCCTTTTACTCATTTATTTTTGTTTAGGGGCCATACCTGGTTTTGCTCAGAAGACACCTCCACCCACCCACCCCCCCCACCCACACACACACTGGCCTGAGTGGCAAACTTGTCTGGAAACAAATTGGGGCTTAAGTGAGGAACGCAGGCCAAAGGGGAGCCCCACTCCCCTTTACCCCCTCCTCTGCACCGTCGGTCACCATTAGCCCCAGCCCCATGAGCCGCGAGGGACGTGGGGTGTCATCTGGGCCACCTCAAATGGAAGAGGGGGGAAATGGAGTGGAAAGGCGCCGTCTGATCCAATCAAAACATGAAAAGGGTATTTTGACATGTCAATTACCAACTTCCTGTGTGTGTTCCGGTCACCCCAATGACACCCTCCCCTGTCATGTTTTTCAAAATGATATCTTAATCTCCCTGTCGCCGAATAATTATGTCACCATTCCTGGGCCCTGAGCGTGGGGTGGCGGTATTTTATGGGATCTGCCACTCATTATTAACCAAACTCCCTCCTCGTCCCCAGGACCTGCAGAGTGCCCGGTGCTCGAATATGTCAGGTGTCAACTCAGAGTCCCGGTCAGGCCAGCTGTGCCACCGCCTACAGCTGGCACGACAGAGGAGTCGGAGGAGCACTCTGGGCTGTGCATCCGGACGCCACATGCCACTCGGGGAGAACTGATGCTTTTTTTATTTTTCTTTTTTTCCTCCTTCCTTTCTTTCTCTTTATTTATTTCTTTCTTCTTTCTTTCTCTCTTTCTCTCTCTTCTCTCTTTCTTTCTTTCTTTCTTTCTTTCTTTCTCTCTCTCTTCCTTTCTCTCCCTTCATTCCTTCCTTTCTCTCCTTCCTTCCTTCTCTTTCTTCCCTTATTTCTTTCATTCTTCCTTCCTTCCTCTCTTCCCTTTTTCTTCCTTTCTTCTTCTCTCCCTCTCTCTTTCTTTTTCTTTTTTATTGTTTTTTTTTAAATTTTTTTATTAGAGAATCACTGTGATGTACAGTTACAAACTTATGAACTTTTGTGTTTGCATTTTATTCATACAGTGATCATTTACCCATCTCTCCACCAGTGCCCATTCACCTCCACTAATGATCTCAGTATCCCTCTCACCATCCCTACCCCATTCCCCACCACCCCACCCTGCCTCTGTGGCAGGGCATTCCCCTTTGTTCTCTCTCCTTTTGGGTGTTGTAGTTTGCAATAGAGGCATTGAGTGGCTATCATGTCCGGTCTATAGTCTACTTTCAGCTCGAATCTACCAACTGGAATGGGTCCTCCCAACATCCTCTACTTGGTGTTCCCTTCTCTATCTGAGCTGCCCTTTCCCCTAGCATGTGAGGCCAGTTTCCAAGCTGTGGGGCAGACCTCCTGATCCTTATCTCTACAATTCCTGAGTGTTAGTCTCCCACTATGTTATTTTATATTCCACAGATGTCCCTCTTTCTTTCTTTCTTTCTTTCTTTCTTTCTTTCTTTCTTTCTTTCTTTCTTTCTTTCTTTCTTTCTTTCTTTCTTTCTTTCTTTCTTTCTTTCTTTCTTTCTTTCTTTCTTTCTTCCATTCTTCCTTTCTTTCTCCCTTCCTTTCTTTCTCTCTCTCGCTTTCCTTTCTTTCTTCCTTCCTTCCTTCCTTCCTTCCTTCCTTCCTTCCTTCCTTTCTTTCTTTTTCTTTCTTTCTTTCTTCCTTCCTTCCTTTTCTTTTTTTCATTCTTTCTTTTTCTTTATTTCATTCTCTTTCTCCCTTTTCCCTCCTTTCTTCCCCCTTCCTTCCTTCCTTCCTTCCTTCCTTCCTTCCTTCCTTCCTTCCTTCCTTCCTTCCTTCCTTCCTTCCTTCCTTCCTCCTCCCCCTCTCTCTTTCTTTCTCTCTCTTTTCTTTTCTTTTTATTGAAATGGGAATCTGACTTAAAACTCTGAATATCTCCCCATTGTAAAATGGTGCCCTGCACATTTCTTCAGGAGAGATTTTATATTCCAGTCACAATGAGAAGTCAGTTAAGAAAGGGAAAGGGCCTTTGTGGATGAGGGAGATGTCTCAAAGGGTGAAACATAGGATTTGCATGGGCCTGGGGCCTGGGATTTGGCCTCTGCACCTCAAGGTCCCTTGATCACAACCAGGTAAGATCCCTGAGCACCTGAGATGAGGGTAACCCTTGAGCACTGCCAGGTATAGTTCAGTAACAAACAAAAGAGTCTCAAGGATAGAGTGAGTGGGACCAGAGTGATAGGACAGTGGGGAGGGTATTTGCCTTGCATGTGGCCAACCTTGGTTTGATCCCCAGCATCCCACAGGGTCCCCTGAAAGCTGCCAGGAGTGATTTCGGGGTGCAGAGCCAGGAGTAACTCCTGAGCATCGCTGGTTGTATGGCCTTCCCCCCAATATTTTTAATAAATAGAAAGGATAGGATGACCTCCCGGCACCCTTCCTGATGGCCCTAGCCCCCCTCTCCACTTCGCCCCCCCAAGTCTTGCAGACCAGAAGCTTCATTCCGATCACAAGTAAACGGGGAAGGACGTGGGTCAAAATGCTGACCCCAGAAATGAGGACTTGGGGCACAAAGAGAAGTTCCCGTGGGGCAGAGTCCGACGTGAACACAGCAACCTTGCAGTGGGGCTCTGGAATGCTGGGAGGCAGACGCACGCAAGAGCCAAGTCTGACCAGCAGCACAGCCCCAAGTGTGCTGCCATGCCATGGGCACCCACAGTGCCCCGATGACCTGCCCCAGCACCTCTTTGTCCTCTGTCCCTGTTCCGATGACAAGAAAGCCCCTGGTCGTTGGGGCCGGAGTGATAAGACAGCAGGGAGGGCACTTGCCTTGCACACAGCTGACCCGGGTTCGATCCCCGGCAGCCCCTCTGCTTCCCTGAGCAGCGCCAGGAGTGATTCCTGAGTGCAGAGCCAGAGTCAGCCCTGAGGCTGCTGGGTGGGGTCCATGTCTGTGCTTGTGTTCAGCTGTCGATCTGTTTCGTTGAGCCCCTGTGACTTACAAAGTAGTGGGCAAAGGTTTCAGGCATACAGCGTTCCTTCCTGTCCCCCCCTCCCATCCACCACTGTCCCCCTAACCCGAAAGCCTTGGCAGATCCATTTCTGGGTGCTGTTTCTGGGCTGACTCCTGGCTCTGCACTCAGGGGTAGACCTTGGGGAACCGTGCAGGGTTGGGGATCAAACCCTGGTCAGCTACGTCCCAGGCAGGCGCCCTCCGCGCTGTACCTGCTGCCCTACTGCCCCACCCCTGCTTTTTTTTTTTAATTTATTTATTTTTAATTAATGAATCACCATGAGGGTACAGTTACGGATTTATACACATCTGTGCTTATGCTTCCCCCATACAAAGTTCGGGAACCCATCCCTTCACCAGTGCCCATATTCCACCACCAGTAAACTCAGCATCCCTCCCATCCTCCCCAATCCCATCTCCCCCCCACCCCACCCTGTCACTGTGGCAGGGCATTCCCTTCTGTTCTCTCCCTCTAATTAGCTATTGTGGTTTGCAATAAAGGTGTTGAGTGGCCACTGTGCTCAGTCTCTAGCCCTCATTCAGCCCGCAACTCCCTTCTCCCACATGGCCTTCGACTACATTATAGTTGGTGATCCCTTCTCTGAGTTGCCTTTTCCCCAGAATGTGAGGCCAGCCTCCTAGCCATGGAGTCAACCTCCTGGTAGTTGTTTCTACAATTCTTGCCCACCCCTGCTTTTTAAGCTTTGCATTCTTCCCTCCACATGAAGGATGTGGCCTGGCGAGGGACAGGGCTCGGGAAGGGGAGGAGCAAAAGGGCAGGATGCAGAGGGGACTCTCTCTCTCTCTGTCTCTCTCTCTCTCTCTCTCTCTCTGCCTCTCTCTGTCTCACTCTCTGTCTCTCTGTCTCTGTCTCTGTCTCTGCCTCTGTCTCTCTGTCTCTGTCTCTGTCTCTGTCTCTCTCTCTCTGTCTCTGTCTCTCTGTCTATCTCTCTCTCTCTCCTCTCCTCTCCTCTCCTCTCCTCTCCTCTCCTGGCTGCCCTGCGGGTCCTGACTTATGTGGGTTCTCCTGAGACCCAGGTGGGGAAAACCCATCCGAGGCAAGGCCCAGCCCCCCCACCCCCACAAGGAGTAGGAGAGGAAGGGCGGGGGAGGGGCCCCCACAGCAGCTGCTCCCGCCCTGTCCCTCTGCTGCCACCTGCTGCCACCGGGTTGCCACTTCTCACAGCACTGCCCGCCCTGGCTGACTCACTGCCTGGCAGACTGCAGGTGTGTGCCTTTGCATGTCTGTGTGTGCGCATGTGTGTGCGTGCGCATGTGCATATGCATGTGTGTGCAAGTATGTGCATGTGCATTGTGTGCATGTGTGTCTGTGTGTACGTATATGTGCATGTGTATTTATGTGTGCAAGTGCATAAGCATGTATGTGCATGTTCATATGTCTGTGTGCTTGAGTGTGCATGTGCATGTGTGTATGTGTGTCTGTGTGTGTCTGCCCATGTCTCTGTGTGTGCATACATAAGTGGTGTGTGTGTGTGTGTGTGTGTGTGTTTAGATTAGCCTTCTGATTTGGTGTCTGGGGGAGTTCCTGTTTCCTGATTTATCTCACTCCTGACAATCAAAAGAGAATGATGCTCTCTCCTCTCTCTCCCTCCCTCCCTCTCTCTCTGTTTCTCTCTCTACCCCTCTCTCCCCCCCCCCCCTCTCTCTCTGTCTTTTCAGTTTAGTTGGGACAAAACTGCCCAGTTGTTTTGTCAGAGCACGCTGTCAACCCTCAAAGCATGCTTCCAGGAGAATTTGGGTGAGGTTGACAGGGGTGGAGACGGCAGTGGGGGAGGGGTATCTGGCCTTTGGTTCAGTCGAGGGAGGTGGGCATAGCCCGGGAGGAGGAGCAGGACGTGGGTAACATGGGCTCTGCCTCTCAGACTGGGGTCCCCAGCTGCGATCAGGCAAGGGTGCTCGGGTTTCTAAGGGCTTCTCCTGCAGGGGCTGACTTGGGGGGACAGTCTGTGAAATCAAGCAAGGAGGAAATGCTCACCCCACAAAAACCAGGCCTCCCCCCACACTAGCCCTGGGGTGATGCTGGAGGTGTGGCAGGACCACAGAATTGGCGTCGCTCTTTCTGGGGGGCTCCCCTCCCCATGGCGGGCAGCTCCGGGCCCCAGATGTCCACTGTTCTTGAGCGCCTTTACTCATCCCTCACATCGCCGTGGCTGCCCGGCCACATCATCACTCACCAAGACTGGCCAGACGCCCTCCGAGCCGGCTGCTGTCTGCAATGACCGTCATATTTCACCCGGCCCACCACTTGGACAGGCGACGCGTTTCTGAATCTGCTTCTGCGTGTGAGCTCAGCGGGGGAGGCCTGCCGGTCTGGGTGTCTGGGTGCCCCCACCCGCCGCCATCACCCAAGGAGAAGGAACACCAGCCGCAGGACTGGGCTCTGGAAAGCTGCAGGGGAAAACCAGTGGCCGACTGCGCTCACCATGAGCTCCGCCGGAAAGGGAAGTGGGGGACACAAGGGCCACAAGGGTCTGCAACGGGGGCAGAGCCGGCGGTTAGCCTGGGTCCAGGCACGTCAGGGAAGAAGCAGGAGGGGGACTGGCCTGAAAAGCGTGACTTGCAGTGAAGACTGGGGAGGATGTGGGCTAGGCCCAAACCGGAAGGAGGGCTGGAGAGACATGCACAATGCAGGCCGTAGCCTTGCACGCAGCAGACCTGGGCTCAGTCCCGGGCACCCCCTAGGGCCCCCCAATCCCAGCCAGGAGTGAGCCCTGAGCAGAGCACTACTGGACGAGGCTCCCAAACAAACAAACAGAATAACATAATAAACCAAGGTCTGGAGACATAGTACAGAGGTTAAAAGCACGTCCCTTACATGAGGTCAACCTAGGTTTGATCCCCGGCATTATAGAGAGTCTCCCAAGTCCCACCCAGAGTGATTCCTGAGCACAGAAATGGCAGTAAACCCCGAGCACCATAAAGCAAAAAATTAAAAATTAAAAAGAGAGAGAGGGACTGGAGCAATGACACCATGGGTAGGGTGTTTGCCTAGCACGTGGCCAACCCGGGTTCGATTCCCAGCATCCCATATGGTCCCCTGAGCACCTCCAGGGGTAATTCCTGAGTGCATGAGCCAGGAGTAATCCCTGTGCATCCCTGGATGTGACCTAAAAAGCAAAAAAAAAAAAAAGAGAGAGAGAGAGAGAGACAGACAGACAGACAGACAGACAGACAAAAGTCCCTACCATAAAGTGGGGGAAGGGGCTGGGGGCAGGAGGGAAACCAGAGACATTGGTGGTGGGAAATGTGCACTGGTGAAGGGACAGGTGTTGGAACATTATATGACTAAAACCCAATCTTTGTAACTGTGGAAAAAAATTAAATCAATAAAACAAAATCCAGGGGTCGGAAAGATAACTACAGTATTAGGTTGAGGCATTTGCCTTGTCAAACTTGTTTCAGTTCCAGCCACTGTACAAGAGGCCCCAAGCATCACCAGGAGTGACCCCTGAGCCCAGAGACACATCCCCAATATAAAGAAAATAAAATCCATCCATTTTAAAACAATAAATATCTATCCAAAGTGACTAAATGAGTTCTAAATATTCATCTCCGCCACTTACTTCCCAGACATCCCCTCCAGAGCTCCATTGGCACCAATGCTGGCATGTTTCTTGGGCTGTGCTAGCAGTCATATCATTTGTTCTTCTGTCTCTTTGACTCTCGACAATGAGCCAAGCAGGGGGCAATAAAGAAATAAATAATCCTTTCTCCTCTCTACCGTCCAGACAGAAGCGCAGCAATTTCTCTTCAATTCCTGCCATACACCCCCTGGACCACGGGCAGGGCAAGGAAGAATATTGGTTCCTGCCTTTTTGAGGAAAGGAACTTGCTCAGACGGGCAGAGCAGCTCCGCATGTGTGTGTGCTCGATCCCCGGCATATATCCCCGTGCACGTGTGTGTTTTCATGACAATGCAGGACCAATTAGGAAAAAAGAGAAATAAGCCCTCAGGAGATGGGAAAGCAGGGCTGGAGAGATAGTACAGAGAGCAGGGTACTTGCTTTGCACATGATTGACCTGGGTTCCAGTCCTGGGATCCCTTACAGTCCCCCGAGTACCACCAGGAGTGATCCCTGACCACAGAGCCAGGAGTGAACCCTGAGCACTGCCAAGTGTGCCCCCTGCCCCTCAAATAAAAGAAAAAGAAAAAATGGGCCGGGGTTCTGGAGTGATAGTACAGCAGGGAGGACGTTTGCCTTGCACACAGCCCACCCAGGTTCGATCCCCAGCATCCCATATCATCCTCTGAGCATCACCAGGAGTAATTCCTGTACACAGAGCCAAGAGTAAACTCTGAGCACTGCCGGGTGTGGCCCCAAAAGCAAAACAGAAGGATGATGTGAGAGGGGTGGAAATACCAGGGAAGCACAAGGCGCCCCCTGCTGGGCAAGTCATGGGGGAGGGGGGAGAAGAAATGGTTCCCTGAGCTCAGAGCCGGAGTAAGCAGCAGCACAGTGGGGTGTAACCCAAAAACCCAGAAAATAAAAATAAAATATAAAGAGCACAGGTGACAGCCGATCTCTTGGAAACGTGGAAAGGGGGCACTCGGGAAAGCTGAGTCCCTCCACACTGCCAGAGGTGGAAATGACTCTTCAGGTGCCAAACAATTCCTCACGTGGGATAAAATCATGAGTAAAAAAAAGCTCACTCTTGGTATATGGTCATGACATGGAGCTTAGATCCATTTCTTGATTCATAATGGCCCCACATGGGCCCCAAAAATCTCAGCAGAAAAAAGAATGTATCGATGAATCAGAGGCATCTATTTGAAGAAATAAGGCACAGAGATCTTCAGTGTTTTATTTTGTTTTCTAACTCTCGACTGAATGACTGGAGCAAGAGTACAGAGGGAGGGCACTTACCTTGCTTGTGGCTAACCTGGGTTCGACCCCCAACATTCTATATGTACCTCAGAGCACCACCAGGAGCAAGCCCTGCGTGTCTCCAGGTGTGACCCAAAAGCAAATAAAAATTTAAATCTCTCTATTGAGGCATTATTGACGTACAGCATTGTTGGTCCAGCTGCTTAACACAATTTGGTCCTCACAAGTCCACAAAACGTTCTCCAGATGCAAGCTGCTTAATGTTCTGTCACATGCAGAGCACTTTGGAGGGGGCAAGGGTGACGAGGGGCCATGGCTACAGGAAGTGACACAGGTGAATGACTTGCCAATGGAAGGGTGCGCAAAAGAACTGGGGTGTTCAGTGTCTTCACTCATGTTTCAAAGGCGGGAGAAACAAATCCTCCTGGATGATCAGGGGGACTCCTTTGTGGGGTGGCGGGGAGGATTTGGGAGGTGACCACAGGGCAATTTCTGGGGCACTGTCCATATTCTAGTCCATATTCTATTATTGGACCAATGACTAAGTTCGTGGTGACATTTCTGCAATTTTCCCCCCACAAGTGTTACCTTAAAAGCATGGGTTTTGTTGCGTGTGTGTGTGTGTGTGTTCTGTAAGAGTGGTAAAAAAAACAAGAAAACGGGCTGGAGAGATAATACAGCAAGAAAGGCATTTGCCTTGCACATGGCCAACCCTAGCATCTCATATGTTCCCCTGAGCACTGCCAGGAGTAATTCCTGAGTGCAGAGCCAGGAGTAACCCCTGAGCATCACCAGGTGTGACTCCAAAAAGAAAAAAAAAAAAAAAAAAAAGGAAGAAGAAAACAGTTACAAGTGGAGTTAAATCTGTAAATGCAGCCTCTGGTGTCTTCACCAGCATAGAAGAAGGGGTGCAGGGAGCACTCTGTAGAGGATCAGAAAGAAAAGGCTCCCCCCAAAGTGTTCACCGCAGGCAACGGCCACAGGCTCAGTCTCCGCCCGAGCCCAGTGGCTGGAGTCTCCTGGTGCAGGGGACCAGAGTCCTGGGCACCCACCACGGTGCACTTTATAGCTGCCTTTCATGTAGCCCAGCGCTGAGTTAAGGGAACCAGGAGCTTCTTGATGTGGTTCAGACACATTTTATGGCAAACTTCTTACTTCTTCAAGCAGGGAGCGGGGCTTAGGGGGTGGAGAGCCACTCCCAGCATATTCTGGGGGCCATGCAATGGTGGGGACCAAACCCGGTTGCTCTAATTCACCTCCCACCCACCCACCAAAGGGAGCAGAAAAGTTTCCCATCGGATCCCACCATTATGCTCGTCACCCCAGACGGAGGTCTTGGCTGGGCAGACAAGGAGCTTTTCCCAAGTCCCACTGCCCTCTTGCATTTTCAGCCCCAGCAGAGCGAAGCCCTTTCTTGCAACCTGGGACGGGGTCTGTCCCGCGCTCACCCTGAGCTGGGGAGCCCCAGGCTGTGCAGGCTGCCGTAAACGTCTGGCCACCCCCCAGAAAGCCCTTCTGCGCTGCTCTGGGGGCCTTGAGCGGCGTGGCTGCACTTTTTCACACTCCATAAACCTGTATCTGGGCGCAGGTGAAGGCCATCATAAAAGGAAAAACAAATTATACATATTAAAGTGCCCAAGCAGAATGGCCTTTGATGCTTTGTCTATCGCAGGCTAATTAAACACCAGCCGAACAGAACTCAGGTCTTTACTGGAGGTTTCCAGATGTGTTAGGACTCGACCTGGCTCGGTCTAATCACTGTGATTTGGGATGTGCTGCGGCCACCGGCTGCAGGATTAGGCGTGTTTCTCCTGCTGATGACAAGGCCCGGGGTGCAGGGAGGTGGCGGGAATTGCACGGGGACGCCCTGAGAACGCCTTCTCTGGCGCTGAAGCTGTGATTAAAGTAAGCACCATCAAGGAACGGATCCTGGAGGCCCTGCACGCTATGTTATGCCCCCCGACCCCACCAGAGACAGATTGCCACCGCGCCCATAATTACCGTTGACGCCACCATCCCCTTGGGGCCCAGCTGTGCCCTCAGCCGCACGCAGGGGCCCTGGAGCAGGAAGGGGCAGGTGGAAAGGACACTCCCTCTGGAGTTGGGGGGCCCAGGTCATCTAGGTCCAGTAGCCCAGGAACTTAAGGTACCTGGAACTGGCCACCCACCCACTCCTGGACACAGTCCTGGCATGGCTGCAACCTCAGGCATCCAAGTCCACAGTTCAAGTGCAGTAGGACAAGCCACAGGGCTGGGGCTCTCAAACGCAGACCCCTCCTCGCAATCCTCAGGAGAAACATTCCCAGCACCTTAGGTGCGGATTTCCAAAACCCACGGACCATGGTCCCTTAGAATGTCTCCCAGGTTCTAGAACTCAGGACCCACACACACACTATTTAGATACTTGCCCAAACCCGCAACCTGAGCTCCCGCCCCTGCACTCCTTCCTCTCCATCCTCGGCCCCAGAGCAGCGGACCACACTCACGTGCCCTCCTGCCCGCTGCAGTAGCTCCTGCCATCCCAGGGCCCAGGAACGCTAAGGCTTCACGAGGCTCCTTACCAGGGGCACAGACACAGCACACACACACCTGCACATACTTCTACATCATACACAGTTCTGTATCTCACATACACATGTACACACACTTTACATCATGCACGATTCTGTATCACACACATGCACACACTACAACGTCACATACACACTGCTACATCACACACATAATTCTCTATCCTATGTACACATATGTTCACACACTTCTATATCTCACATGCCCATTTCAAACACACACTTTTGTTTATTTGGGTGTTTTTTCTTTTCGGGTCACACCCAGCGATGCACAGGGGTTACTCCTGGCTCTGCACTCAGAAATTTCCCCTGGCGGTGCTCAGGGGACCATATGGGATGCTGGGAATCAAACCTGGGTCGGCCGCGTGCAAGGCAAACGCCCTACCCGCTGTGCTATTGCTCCAGCCCCAACATACACACTTCTGCATAACACACACAATTCTTTATCCCACGCACATATTGAACACACTTCTACATCCCATACAGCTTTGCATTACACATATACATACAAGCACACACACTTCTACATTGCACATGTGCACAAACTTCTACATCACACATACACATGCACATATTTCTACATCACACATACACACATGCACATACTTTTACACCATACACACATCTATATTACATGAACTCTGACATCACACGTACAAACACATTCCTATACATCAGGCATGCAGACCCTTCTGTATCACACATACAAATCTGCATCACATGCACACATGTTTATGTCACAGATGTGCACATACTTCTACATCACACACACGCATGCACATCCCAGCATACTGTGACAACTTTGGGTTATGGTAGTTGAGAGAAGTGACCCACCCACCATGGAAGTCCAGAGGCCAGAGATGCTGCCCAGGACCCCACAATGTAGCAAAGAACCTGGATCCCACTAAATAGACAGTACATGGTGAAGAAGCCTATCCACATGTCCAGGAGAGAGAGAGAGTTTTCCAGAACATTTGCCAGACACTCTCCTTGCCCCTAGGACCTTCCTAGCCGGAAAGGCATCTGTCCCCAGGGAAGACCCGTTGAGAGTTCTCCTGTCCTCTTTTGAAAATGTGACATTCCTGCACTGCAGGCGCTTTGCTGGTTCCACAGGATTGAGGAGTGGGCTGAGGGGATGGGATAAAGGAGAAGCAAATTTCCTTACGGCACACGAGGCTTCTCCTCTCAGGGCGAGCCTGCTTGATGGAAACCAGTGGTCATGCTCCAGGGCAGATTGCCCAGGGGCGCTGACCTGCAAGTCCCGCCCACTGTGGGTGTGCTACCACGAGCACATGGACACCTACATGCAGTCAACTGGCTGCTCTGATGAATGCATCCTTAGGGGTTCGATCAGGGCTGGCTCTGCCACCTTCACTGGCTGGGTCTGGGGGGCTGTCAGAAGGGAACTGGGGTGAGACTGAAGGCGCTGGCCTTGCACAAAGCCAACTCTGACTCAGTCCCATGTACCACATGGGTCACCGATCACCACCAGGCGTTTCTCCTGAGCACAGGGTCAGGAACAGCCCCTGAGCACCATACGGTATGACCCCGAATTCCAAACTTCCCCCCAAAAAGGATGTAAGGGGATTGTCTGTGTGGTGTTTTTCAGGCCCATATGACATTGACCAAGAGTCTTGACTTTTCAGACACCAACTAACCAGCCAACAGACAACAGACAACAACCAACAAACAACAGACAATAGACCACAAACAAGAGACAACAGACAACAACCAACTGACAACAACCGACAGGCAACAACCAAAGACAACCAACAGACAACAGGAAACAACCAAGAGACCAACTCAACATAGACCATTTCTTTTTTTTTTTTTTATAAATTTTATTGAATCACCATGTGGAGGGTTACATAGTTCTCTCAGGATTATGTCAGTTATACAATACTCAAACACCCTTCCCTTCACCAGTGCCCATATTCCATCACCAACCACCCCATTATACCTCCCACCCCCTCCCGCCTCCCCAGTCCCCGCCCTTGAAAGTGATAAATTTCACTTCATTTACGCTTTATCTTGGTTACATTCCATGTTTCAACACATAACTCACTATTGTTGCTAGGGTTTCCCCCCAAAAAAGAAAAGACAGTCCTACTGTCAAGGAAGCATTTGATGGCTCTCCATTGCTGAGAATGTAGAGATATTAAGTCCCGCTATTTGTTACATAACTTTTCTATTTTTTCACCCCCCTCGTCCCGCGCCACCGAGTTCACGCCTGTTCATGCTGCCTGACATAGGGAAAAAACAAAACAAAACGAAAAAGATGGTTATTTCCCGTCATCAGCCGGCGTGGGGCTCTGGCTTAGTTGATAGTCTGGTAGAATGTCTGCAAGCAGTTTCTGGAACCAAAAGTAATACGCTGGTATCGGCCCCAGCTCAAGGTTCCACCAGCATCCCGCTGTTCCAAGTACATAATAATTTATTCCCTTGTATTCCATTCCCACGCCACCAGGTCCGTGAACATAGACCATTTCTTAAACCACAAAAAAAAATCATATTTTGGGGGGGCTGGAGTGATAGCATAGTGCGTAGGGCGTTTGCCTTGCATGCGGCTGACCCAGGTTCAAATCCCAGCATCCCATATAGTCCCCTGAGCACCGCCAGGAGTATTCCTGAGTGCAGAGCCAGGAGTAACCCCTGTGCATCGCCAGGTGTGACCCAAAAACAAACAAAAAAAATCATATTTTTATTTCTTGGGCAACAGGATGACGAAAAGGTGCTTCAGGTCCCAAATCATCATAAGACGCAAAGTGAACGTCACCCCCACCTGTTAGTGCTCTAGAGAGGGGAGACAGGCTGGGGGTGCTGGGACTTAACCCTGCCTGGTGTCCTACCTCTGAGCTGACGCTGCCATTCAGAAAACAAGAGAAAACACTTGTGGGACAAGGGACCCCTTGCATGCTTTTGGGGCAGCCACTGTGGCAAGTAGGGGGGGTGGTCCTCAAACAACACAATCTAAGTGACCAGAGGATTCAGTAGTGCGAGTGTGGGTCTCGAGCAAAGCCTCAAAGAGACAGTTGGGCCCCGTGTCCCAGAGAGATGATCCATACTAGCCAGACCATGGAAACAACCTAAGCACCCGTGAACAGAAGTGGAAAATGTGGTCTCTGCTCACTCTATGCATACACGTGAGTGCGTCCACACTTACATACATGCACACACATTTGCACGCACACACACATGCACGCATTCGCGTGCATTCACAACTGTGTATACTACACAGCCATACACTAAAGACACCCATGAACAGCATGATTGGAACTTGAAGGCACTCTGTTAAGTCAAGAGTATCACTGTATCACTATCATTACATTACTCATCGATTTGCTCGAGTGGGTACCAGTAATGTCTCCATTGTGAGACTTGCTACTGTTTTTGGCATATCGAATATGCCACAGGGACTTGCCAGGCTCTGCCGTGCGGGTGAGATACTCTCAGTAGCTTGCCGGGCTCTCCAAGAGGGACAGAGGAATCGAACCCAGGTCGACCACGTGCAAGGCAAATGCTACCCACTATGCTATTGCTCCAGTCCTAAGACAAGGGAGTCAGGTAATCTCACCCCAAGAGGAAATCAAACAAGGAGCTCAGAGAAAGGAACTCAAATGGGAGGGTGGTCAGAGGCAGGAGTGAAAGGAATGGAAGGAGTTGTGTGTATGTGTGTATGGGGGGGGGGGGCGGCAGGGAGGGATAGGAGGCAAGGCACAAAGTTCCACAGGCATGAGAGGGGCGTGGTGGGGAGGGAGGGGGGGCAAGAAAAGACCATGACCAGGCATTTTCAAAGCCAGACCACCAGATGTCTCTGTTTGAGAAAAACATTTTTAAAGGGGCAGAAGCAAAAGTACAGCAGGGAGGGCACCTGGCTGACCCAAGTTCGATCCCTGGCACCCCATATGGCCCCCCGACCCTACCAGGAGTGATCCCCGAGTGCAGAGCCAGGAGTCAGCCCTGAGCACTGCCGGGTGTGGCTGACAATTTTTTAAACAAATGATCAATAAGAAGGAAACCAAATGACAAGCACAGGTGACCCCCCCACCGAGGGCCTGCTCGGAAGTCCAGAGCACCCGGGTCCATGGAGGACATGTCCACATGTCCTGAGCTCAGAGCAGCTCACGAGCAACTCAGGTGTAGGGGGTTGGGTCTTGTCTTGACCTGCTCATCCAGGGACGTGTGGAGTTAAGAGCATGGCAGGGGCAGAAGAGGCTTTGGCCAGCCTAAGTGGGCAGAGGGCGTTTCTCAGCTGGGTTTTCCACTGTGAAATGTCCTTGTCTTTGCTGTCCGGCCCAGACCTCGGCCTCTGGCACACTTAGGTTCCAGCCTAGAGGCTTAGGGGATCCTTCCACCCCTCAAATCACAGAAGCCTGAGACCCAGCCCTGCATGGCACAGGGATGCTGTCGGGGTCCAGACATGGCACCCTGCCCACCTGGGCTCGAGCCCCAGAACTCCACGGGGTCCCCTGAGCCCTGAGCACAGAGGCAGAGTGAGCCCTAAGTGCCACCAGGTGAGGCCCCAAAAATTCAAAACACAAACCAGAACAGAAGGAAACTTTCTCTCCCTGCGCCCTCTTCTCCTCTGCTGGACCTGAGAGCCTTCCGCTTCAAGCATGGGGGCCCGGGTGTGAGTAAGACACACCCCAACTTAAGGAACGGGTCTCTGCGAGCTCCGAGCCGAGCTGAGGCTGGAGCCCCCACCCCCAGCTGTAGGCCCCAGCGTGGACAGAGGAAGGTGATTTTTCCCCCCTAAACTCTTAACAAACAACTTCTAGAATAGTTCTGAGTCAGCTCAGGCATCTGACGGTTCAGGCTCCTGGAAATAAATTATTTACCCAAGGTTTTGAAAACCGGCCAAACACTTCACCTGGGGGCTGTGGGGAGTGCGGGGGAGACAGGGGGTATCCTTGGGCCAAACCTCTGCCAGCACTCTGAGGGTTAACAGGGCACCTGCCCTGGACGCCCCAAACTCACTCAGTGAAATCCCAACAGCCCGAGTCTCAGCAATTATTTAACTGCCAGTGTTGGGCCTTCAGGTCAGGGGCAGGCACAAGGGAGCAGAGACATGAGACAGGGCGAGAGCCGCCGGCCAGGCCCAGACAAGCAGGGCAGCGCCCGACTCCTCAGTCCCACCCTCTGGCTGCCACGCTGAGCACTCCGCTGAGAAGGTCCACTGAGACACTGAGAGCTGGAAACGGTCACTCTGGACAAGAACTAAGGGCTTCTGGGGGCTGGAGTGATAGCACAGTGGGTAGGGCATTTGCCTTGCATGCGGTCAACCTGAGTTGGATTCCCAGCATCCCATGTGGTCCCCTGAGCACCGCCAGGGGTGATTCCTGAGTGCAGAGCCAGGAGTAACCCCTGTGCATCGCCGGGTGTGACCCAAAAAGAAAAAAAAAAGAACTAAGGGCTGGAAGGAGGGAAAGGGAGATCTGGAATAACCTTCCCGGAACAGAACTGCAACCTACAGTGCCTAAATGGAGAATATGAGAGTGCGCGAGAGGGAGAGAAGGAGGGAGGAGGAGGAGGGAGGAGGAGGAGGAGGAGGAGGAGGAAGAGGAGGAGGAGGAGGAAGAGGAGGAGGAGGAGGTGTGCGGAGGAGGAGGAGGAGGGAGGAGGAGGTGGAGGAGGAGGAAGAGGAGGAGGAAGAGGAGGGGAAAGAGAGAGAGAGAGAGAGAGAGAGGAGAGAGAGAAGGAGAGAGAGAGAGAGAGAGAGAGAGAGAGAGAGAGAGAGGTGCCTGCCATAGAAACAGGCTGCAGAGGTGTGGCAGGGGGTGAAACTGGGGACATCAGTGGTGGGAAATGCACACTGGTGAAGGGATGAGTAATATTATGTGACTGGACTCCAATCATGAGCAACTTGTAACTGTGTATCTCACAGTGATTCAGTAAAAATAAAAACCATTTAAGAATCACTTTTCTGAATCTTTCACCTTTTCCACAACTAACGAGCACTTCTCTGACTTTTTATTTTCCTGTCTGCCAAGGGCCTGTACCTACCAATGAACTCTCCCCACCACGGGCCAGTGTTCAGATCACGTGCCCCAGCCCCCCAGCCATCACCAGGAGCCAGCGTTGGCCCTGAGCAGGTGAGCTCCAGCCCAGTGCCCTCTGAGGCCAGTGAGAAGGCCGCGGTCCTGAAGCTGCGTCCAGGAGCCCCACAAAAGAAGGAGGAGCCAGGAGACGAGTGCTCAGAGTCTCGCCCCCGGCCTCCCAGGGGAAGAAGAGGAGGAGAACCATTGGGGAGGGAAAAAACAGGCCGTCGGCCCTGAGTGTCCGTGTCCACCTCCTCGCTCTCTGCCCTTTTTGTGGGCACAGCCAATCTGCTCTCCGCCTTGATGGATAGCCATGATGGAGCCCCTGGGATATTCTGGAATATTCTTAGAGACAGAACTGTTTCGGCCATGGTGCCTGGCCTCAAACACTTCAGTAAACCTGTGTCGCTGCACCAAGTGACCCTTTCCGTGGTCGAGTGTTGTGGGGGTCACCATACTCGGGGGCAGTTGTGGCATGAAGAGGGGGGGACCTGAAGGATGCTCGGCCCACAGTGGTGGATCTCTGGAGGGTCATGGAGCTCCGAGCCCTGCTCGCCGGGCCTCCATGGTCCCCTTTCCCAGAGAAGGGTTGTGACTCCTTTAGGGCCACCTGCCAGCCAGCTCAGGGGGCCAGGCACAGGGCAATGGTGAAGACCGGTGGGGATCACAGGGTACCCTGAACCCCGCTGGGAGACATCCTGGAGATGCCCAGCATCATGGGGGAGGCACAGGTTTACTGAAGTGTCTGAGGACAGGCAGCACAGCCAACACAAGTTCTGTCTCTAAGAATATTCCAGAATATTCCAGGGGCTCCATCGCAGCTATTCATCGTAAGGCATCTCAGGCTGACAAGAGGGTACTGCTATCCACCCCGCCCCCACAGGTGCTACTGAGCTGCCAAGGGCACAGTTACACGGTGTCTAAGGAAAGCAGGATTCACTGGTTTGCACCACATTTGAGGAACGCAGCAGCCCTCTGAGCCTTCCCACAAGTTGGGAGGTCTCAGACGCAAAGCTCCCTTGTTCTCAGTTCCGGTGCTAAAAATAATTCATTAAAACATGAAACTTGGAGCCGCCAAAGTGATAGTTCAGTGGGGAGGGCGCTTGCCTTGCATGCAGTCAACCCAGGTTTGAGCCCCACCAGGAGTGACCCCTGAGCTCAGAGCTAGGAGTAAGCTCCAAGCACCAACAGGTGTGGGGCAAAAACCGAAACAAACAAACTCTGGGCTCAGCACAACACACACACACACACACACACACACACACACATCTCAAAGAGACTCTCAGCGACCCCATAAGCCTACTTCATCAGGAACATCTGTCCCTCTGACATGTGAAGGGCAAAGAGAACTAAGACAGGAACCAGAGCGATAGTGCAGCAGGGAGGGCATTTGCCATGCAGCCGCCAACCCAGATTCAATCCCCAGCATCCCATAGGGCCCCCTGAGCTCAGCCAGGAGTGATTCCTGAGTGTAGAGCCAGGAGTAAGCTCTGAGCACGGACATGTGTGAGTCAAAGACCAAAACAAACAAACAAACAAACTCTAGGCTGAGCTTGCCCTGAGCTTCCCCCACACCCCCACCCCCACCCCACCCCAATCCGGAGACTCTCAGCTATTCCCCCACGAAGCCATTGGATCAGGAACATCCGTCCCTCTGACGTGTGAAGGGCAAAGAGAAGAAAGACAAGGGCTGGAACGATAGGACAGTGGGAGGGGTGCTGGCCTTGCACATGCTGACCTAGATTTGATTCCCGACACCCCATAGGGTCCCCTGAGCCCCGCCAGGAGTGACTCTCCCAAGTGCAGAGCCAGGAGTAGCCTCTGAGCATCATTGAGTGTGACCCCCACCCCAAAACCAAAAATAAAATACTAAAAAGCAAAACCAGAAAGACCAAGGATGGCATGGCCCCCTCCCCCAAGCCCTCCTTCGAGGACCACGGTAGGGAGGGGCATGAACGGGGTGACAAAGCAGTGTGGGGACAGAGAGGACAGGACAGGTCCGGGGGACCAACCAGGGGCATCAGGACCAGAAGGAGCAAATGACAGTCCCACAAAAACATCACCTCTCCCGGAAAGGCACCCCAGACTCATCCCCCGCCACCTCCAAGCTCAGCATCCAGCATCCAGTGCCCACATCTCAAAAACCCCAGTGTGCCCACCCAGTGTGCCCACCACTCTCCATGCCAGCCTCTGTGCCCCCTCCCCCATCTCTGTTGTCCTTTCTGTTTGGCTTTTTTTTTTTTAATCACTGGAAAGATGTTGATTTTCTCCCTCTAGGCTATTCCAAAGAGAAAAATATGAGGGGGCTGGAGCGATAGCACAGCGGGTAGGGTGTTTGCCTTGCATGGGATCGAGCCGGGTTCGATTCCCAGCATCCCATATGGTCCCCCTGAGCACCACCAGGAATAATTCCTGAGTGCAGAGTCAGGAGTAACCCCTGTGCATTGCCGGGTGTGACCCCAAAAAACAACAAAAACCAAAAAAAAAAAAAAGAGGGAAACATGAGCTGAGTGAAGAGATTCTGCCCATCCGTCCAGGTGGATAGGCCACTCTCTAGACACGTTCCTCCCGACGACGCTGGGCACAGCCTGGCCTAAACCCTGTCTCACAGGAGGTGGCCAATCCCAAACAAGGAAAAGCAAGAAAGTCAATTCCCTGCAGCTGCCATGGCCCCCACTCTGGCAGGGAGACCCCCTCCCAGGGCAAGCAGACCCAGCCACCAGCCCCTGCACACCTCCTCCAGTCCACACCAGTCCCCCAAGACCCCCAAGTCCCAGCCTCACGATGAGAGAGGCCTGACTTTCTTCTCTCTCTCTCCTCTGCAAGGACAGCACCGGCAAGACAGACGCGCCCGTGAAGGATGGAGGTGCAGACAGCGGCACCCGCCACCCAGACCAGCCTCAAATTAGTGCCCAGCCCGCAGGAGAAGCCGCGCGCTCCGCCATGGCCCTGTGCTGCCTGGCCGGGCACATCCATCACGGCCAGCGGCCCCCCAATGCCTCTCCATCGGGCCACCAGCAAATGAGGCACTAGATTAGGCCTGACATGAGCGTCCGGGGCCCGGCCACGGGGAATTAATTGGAACCTCACCAGCTTGACAAATTGGGATGATGAATCTCCCCGGTATGAATAGGGAAAAATGCATAATCAGTCAAAGGTTTGCTTAAGACCAGCGTCTCTCCCCGCCCCAGCCCACGCTCCACCACCGCTAAATCCATTAAGGCCGGGAAACGTCTCTCAGGCGATGTCGGGGGAGAAGGCAAAGCAAAGGCGATGTCCTTCATGGGCTCCATTTATAACTTTTTTTCTGCCTGAATTTATGGGAAAAGTCAACTCAGATTTGCCTGACTCCAAGGTGTCGCCTACGGGTTTTAGGAATCGGTTGTCTCATCCTTTTTCCCTGGCGGAAATGTGTGGTTTCTCTATCGGCGGCCAGGGGAGGCTTCCACCCTCCGTTCTTTAAGGAACTGTATTTGTTTGGGTGGTTTGGGTTTGGGGGCCACACCCATTGGTGCTCAGGGGCTATCCCTGCCTCTGCACTCAGGGATCCCTCCTGGTTGGGCACAAGGGACCCTGTGTGGTGCCAGGGATCTAACCCCAGCTGGACAGGTGCAAGGCAAACGCTATCACCCCTGAACTATCTCCATACGATGTTTTAACACCCAGCGGGACATTCATCCTTTGCAGTGAGGCCATGCCATGGAAGCTTTTTACCAACCACAACCTTTCTCACTAGACCTGACCCCTGCGTGGTCCAGGCCATTCCGGCCCCCTCAGTGGACAGTCCACGTGGCGGCCTCCCTGTCTCTCTCATGGACAAGGAAAGATTGCCACTTGCTTTCTTCTGCCTTGAAGCGGGGGCTAGTCATGAAAAGGATCAGTCAGAGAATGACCCAGATCATTTCACAAGTGAGCCCCCCAAAAGAGGGAAAAAGTGAAGCCAGTTATGTCAACTCTCCCATTTATTTAAAAATAAATAAATAAAGCAAATCTCTTGTGAATTATTGACCAGATTAACCAGCGACAACTGGGCCAGCAGGCAGTGCTTCCAAGGGGGTGGAAGCCCACAGCCCCCCACACTCACATAGATACCCCCCCCCCCCGCGCAGCCGCCTCCCCCACAGGCTCTCAGTCCCCCACAGCTCCCCGCAGACCACCCCCTGCAGCCCCCTCCCACCCCCGCAGGCTCTCACAGCCCCCCACGACTCCCCGCAGGCACCCGCAGGCTCCTGCGGACCCCCACCGCCTCATGCAGACCACACAGCACCCCCCCAAGACCCCCGCAGGCCCCCCGCAACCCGCCAACAGCCTGCGCCCTGCGTGAGGGCCATGTGTAGTGCGCGGTCCTCGGGGCTGGGGGTCCTGAACCGTTCCTGCTGCGCTCTCTCCTGGAGAAAATGAAGCACGGCTGCCTGCGGATGGCCCAGACCAGGTCCTGCCAGCTCAAAGCCCGAGGCCGCGGGCGGGGAAAGCGGCGCCAGCGTGAAGGGACGCAAGCGCCTTGCACGCAGCCCACCTGGGTTCCATCCCAGCAGTGCACGCACGGGGTCCCCGGAGCACCACCAGGGGTCGCTCCTGAGCTCGGAGCCAGAGCACCACTGGAGGAGCTCCCAAAGGACGGTCGTGAGATGTGGGCAAGCTTTAGCCTGCAAACAGCTGCTTCCTCTCCCCCTCGCGCCCTGCAGGCGGCAAGTGCAGCCCATATGTCCCTGCCCAAGCACCAGCCTGGGTCCCCCACTACCCTACCCCCAACCCCACCCCCGAACCCCCCGCCAGGCAGGGGCACATCCACACCCCTGACAGTCAGTGGCCCCAAGGTGAAGCCGATGGGCTCTGGGGGGCTGCGCATGCCCACCTGCCCCGGACACCAGCCCGCTGGGCCGTCCTGTACCCTGGATCACGCCTGCCCTTCAGACGGCCTCTTGAAAGGAAAACCTTCCAGGATTCCACTCGGTGAGCCTTAGGGCGCCCGACACTGGGGCAAGGAAGAAGCTGGCTTTCCCTTTGGTGGGCCTCTGTGCTTTAGTCTTTTATCAAAGGCTGCAGACTCACAGGCGTACCCTACATGCAGGGGCGGGGGCAGGAACAGGGCCTTCCCACACCAGCCCGAGACACGCAAGTGCCCAGTGGCTGGGACCCTGGGGTGCAGGGTCAACAGACAGCGAACTCCCAGTGCCTCAGCCAGGCGTGTGCAAGCCCCCCAACTCAACGGCAGACCACCCCCAACCCATGAGCACCACCGCCAGAACATGAGTGAGCCTCACAAATGAGAGGCTGTAACCCCCAAGGACACTGCAGCCAAAATGTATCCCCCCCCACACACACACACCCTGACATCAACAGGGGAGGGCCTCAGGCTCACATCTGTAGACAGCTGGGTCAGCAGCTGGGGACCTGTTAGAGAGACCAACTCGGGGACTGAGCCAGCGGGGTGAGGGCAGGGAGGCTGGCCTGATTCCCAGTACCATGAGAGACAGAGAGAGGGAGGGAGGGAGGGAGGGAGGAAGGAAGGAAGGAAGGAAGGAAGGAAGGAAGGAAGGAAGGAAGGAAGGAAGGAAGGAAGGAAGGAAGGAAGGAAGGAAGGAAGGAAGGAAGGAAGGAAGGAAAGGGAAGGGAAGGGAGGGAGGGAGGGAGGGAGGGAGGGAGGGAGGGAGGGAGGGAGGGAGGGAGGGAGGGAGGGAGGGAGGACCTCATCTAGACAGAGTGGGTCAGAATCCGCATTTCACAGTATCCCCAGGGATCTGAATGCACTTTCTATTGAAGACATTTCTCTCTGGCCTAGCCTCCCCCACCCCAACCTGTGTGCCCCCCTGAACTGGGGGGGGCAGCTTAGCCCAGAGGGTGACCTCCCCTTTCCAAGGCATGCAGAAGAAAGGCAGGGCTGGGCCCCTGGCCGTTTGATCCCAGACCTGGCCCCGTCATTTATGGGGCTTACCATCATTTCTCAGATGATAAAGCTCAGAGGGCTCTGCCCAGCTCCTGGCACACCCCATAAACGCGGCAATTAAATACCGGCCGCAGGGCGGTTCCAGCACCCCACCACCTCCCCCGACGGAGTCCAGATGAGGCAGTTGGCAGAAGGCCCTGTGGAAAAGGCCAGAGGGAAGTACGCTACCCTTTCATGCACCCGCGCCCCGACCTGCCACCCAAAGGGAGTGAGCGCCAGCCCGGGGCTTCAGGGCCCAATGAAAGGCCTGAATCCTGCAGGGCCCTGCGGAGACCGTGCGCTCCTGCACGCGCGGGCGTCAGCATCCCGCAGCGTCGTGGCGGGGAGGGCGGGGGGGGCGGGGTAGCGAGCCAGAGTCACACATCCGTGGGGAACAGGGGGCGCATGGACAAAGACGCCTCCTGACCAGGAGCACCCAGCAGGACCTCCTCCATGTGGAGGACTCCAGGCTCCAGCACCCACCAATGCACCAGCGAGCGCCACGCCCGACGTTTCCGGCATAGAGCGGCACGCGCGCGCAGCTGGAGCTGACGGGGCACCCTCAATGGGCTGCCGCTCCAGGCCCTGGTCCGCGCCCCTGTTTAGGGGACACGTGGGTCTAGCCACCCCTTTTCCTTACTCCATTCCGGGACTGGGGGCCCAGGAAGTGGTTTCTCTGCCCTCTTCTGCGTCCCTGCAGGCCCACCCGGACCGGCACATTCCTGGCGCCCCTGTGGGTTTGACCAATGGGAGGCCAGCAGGAAAGGAGGTGGGGGAGAGAGAGAGGAGCAGCGGGGTACCCCGGCCCCTGCCCCCAATTCTGGGCAGCATCTCTCGCACTCCTGACAGCCCCTCCTCCAGACTTGCCTCTGAATGTCCCCACAGTCCCTCTTCCCATGGAAGACCCCAGTGGCCCACACACCCCAGTGGGCAGTGCCCCCCCAGTGGTTAGTGCACCCCAGTAGCCAGCACACCCCAGTGACCGGTGCTCAGATGCTCACCAGCACACCCTAGTGGCCGTCTCCCTGAGTCCCCGTGTACCCTGTCCAGTCCCTCCACACGGCTCGGTCCTCAGCAGCTACTCTCAGAACCCCTGGCTGAATCTCTGGCCTTCCTGCATCCCAGCCCTGGCCCCATGCTGGCCAGAATCTCCACACAGACACGGCTGGAGTGGCTCACCAGCATCCCGGAAAGGGGTTAGGGTACAAACTCAGTAAACGGCCACAGAGAGAGCCTGGGACTGAGCCTTGCACCCCCCTTTAGAATATCCCGCTCTACGTGGTCCTCTGGGCTGGAGCGATAGCACAGTGGGTAGGGCATTTGCCTTGCATGCAGCCGACCCAGGTTCAATTCCTCTGCCCCTCTCAGAGAGCCCAGCAAGCTACTGAGAGTATCTCGCCCGCATAGCAGAGCCTGGCAAGCTACCCGTAGTGTATTGGATATGCCAAAAATAGTAACAACAAGTCTCAAAATGGAGACGTTACCGGTGCCCGCTAGAACAAATCAATGAGCAACGGAATGACAGTGACAGTGACATGTTCCTCTGAGCACCACCAGGGGACGTTCCTAAGCACAGAGCCAGGAATAGCACCTGAGCACTGCTGGGTGTGGCCCAAAACCAAAATAAAAAAAAAAAACTGGGAGGGAAGAAGGAAGGAAGGAAGGAAGGAAGGAAGGAAGGAAGGAAGGAAGGAAGGAAGGAAGGAAGGAAGGAAGGAAGGAAGGAAGGAAGGAAGGAAGGAAGGAAGGAAGGAAGGAAGGAAGGAAGGGAGGGAGGGAGGGAGGAAGGGAGGAAGGGAGGAAGGAAATCTGAGTGCCTGAGAACACAAGTGGATAAACTATGGTACATCTGCACAGTGGAATACTACACAGCTAGAGGGAAAACACATTGAATTTGTTCTCTAGAATCTTGTGCCTGGAGCTGCAGGGGACCCACCACGCTGTGGGGAAGAAGGTGACATCACTCACCTTCAGTCAAAGAAACAACTAGGGGAACAGACAGAGTAGTAACATACCCTGATTCCCAGACTACAGGGGAGGAAGAAGAGGCAGACTAGACGTGACATGGGACAGTGGGTCCTGGGCACAGCTACCGAGCCCAGCAATATCACGAATACTAGCACTGTTGTAACCATGTCACCTAAGTGGCAAAACTTTGCTTAGTATTTCACAAAGAAATGAAAGATACAATCCCAATGATGATCCTAACAAAATTCTGAATCTGAAAATGATAATCAGATCTTTTCCCAGGGACTTCGAGTTTGAGGAAGGAACCACATTCCACAAGTGCCGCCAAATTGTCCATCTCCACTGCTCAGGACGAGCCTTGCGAAGAAATTAAGCTGATGAAAAGTTCAGGTATGCGGGTTCTGTGACTGAAATCTCTAGGCTCTCATGGAGTTGGGATGGGCTACCTCCTTCTATCTCCCAGTAATTCCAGAAGCTCTGGCAGTCACACACACACACACACACATACACACACACACACACACACACACACACACACCCCAAGACTGCCACCCAGTTAAAAATTTAACTCCAGCTGTATCACTCCATGAAAAAATTCTGAACTTCCTTGAGTTTGGACATCTCAAACTCTACAACACTGATAAACCAGGAGTAGCCCAACAGATTGGATGGAATGTAACATAGTAGGCAACGAGTCTCGATGAACAAAACATAAAGACAGAATGTTTTACCCTGGAACAACACCTTAGTAATCTCTTATGCAAAGATTTAGTGACTCCATGGTGAGATACAACAATTTTCACCAGCTTTCTTCTAAAGAAACATTTTTGATCATTCTGTTAGCAAAATTAATATAAAATAAATTCTTGAGGGTCTCCCGGGAGGGGAGGCTTGAGGGGCAGTTGGTCAAATTGGAGACAGTGGTAGAGGAAAGGTGTAATGCTGGTGGGATTAGTGTTGGAATATTGACTGTGACAAATCTTCCTGAATAACCTTGGAAGCCACAGTGTTTATATAAAGTGGAAGGGGAAATTTCAAGTTAAAAAAAAAAGAGGAAGGAAGCTTGTGGGCAGTGCCAGGGACCAGTCTGATGCCTCCAGGGAAGACCTGTGGGGATCAGAGTGGACAGTGCTGCTGACCCAGAGGTCGGGGCGCTCCTTGGAATAGGGGCTCTGCAAGTGGGTCCCTGGGGCAGGAGAACATGAATGGAAGGTGGCAAGTTCCTGTGAAAAGTAACTAAGTGGAGAAAGGAAGTGAGGGTGCCCCAAACACTATGTCTGGTCTGTACCCTCGAACCATGACTAAAATGAAGTATCCAGTTAGTGGAGCGTCACACATTGAGCCTCTGATGCTCCAGGAAGCCCTAACGGACATCTGCAACTTCCATTAGTGCTACCAGAGCCACCACAACTAGTTTCTCAGTGAAGAAGCTCTAACTAAGCTCTAATGCGATTGCTCCTCTACAGAATGGGATGTAGCAAGAAAAGGGGGTTGCTAGGACCATGCGTTTCCACTGTGAAAACTACGTCTCTTCTCTCTTCCTCTCATTTAAAAATGAAACAATCTCATGGGAAATTCAAACTGTTGGACTCTCTCCCCTCCGTCGCTTCTGTGTAAAATTTCTTTGGGTTCAGATTATGTTATTTTCACATTAAATTCTCTGTGCCATTAAAAAAATTATATGGTGATACAAATTATATATGAAGGAGCATTACGTGGGACTTTGGCTCACTAATCAGACTTCTGGGGACATAATTGAGAGAAACGATGAAAACCAAAGCCATGGAGATGAACTTATTCATTTTCACATTACCTATTATATGGAAAAATTGGAGGCGGTTTTTAAGTCTAATAGTAAAGATATTTAACAAGTAAAACATGAAACCTAAAGCCTGGAGTGGCCTGGAGCCATCGGCAGGATGGCAGCATGGAAAACCTCTGATATTAGAAGCTGACAAAAAAGCAGCCAATACAAGGTCATGCGCTCACAGACATCATGGGTAAAGCATGCCCAGCTCCTACCTGGGACCTGCACATGGACAGGGATGCAGGATATGCACAGTATGTGTACACAGGACACGATGCAGGTGCGTATATGTGCATGCACATGGGATATGTGTGTGGCACATGCAGATGGGAGATGTGCATGGGATATGCATCTGGGGCACTCATTAGGAAATGCATGTGAGACGTGCAATGGGACAAGCACATGCATGAGAAACGCACACAGGGCATGCCTATGGGAGATGCACGTCAGATACATACACAGCACAAGCACATGGGAGATATACATGAACTGCACATGGGACATTCACATAGGACATGCACAAGGACATTTATGCAAGGCACATACATGGGAAATATACATGGGTTGTACATGGGACCTGGAGAGCTTGTTTGGAGGTTTTAGCAGGGGAGTGCAGCTACTCGTATACCCTCGACCAAAGACGAATCCATCTCTGTTCGGGGAAGGCCGTCCTCTTTGACCAAGCACACAGCTTCAGGAGGGACACACATGGAGTGGTGAGGGAGGAAGGGGACACCTGCCTAGCCAGCAGGATCAGCCAAACCAACACTGACGATCAATGGGGTGACAGATGTTGCAGCCAGATAGCACAGCGGGTAGGGCGTTTGCCTTGCACACGGCCAACCCGGGTTCAATTCCTCTGTCCCTCTCAGAGAGCCCAGCAAGCTACCGAGAGTAGAGCCTGGCAAGCTACCCGTGGCATATTCGATGTCAAAAACAGTAACGACAAGTCTCACAATGGAGAATGGTGCCTGCTTGAACAAATAGATGAGCAACGGGATGACAGTGATGTACATGGGAAATACAAGCAGGATATGTATGTGGGGCATGTACATGAGATGTGTACATGGACTATACATGTGGGATGCATGTCAGAAATATGCATGGGGCTATACACAAGACATGCATGCATGACATGTGGGGCATATACAGGAGCATGCACATGAAACATACATATGAGACACATACATGGGACACACATATGGTACACATACATTGGGCATGTGCATGGAACATTAACATGTGACATGTATGCAAGACATGAACATGGGAAATATATGTGGGCATACATATGCATGTTAACATGGAACATGTATATGGGACATACATGAGACACATACATAGGACTTGTGCATGGGACGTGTACATGGAACATGATACATGTCACATTTATGCAAGGCATGTACATGGGGAAAAACATGGGCTGTACATGGGACGTACAGAACATGTTTATGGGACTTGTATACATAGAAATGCGTGCAGGATATGCACAGTATGTGTGCACAGGACACAATGCAGGTGCATCATGTGTTGTGAATATACATGCACATGGACATATATATGGGACACATACAGTGGACATGACTAGAGACATGTACATGGCACATGAATATATGACATGTACATCAGACATGTACATAAGAAATACATGAGACCTGAAGATGGGATATGTGTAGGATGTGTACATGGGACATACACAGGGGACATGCACACATCAGTGACTCCCAGAGGGCTATATTTCAGGGACTCGACACCCCCCATGTTTGATGTCCCACTCTGAGCTGGGCAGGGCCACTGTCCCCAGGATGCAGCACTCTTAGTGCCCAGTGGCTGAAACACAGGGCTTGCAGGAGCACAGCATGCCCATCCCTCGGAGGGGGTGTCTGAGAAAGTCCCGGGTACGACTCGGGCTGGGGCCCCACAGGAAGGGAAGACACCTCGTGGGCTTTGCTTCTGAGAAAAGGAGTAGCCAGGCACAGGTGACCAGCGGGGTCAGCACGACTGGACGACAAAGGCTGACGGCTGACATGAGGTGCCAGTGTAGGGCTAGGCTTTATCAACAACCGCTGGAAATAATTAGCTGGTGACCCAGAAAACTGATAGATAAAATCCTCTTAATCACCAATATGGCTTTCAATTATGCTGTGTAAACTTATTAACCTTTTTACTGCTGGGACCTGGTTGATGGGATTTACCGACATGCCGTCACGAGCAGATGAAGTGGGTTCTCGGAGCTGCCTGAAAAGTGACGGGTCGCGCCTCTCCCACAGCCTGTTTCTGACGGTCCTCAGGATGGTGACAGGCTACTTGGCCATCCTGTCTGAGCAACGGTTTGGGGTTTGTGAAACAGCGCCTGTGCCCAAGCCACGGGTGACACCAACACTTGTTGCGCCTTCTCTCAGCCGGGAGAGGGGCAGGACTCAGCTCGCCAGCAGGCCTCCCAGACAGCACGGGTGCATGGACAGCCCCAGGGAAGGGGTGACGGCCATGCTCCTGAGAGTGTTATCGAATGACACAGAACATATGTGTGTGAGCATGTGCAAGTCCGTGCGTGTGTGCCAGTGTGCATCTGGATGTGTGAGCATGTCTAAAGGCAGGTGTGATATGTGTGTCAGTGTGGTCTGTATGTGTGTATGTGTTGAGTGTGTGTATGTGTAATTACATGTGTGAGTATGTGTGTCAGTGTGCATCTGGATGTACATGTGTGCATGAGTGTATGTCTCAGTACACATGCATATGTGTGGGTGTGCCTGTATGTGTGTGAGTGCATGTGTGATTATATGAGTGTGTCAGTGTACATATGTGTGTATATGTGTGTACAAATTTATGTGTTAGTATGTATGTGTGTAATGTGAGTATATATGTATGTGTATATCAGTATGTGAATGTGTGTTAGTGTATGTTTGTGTGCAGGTATATGTCAGTATGTGTATGTGTGGTGATATGTCTCAGCATGTATGTATGTTAGTGTATGAGTGATTATAGGAGTATGTGCATGTTTTTGTATGTCATTGTGTATAGGTGTTAGTGTATGAGTTTGTATGCATGTGTATATGTCTGTTTATGTCTGAGTATATGTCTCAGTGTGTGTATATGTGTGTTAGCGTATGTGTGTATGATTATGAGTGTGTATCAGTGTGTGCATGTGTCTTCAGGTGTGTGTTTAGGTCTGTGTATCACTTTGTGCATATGCATGAGTGTACGTGTCAGTGTGTGGAGGGGGTGTCTGTGTGCCCAACTGTGTATATATGTGAGTGTATGTCAGTGTCTGTGTTTGAGTGTATGTGTCAGTGTGTATATGTGTGAGTATCAGTGTGTGTGAGTGTATGAATATGTGTGTGGGTCTATGTGTCTGTCTATGTATATGTATATGTGTGTAAGTGTGTCTATGTTTGTGTGTATGAGATGTGAGCACACATGCTCTTGAATGAATGTTAAAACAATGCAACAATAATAAGAAACTGTTTGAATGACATCCCGCAGAAGTTAGGAGGCCCAAGGAATACCAAGCCATCAAAACACAGGTTTCCTCTGTTGTGTTTTGAAGTAGAATCGTTTTATTTAGGAGACAGGAGAGAAGAGGGACCTCCTATGGTGGAAAACAGGAATGACACTGGAGAGTAGCATGCTGAGTGAAATGTGTCAGAGAGAGAGGGACAGACATAGAAGGACTGCACTTGTTTGTAGAATATAAAATAACATGAAACTGACACCCAAAGACAATAGACACAAGGACCCGGAAGATTGCTCCATGGTTGGAAGCCTGCCTCATGAGCTGGGGGAGAAGGCAGCTGGAATAGAGAAGGGATCACTAAGGCAATGATGGTTGGAGGAATCATTTGGGATGGGAGATGTGTGCTGAAAGTAGATAAAGGACCAAACATGATAACCTCTCAGTATCTGTATTGCAAACCATATGCCCCAAAGTAGAGAGAGAAAGTAGGGAAGGGGGGGAGGAAGAGATACTGGGAACATTGGTGGTGGAAAATGAGCACTGGTGGAGGGATGGGTGTCCAATCATTGTATGACTGAAATTCAAACATGAAAGCTTTGTAACTATCTCACGGTGATTCAATAAAATAAATGAGAAAGAAAGGAAGAAAGAAAGAAAGAAAGAAAGAAAGAAAGAAAGAAAGAAAGAAAGAAAGAAAGAAAGAAAGAAAGAAAGAAAGAAAGAAAGAAAGAAAGAAAGAAAGAAAGAAAGAAAGAAAGAAAGAAAGAAGAAAAGAAAGAGAGAGAGAGAAAGAGAAAGGAAGGAAGGAAGGAAGGAAGGAAGGAAGGAAGGAAGGAAGGAAGGAAGGAAGGAAGGAAGGAAGGAAGGAAGGAAGGAAGGAAGAAAAGGAAGAAAAGGATGACACCTCCCAAGCTGGAACACGGGCAATTCCAGAGAGGAATATGCCAGAACAAGTTTCCTTCTCCAGAGTCTGTGTATCGTGATGAGGGGGCACCTGAGGTGCTCCTGTAAGCAATTGAGACCACCACCCCCCACGCAGGGAGCACTGGACGAGCAAAGGTCTAGGAGAGATGCAGAAGCTCCCAGGGTGGTTTTGAAGTCTGCACGGGGTGGCCGTGGGAGGCCCTGCATGCCGGGGTCCAGCTGCCACCACATTCCAGCCCTTGGCAGTTACTTTCACTTCATTCAGCTCCTCCCGGCGGGGGTCTCTGCACAGTGAGAGGCTGAGACAGACAGAGCAACACTGTCCTCTTTGCACCGCTTCCCTTGAAGACATTCTGTGGGAACACCGCTCCTTCCTCACTGCGGCTGTGCCGGGTGTCTGCCCACCCTGGGGGACAGGGGCAGCTGGCTTGTTTCCACACTGTGGCTGTTGGTAACCACACTGCAGCTGGCACCAGGGGGCGCTGATCTCTTCACATTCTTGGCTTTGTATTGGGGTGCGGGGGATGCCTCAAAGTGGGTAGCAGCCACTAGGTTGCTTTCATTTTTGGAAGGCCTCCACACAGAGCTCTGGGATGCCCTTCCCCCTGCCCCAGGTCTCCAACCCCCAGCAGGCTGGGCTTTGGAGAATGAGGTTTTGCTCCTTAGCTGTGGCACCATGCCAGGGCTGGAGTTCCCAGAGGTCTCTCACCCACATGGCCAGCACCCTCACACACACACACACACACACACACACACACGGTCTCTGTGTCAGACATCCGGGGTGGGCCCAAGTCCCAGTGGAAGGGGCAGGGTGGCACAGAATGCGGGGTCTGGGCTCTGCTGATGTTCTGGACGTGTACTCAGGGCTGCAGGCTGGATTTCACCCGGGGCTGTAGTGACGAGGACGGAGAGGCTTCAGAGACCTCTCCGAAATCGACACACACTCGCATACTGATCTTGCTGAGAAGAAGGTTCTAAACCAAGGGCTGGAGTGATCGCCAAGTGGGCTGGAGCGATAGGACAGCAGGAAGGGTGCCTGTCTTGCATGTGGCCAATCAGGGTTTGATCCCCGGCATCCCATATGGTCCCCCAAGCACCACCAGGAGTGATTCCTGAGTGCAGAGCCAGGAGTCACGCCTGAGTGTCGCTGGGTAGGACCCCCAAGAAAGAAAAAAAAAACAATAAAACACAAAATAATAAATAATAAAATAAAACACAAAAACGGTTCTAGATCAGCTTTATGTCTAAAACCATGTGAGCATGTGGGGCCATCACAGGACCGTAGGTCAGGTGCTGGCCTTGCACACAGACACCCAGGTTTGATCCCCGGCATTGCAGAAGGTTCCCAGCATCACCATGAGGGTTTGATCATGGTGGTGAGAGATCCCTGAGCACAGAGCCAGGAGTCAGCCCTGAGCACTGCCAAATGGGGTCCTACCCCTGCCCTCGCCCCCAGAAAAAAATAAAATAAAACAATTATTGTCCCCAGCCAGAATGTTTTGGGGGCTTCTGGGTCACACCCGGAAGTCCTAGCTTAATGCTAAGGGGGGTTGTTCCAGACTGCGATCTGGGAAGACCAGGCAGTGCCAAGGCTTGAACCCCGGGCACCTGCTGGCAAAGCAGAGTGTGCACCCAGCACTCTGCGCCGTCTCCCCGGCCCCTGGCCAGACTCTATAAATTCCTCGAAGATATCAACTTCCCTCTGCGTTCCCTTAGGGCCGGAATAAATGAATAAAGTTATTATCTCCTTCTCATAATTGGTTTAGTCATAAAGAGAATAAATACATGAATAATTAGTGCTCATTAATTAGTCATTCCCGTCTCCATTTCCCACCCTTGACGGAACCGGGGCCTAACGGAGCCAAGAGTTTAGGCTTCTGTGACTACGTGGTAATTATCCATGCCTACGTGGTTCTCGTCTGCGACTACGGCCCACACCGGGGAAATAAATATTTTTCTAAACAGGGATCGGAGGCGCCGGCGGCTCGCTGCATGCCAGGCTTTCCCTTCACAGAGCCTGTGAGGCAGAGACGTGCCCCGTCCCCGGCTGGCAGAGGGAGGGGGTGGAGGGCAGAGCGCCCGCCTTGCACACGGCCAACCCAGGTTCGATTCCCAGCCTCCCACAAGGTCCCCTGAGCACAGCGTGTGTGTGACCCCCCAAAACAGGAACATGAAAAAAGATGGGATGGGACTCCCCCGGGGAGTGCAAAGTGGCCGACCCTGGCGGGGCACCTGGGCCTGAGTGCCCACCCCAGCCTGAACGAAGAGAATCTCAGCTGGGCTCTTAGCCGCCCTGGGCCAGGAAAGTGCTCAGGAGAGAATGACACACCCCAGGGTGAGCCAGGAGCCTGCACAGGGCAGAAGCGAATAATCACAGAGGTTCAGAAGCGCCAGCGGGGCTGAGAGCAGTCTGGGGGGTCACCCACATGGGGCGCCTGACTGTGCAGGCACGGGGGCGAGCAGGGAAGAGAATCCCCCTGGAGGAGTGACAGTTGAGCAACGAGGGAGAGAGAGGGAGCAGGTCGGAATGTCAAAGGTTAACCCAGAGGCCTGCCTTAGAACCCACTTTTGCGGGCAGCCTCGGGAGACATGGGGGGCACCGGTGATTCTTGCCAACCAGACCCTCCGCCCAGTGTCCAAGGCTGTGATGCTGCTCAGGCCCACAGTGCTCGGGGGAACTTGGGGTGTCAGGAATCAAACCCAGGCCTGCACCCTCAACCACCAGACTCACACTCAGACCCAGGCCCCACACTCATGCCCTAAACCGTCAGCCTGGGCACCTCAGGGTGGGTCAAGGAAACTGGCCCTGGACTCAGGCCCCAGTGCTCACAACCTCGAAACTGCCCAGAGGCCTTGAGGCAGTCCCATAGCCACATTAAGCAGACTCGGAATGAGGGGCGCTCATGTGGGGGGTGGGAGGTGCAGCTAATCCAAAGGCCTTCTTGATTCACCCCAAGAATCCAGGGGCTGGGCTAGGGGCCACGGTCAGGGTCGGGGCAGACAAGCCCCACCCACAGGCTCCTGTTTCTCTCTGCTCCCTGGAGGTGAGAGGGGCTGGGGGCTCCCCCATGGCCACTTCAAGGACGGGGCAGCCACGTGGGTTCAGGGAGGGGCAGTGGGATGCCCAGAAGAGGAACAGCCCCAGCCCAACCCCCACACTGACCTCTATTCCTCTCCCGCGGTCAGAGCGCGCCTGCTCAGGACCTTGGCAGGGGGCCCCCTGTCCCACCCTGGACCCCCCCAACCCCTCACCCTCTGCAGCCCTGCAGCCCTGCAGCCCTCAGCCCTCCTCGGAGGAGCCCCCCTCACCAGCTCTGTCCCCAGCCCTACGCACCCCCCCAAATAGAAAAGACAGATGGGGGCTCATCCTGTCCCAGGGAGGCCATGGTGCCCACACACCTGTAGGTGGGGCGAGTCGGCCACCCTGTCCCCACCCCCTTCCCCCCACGCCCCCACTGGCTGCTCCGGAGGCCTCAGCTGCGCCCGGCGCCCCCCGCGCACACCTGTTCCCAGAACACAGAGTCGGCGCTGAGAAATGAAGCCCGCATGCACGCAGGCTCATTATGGGAAGGACACAGCGTCCCTGGACCCGGCAGCGCCCCGGCCGCGGCTCCTAATTGGCTGAGGGGGTGAAGGATGAGGGGTGTCACGAGGGTGGGCGGCGGCCGGTGGGCCGGGAGGGGGCCGCCCCCGCTCCGACACAGCCCAGCCCGGAATGATGAAGTCCCCGGCTCTGCAGCCTCCTGGTGGAGGGGCGCGCATCTGGGCACGGGCGGGCGCAAGGCGGGCACCCGCGGCCTGGGCGCCAGCTGCGTTTCCCAGCTGAGAAAAACCGCACTTTTCATAATGAGGGGCTGGGGTTGGGCTGGGATTTTGGTTTGGGGGGGCCACACCCAGCGGTGCTCAGGGCCGACTCTTGGGTCTATACTCAGGGATCACTCCTGGCAGACTCGGGGGACTCGAGGGGGTGAGAGGAATCCGACCCATGTGCAAGGCCAGCCTTCTCCCCGCTGTGCTCGCCCTACCGCTCCAAATTGCGCTCTTTGAAGAGAGCCGCGAGCTCCCCATGGAGAGGTGGAGGAAATGATGTCCCAGCCAGCCAGAGGCCAGTGCCCAAAGCAGAGAACATCAAGGAGGCAAAGAGCAGTGGGTGACCTACGCAGATGCCAGCTCTCCACGGCATCTCTCCCGGGCCTGCTGTCCTCTGTCGAGCATGGTGGCCTCGGGGTCAGATGGACCCGGGAGAAGGAGCAAGAAACGTCTGGAAGCCTGAAACTCCCGGCACTAGCCCACTTCCGGCCTGGCCTTCCCCTGATGTCTGAGTCTCCAGACCCAGACTTGCAGGCCGAGGGTCACAGTGGGTCACCGGGTCCCAGGAGGGGGTGAGTCCCTGGTTCTGTCTCCCCCTAAGCAGCCTCTGCACTCTTGTGTTTCTTTGCTGCTTGTTGGACAACACAACCGGGGCTCTTCGGTCCCTTCCCTCCATCCTGCACCCCCAGCCTCTGCCTCTCACCACAACAGAACTACCCCCAAACGCTGGTCCCAGGGTGTTGGCGCTCCACCAACCTATACTCACCACGAGGTAGAGGCCTGGGGTATCTGTGAGGGACTGGTCTAGCAGGAGAAGGGGAGAGTGGAGGGTCTCGGCAGGCAGACCCCAGGATGGACAGTTGGAAGCCTGCGAGGGTGAGCACTGAGTTTGGGGGAGTGAGCTCTCAGCTTGGGAAGAGTGAGCACTGAGCTTGGGGGCAGTGAGTCCTGAACTTGGGGGAGTGAGCATTGAGCCTGGGGGAGCGGAGGAAGACACAGAGTCTGAAAGAACCAGGAAAAGTGCACTGGTGAAGGGACGGGTGCTGGAGACTCCATCCTGAACAACTTCATAACTGTGTCCCAAGGTGATTTCATGAAAACTTTGACAAATAGGGGCCAGGGCAGTGAGACAGTGGGGAGGGTGTTTGCCTTGCTCTGGCGGGCCAGGCTTCGGGCCCCAGCATCCCACACGGCTCCCGAGCACAGCCAGGAGTACGTTTGTGCTCAGAAATTACTCCTGCTCCGGAGCGGTAGGACAGCGGGGAGGGCATTTGCCTGGCATGCAGCTGACCTGGGTTTGATTCCTGGCATTCCAGAGGGTCTCCGAGCACCCCAGGAGTAACCCCTGAACATCACTGGGTGTGACCAAAGAGAAAAAATAATAATTAATAAATAAATAAAAATGAAATGAGTTTCTCCTGGCAGTGCTCTGGGGGCCCTATGTGGTGCCAGGGATGGAGCTCGGGTCGGCCCCCTGCAAGGCCAACGCCTCCACCCGCCCCTCTCCCTCGTGTACCCCCTGGCCTGCTCCCACTCAGAGCATACCTGGCTAGAACGGCCCAGTCGAGGGACTGCCAAGAGGGGGTGCTTCAGAGGGCAGAGGCAGACACTGCCAAAGGTGGACAGGGTCGGGGGTGGACACTGTTGGCTGTGGACAGGGTAAGGGGTGGCTGCCCAGTCCCCTTCCTCCCCCTTCTCCCCTCTCAGTCGCCTCTGGGCTGCAGTGCCTCTCCCACTCCGGCCAGCAGGGGGCGACAAAGCCAAGATCTAAAGTCAAGATGCGGATCAGGCTCCAGCCAGCAAATTAAATGCCTTTAAGCCAGCCCCCAGGTCCGCTCGCCCTCGCCATCTCCCCGCCCTCTCTTTCTCCCTTCCCCCTCTCTCTCCCTTCCCCCTCTCTCTCCCTTCCCCCTCTCTCTCTTTCCCATCTCTCTCTCTCTCTCTCTCTCTCTCTCTCTCTCTCTCTCTCTCTCTCTCTCTCTCTCTCTCTCTCTCTCTCTCCCTCCCTCCCTCCCCCCCTCTCTCTCCCTCCTCCCCCCTCTCTCTCCCTCCCCCCCCCTCTCTCTCCCCCCCACCCCCCAGGTCCGGTGTTTCTCAGGGCTTACTCCCGGCTCTGCACTCAGGAATTATGCCTGGTCGTGCTCAGGAGACCACATGGGATGCTGGGGAGATCGAACCCTGGTCAGCCACATGCAAGGCAAACGCCCTCCGCATTTTGCTATCACTCCGACCCCAGTCCCCCAGTTTTAAAAGCCTGTCCGACACAGACAGACCATCCCCTCATTCCACAGCTAGACCACGGCACGGTGTGTCTGTGCCAGGGACGTGGGTCAACGCTGGTGCCCAAGAAAGTGGTACAACCAGGGGCCTGCGGCGAGGTGCTGGGTGGTGCTTCGGGAAGGGGGGAGGTGGGGGGGCACTGCACCCGGTGGTGCCCCGGGAACCATGTATTGCCAAGGAGCAAACCCAGGCCCTCGCCTCTGTACTGTCCCCGGGGCGCACTGCTACAGTGCTTTAAGAGTTCCCTCAGTCATTCTTTGGGTTGGTTGCTGTTGTTGTTGTTGTTGGCTTAAACATTCCCCAGACATCACAGACTCACCTGTAATCACATGACTTACCAGAAAGCACATTTTCCGGTTTTTTTCCCTCCACATCAGGGGAGGGTAAAGGAAGGGAACATGAAAATGACCGACGGGGGCCGGTCAGGCCAACACCCCTGTTAGCTCCTCACACCGGCTTTCACAGAGGCTGGTGTCGCCCAAGACAGTGGAGGCCGTGGCTGTGAAGCTACAGCACCCAGGGCTCCCCCACTCTGCTGAACACTGAACACTGAACTGACCCTGCTGCTGGCGGAGGGGCCCGGGGCCTGTCCCCCAGGCCAGGGGGGTGGGGCAGCGTGGAGGTGCAGTGCGGGCCCTGCTCAGGTATCAACCTTCCAGGCGGTTCTAATGCAGCTGCGGCTGGGAACCACCGACTACACGAACCAGGATTTCAATCAGAATTTGTTCTTATTCACGATCACAAAATCCCGTTAATCACCAATTTCTCGGGCAGGCTCAGTAACCTCTCATTTCGTCCTTTCCCTGAGATCTTAGAAGTCTCTCTCGACTTGGCCCTCCGACTTGGCCCTCCCAATGATGTCGCACTGGGGGCTCTTTCAGGGTCATGGGAATGAGATCCAGCTTGTTACTGCATTTAGCATATGAATACACCATGGGAAGCTTGCAAGGCTGTCCCATGTGGGCAGGAAACTCTCAGAAGATTGCCAGTTTCTCCCAGAGGGAGAAGTAGGCTACAGGATATCTGAGAGCTTGCTTTTAAGTCTCTCTCTCTGGATGTTGGCCATTGATGGGATTACACACACCTGGGTTCCTCTGCTGGTACCTTCATGCATGAGGCCTGTCTGAACGTGTAGAGAGGGGCCTCCAGCATGGCTGTAGCTAGGTTCCGGTGGTCTTCGGCTGCCGGGAGCTCTGCTCGGAGTGGGGAGGGAAGCTGGAGCCCATCCCCTCCAAGGGGTCCCGGGGAAGACAGCCAAGCATGCAGGCAAGAGACTAAAGTTGTTCTTATTACTTATCATTATTTTGTGTGGGGGACCACACCAGGCGATGCTAAGGGCTGACTCCACTCAGGAATTACTCCTAGTGGTGCTCGGGGATGTGGGAACCTGGGGATCGCATCTGGGTTGTTCCTGTGCAAGGTAAACACCCTCCCCACTATCCCATTTGCTCCGACCAGAGTTTAATGCAGGGCTTCCTTTCAGAAGGGGGGGGGAGGCGGGGTTCAGCAGTGGCTCTCTTTGCTCCCTTGAATAAAGGCGCAGTCTGGAGATGAGAGAAAGGAGAACAGGGAAGACACCGACCTATCACACGTGGTAGACGGTCCCCTAGTGATGCTACAAGTGAGCCCTGAGCACCACTGGGGGGTCGCCCCGACCCCCGACCCTCCATGATAGGGGCCAGGTAGAGGGTGGGGGGAACTGTTTCATGGGAAAACAAGAGAGAGCTGAAATACCCAGGTTTGGGTTTGGGTTTGAACTGGAGCGACAATACAGAGGGGAGGGTCTTTGCCTTGCACATGGCTGACCTGGGTGCGATCCCCAGTGTCCCATAGGGTCCCTGTGCTCACCAAGAGTGATTCCTGAGTACAGAGCCAGGAGTTACCCCATCGCCAGGTGTGGCCCTCCACCTCTTCCCCCATCCCCCCCACACACATACAAATCAGTCTTCAGAGGTCACAGGCTCTTACTCACGGCCAGAGAGCTGGTGCACCCCTGAAAAACTGTGCAGGAATGCAGAGCCAGCTGCCTAGAAACGCCATCCGGAGGCTGCAGAGAGGAGCATTTCCAGAAGCCGGAGCCAGAGCAAAGCGCATCCAGGCTGCAGGCCCGTTTGTAAAAATTGTTTCCTCTTTATTTCCTCGTATTGTTATTGACTTATTTAACATTTTCCTCTTAAATTACCACTCACAGCGGATTTCACGTCGCATTGAGCAGAGGAAGAACACGCCGGTCCCAGTAAACACCATTTTTCTCACTTATTGTCACAGTCAGGCCACAGAAGCATCTTTCTTGGGGCTAACGCGCCAGAGACAGGCGCCAGCCCCTCGGTTCGCCAGCGCCACCTGCAGAGCGCGGCTGTCTCAGCACCCCCGGCTACAGGCGGGCTGCCCACTACACCCCGGGAAAGGCAACCCAAGATGCAGGCTGGACCATCGGGCTGAAACCCCTTTCCCGGGTGCTGGAAAGCTGTTGGTGCACTTTTCTTTGTGCTTATCAAATTATTTTTATTTTTAATCGAATCACCATGAAATACAGTTTTAAGGTTGTTCATGCTTGGGTTTCAGTTATACAATATTCCACCAACACCCGCCCCTTCACCAGTGCACATTTTCCACTACTAATGTCCCCAGTTTCCTCCCTCACTCCTCTCCCTCCAGGCATTATGGTTTGCAATACAGATACTGAAAGGTTATTATATGTGTGTATATATATACATATATATACACATTATACATATATAGCCCTTTACCTACTTTTGAAACTCAGTTCTTGTTCAAAGTGATCATTTCACCTATTATCATCATACGGGTCCCTTTGGGGACTGGAGCGATAGCACAGCGGGTGGCACGTTTGCCTTGCACGTGGCCGACCCGGGTTCGATTCCCAGCATCCCATATGGCCCCATGAGCACCGCCAGGAGTGATTCCTGAGTGCAGAGCCAGGAGTAACCCCTGTGCATCGTCGGTTGTGACCCCCCCAAAAAAAGAAAAAGCTGGGGCTGGAGAGATAGCACAGCGGGTAGGGTGTTTGCCTTGCACTCGGCCGACCAGCATCCCATATGGTCCCCCGAGCACCGCCGGGAGTGATTCCTGAGTACATGAGCCAGGAGTAACCCCTGTGCATATCCGGGTGTGACCAAAAAGCAAAACATCGTACTGGTCCCTTCTCTATCCTAACTGCCCTTCACCCCATACACTGTGACAAGTTTCCAACCACTGGCCAGTCCTCTGGCCCCTGTTTTTCCTGACCTTGGATATTAGTCTCATACTAGTACTTTTTTATATCCCCAAAATGAGTGCAGTCATTCTATATCTGCCCCTCTCCTTCTGACTTGTTTCACTCGGCATGATACTCTGCGTGTCCATCCATTTACAGTCAAATTTCATGACTTCAGTCCTCCTAATGGCTGTGTTGTATTCCACTGAGTAGATGTGCCAGAGTTTCTTTACCCAGTGGTCTGTTCTCGGGCACTCAGGTCCCTCCCAGACCTGTTTTCAAGCAACAGCCACGGGTCCTCCTGCCATGCGGAAGGACACGACTTCTGGTCACTGGCAGAACCAAGCTGTGCTTCCACGCCCAGGGAGGTCAGAAAGTCTGGGGAAAGAACTGGCATCTGGGGCTGGGGTGACAGCACAGCAGGGAGGGCACTTTCCCTGCACGTGGAGGCCCACCCAGGCTCAACTCCCAGCATCCCACAGGGCCCCCAAGCCCTGCCAGGAGGGAACCCTGAGCACCACTGGGTAAGACCCAAAGCCACAAAGAGGGAAAAAAGAAAAGAAAGTCATTTTCCATAGATGACACACCAAAATCAGTAACAAGTCTCACAATGGAGATGTTACTGGTGCCCGCTCGAGCAAATCAATGAGCAACGGTATGACAGTGACAGTGATACAGTGACACACCTCATCTTGAATCAGAAAAGATTGGGGGTGGGGCTGGAGCGATAGTACATCGGGGAGGGTGTTAGCTTTGCACACGGCCAACGCAGGTTCCATCCCCGACATCCCATATGGTCCCCTGAGCACCGCCAGGAGTAATTCCTGAGTGCAGAGTTGGGAGTAACCCATGATCATTGCTGGGTATGACCCAAAAAGAAAAAAAGAAGAAGAAGAGAAATGATTGGGCCAGAGACAGTACAGCAGGGACAGCGCTTGCCTTGCACGCAGAAGACCCAGGTTTGGTTCCCAGCACCCCAGATGGTCTCCTGGACAACATCAGGAGTGATCCCTGAGAACATTCAGCTAGGGCCCAAACCACTCCCTCCCCCACCAAAGAGAGAGAGAGAGAGAGAGAGAGAGAGAGAGAGAGAGAGAGAGAGAGAGAGAGAGAGAGAGAGAGAGGAAAACAAAGTTTATTGTTATCAGCTGGCGCCAAGATTTATCCATAGTAAGAATCACCTGTACCGCTCAGCACTAACATTACCAAGGGATATATGAGCATTTCTTGGCTGATCTCGTCCTTCTGCCAAACAACTAACATGGCATTTGAGCTGCGATTGCTCAGGGTTAGGTGCAAAGTGGAAGCAGGAGAACAGTCGCTGCCCGTCAGCAGGACATCTGATACAAACTAGAACGAGGGGCTGCCACGGGGCTGGCTGAGACCTCGCAGTCCCTGGCGTAGGTTTCTACACACCATTTCCTGCTCAGAAGAAATATGCCAGCGATCTTCTTCCAAGTCTGGAGCAGGAAATGGAGAAAATGAACTTGGAACATTTTATATCAGAAAGTCAAAAGTGGGGGACCCGAGCAATAGTACCGCAGGGAGGGCATTTGTCTTGCACGTGGCCCAACTGGGTTTGATCCCTGGCATCCCATATGGTGCCCTGAACACCACCAGGAGGAATTCCTGAGTGCAGAGCCAGGAGTAAGCCCTGAGCCTCGCTGGATACGACCCCAAAACAAACAAAAGTCAAAAGTGGCTGAGGCAGGCATGGGAGTAGTGGGGCAGAGAGATAGCAGAGCAGGCTACAGCACTGGCCTTGCATGTGGGCCACTCTGGTTCTTGCCCCAGCACCACATAATCCCCAGAGCACAGCCACGAGTAAGCCCTGAGCACTGTCTGGTATGGCCTAAAAGTCAAAACTCAAAAACGCAATGGTCAGTGGACGCTGGGTCATTCCTGCACACTTGGAAAGCGGAGGTACGAAAGAACCAAATCTTTTATCCAGCCCTTCGTGGGGAAATGCATCTTCGTTTAATCCAGTCCCTGATGGAAGAATTTGGTGGTGGTGGTGGGGAGGGGGGGAGGGGGAGGGAGTGGCATACATGCAACTTCCCAATGGAATAGCCAAATCAATTTGCAGTTTGGGGCTCCTTCTCTTTCCCAGAAAACTTAGAAGGACTCTGGGGTGAAGGGAGCTAAAGAGACAGGCAGACACTTCTCCCCCCCCACCCTGCCTCGTTCTCCTGGGCTCTGACTGGGCCCAGCTAGTCCCACAAACACCTTCATGCTGGTGAACAGCAAGGCCACTGGAGACAGTGCCCTCCTCGTCCCCACAGCCGTGCTCAAAACCACACCCCTTGCCGGACTCTTTCCCATTCTTCTCGGCACGTGTGCTGTGTGTCCGAGGTGCTTCCCTCAACAACCCGAGCTCAACATTGCTCCTCATAAATATGCATGAGTTTCTGGGGCGGGGCTACTACCCAGGTAAGCTGTGCTCCAGGGCAGACCCCCTCCCCCCAACCAGCTCCCACTGCCCCTCCCTGAAGCTGGCTGGCAACCTTTCCCTCTCCAAGTTGTTTTTCTCCCCAGTGAAACCCCAATTAGTTCTCTTCTTTTTTTTTCTTTTGTGCTTTGTTTGCACGACAATAACAAAACTGGGTTAAAGAATAGCTTCAAGGAACTAAATATTCATTCCACCAAAGAGACATAAAAATGGCTAACAAGCACGTAAAAAGATTATCCTCATTACTTATCTTCAGGGAAATGCAAATCAGAGCTGCGGGAGGAGCCCCCAGCTCACACCTGTTAGGCTGGGCTGTTAGCAAGGAGATTGGGCACCGCCAGCGCTGGCAGAGGAAGAGGAGGAAAGAGGGAACAGGGGGGTGGTGGGAATGCAAATTGGCAGCAGCCTCCGTGGAAAACAGGCCAGGGGATTTCTCAGGGTATCAGGAGGAGAATTACCCTATGGACCAGCTGTTCCTCTGGTGGGCATTCGCCCATGGTCGGGGAGGCGGGGAGAAGGAATTCAGAATCCTATTTGCACCCCTGTGCCCCTTGCCGCGCTCTTCACAATAATCAGGACTCGGATGATGTGGGCGGCTGGTTATTGGCAACAGCCTGAATGGATCTGACAGGTCTGACTCAGTTTGATGCACTGAGTCAGCTGGAGACAAAGATTCTGGGGGAGATTCTGCTCCAGAGGAAACAGGTTGTCCAAGCAGGGTTCAGGAGTATCCGAAAACAGAAAGTGGGGGTTCCCTGTAAGGTTTGCTCACAAACACAAAGGACAAGACTGTGCCCCCAGGCTGCATTCCTTTGCCCCCTGAGGATAAGGAATGCTGGACCAACCACACCATCTTCTACCTCCTCCCTGCTGGAAGAGCACACCTTCCTTTTGTCCCCTACCCGCCAGAATTCATGCCAGAATCCATGCTGTCCTTTGTCACCCGGAGTGCCAAAGAGACTTTAGAAGGTCCAACTGAGTCCCAGGCAGGACTCTGCCCCAACCTTGCCAGGGGTTAGTAAGGCCCTCCAGAGAGCGCCCCCCAATAAACCTTCCCTGTTTCTTCATTTGGCTCTGTCCCTCTGTCTGCAGAGTCCTCAAACCTACCAATTCCCTAGTTTCAAATCTATGTATCTCGATTTTGCCCCCCCGCCCCCCGCCAGTTCAGGACCCTGAGAACCTACAGCCTGGCTTGGCCCCACCCCTGTTGTGGGGTCGTGATCAAAGGACCCCCCAGGGACAAAAAAAAAAAAGATTTTGAAGGAGTGTTTATTGATTCCTGACGGGCTGTCCTGCTAGGCAAGAGCAGCCTCCCTGTGCCAACTGACGAGCCTTTCGGTAGCCCACTCTCTGGTGCCCTGAGAATTTCCGTAAGCATTATCATAATTCGTTTGAGTTCCCGCCCCGAGTCCACATCCTGGTGCACAGGCAGTGCCAAGCAAGCAGGCAGGTAGCAGAAGCAAGAACAAATAGCAGTGACCCGGAATGCAACTTGGTCATGGCGTCATTGCTCGAACCCTCCTGCACAGCTCATGCCCGTTGCTCTGTGTGTGTTCGTCCCTGCCCTCTGTGTTTTGGTGTTGATTTCATGGCTTGAACACCGCAACCCCTTGTCTTCATGAAACTGAGCGTCATGTCAGATCCCTGTTTGTTGGGAAGCCGGACTTCGAGGATCCCCCAGGTCAGGACCCCTTGGAAGCGTTACTTTGCTACTCCACATATCCACGGAGCACTTACACCGGTGTCCTCACTCTCGCCCCCTACCCACACACAGCATGCAAGTCTGCAGGTATTTCTTCCCCTTCTTTTATACTTGGGAGGAAAAGGCTCTTCCCTTAGGAAAAAAAAGGACACTTCCTTTGATGTTCAAATTTTCATTTGTGATTCAGAAACCTCCCTGGCCCCAAGAGTAATTTTAAATTCAAAGAGAAACTTGTTACTTGTTTAATAGGATTTTGCCTCTGTGTGTGTGTGTGTATGAAAATATTTTGTTTTAAATAATGATGGAAGATATAAGCCACTATAATTAACTACTTCGCTGCCAGGTCATTCTTGCAATTTTCAACTTGCACAAGGCGATGCTTTTACCAGATTACCTATTCATGGCTTTTTAAAATTACCTATTCTCACTCAAGAATACAATTTCAGTGTGATCAGTGAAATCAGCATGGTCCTTTGCCGGGGCTGTTACGGGTGAGGCATGCTGATCGGCAGTGGAAACAAACTGTGCGGTGTGGTGGGGGCCAAGGAGGTGGTACAGTGGACCTGGGCCCAACCCCCAGCACTGCCCAGCATGATCCCTGAGCACAGAGCCAGGAACAAGCCCTAAGCACAGCCAGGTACGGCCCCCAAACAAAAAGCAAAACTCGAAAGGGCAGGGAAGGGAAGACTCCAAGTGCTGGCGTGCAGGATTTGCACGAGGCAGCCCCAGCTTTCATCCCTGGTACAGTGTGGCCCCCAGCCTAGGTCAGCGGAGGGGGTGCAGAGGCCTGTCCAGGGGTGCGGCTGCACTGCCCAGAAGGGAGCATGGTCACCTCAGTGGACTCCCTCCAGCAAGAGCTCTGAGCCTGTGCTCTCGGGGCGGGCACTGCACAAGGGCAAGAACACAAGATCTGACAGTTTCTGGAAGTGACTGGTCTAGCCTGGCCCATTTCCGGAAGTGATGGGTCTGTTCTGTTTCCAGAGTGATGGGCCTGGTAGGTTTCCGGAAGTGATGGAGGGTCTGGTTCATTTCTGGAAGTGACGGATCTGATCCGTTTCCGGAAGTGAGGGGCCTGGTGTTTTCAGGAGTGACATCACACCCTGGCAAGCACCTTTGTGCCAACTTAGGAAGCTCCAAGCTCCTCCTGAGCACTGGAGGTCCGGGCTCCTTCTGGGGGAAGAGGCTCTGCAGACGCCCCTGTGTCCCCAGGGTCAGTGACAGATACACTACCCCCCACTCTGGGAGCCACAACTCCAGAGGGGCCTCCGTGGCCCCCAGAATCAGCATGGGGACCTCAGGACAGCAGGCAGAGCAGGGTACCAGGCAGACACCCCCACCCTGGCCCACCTGGTAATTGTTGACTGGGATTTGAGAAAGAGCTGTGAGGGGCCTGACATGGCCCAGATGCATGCATGGGGTTGGGGGAAACTGAATCTACAGATGCTTATTTCACCTGAAGCCACTTTGGGATTGGCAGGGAGGAAGGTAGCAAAGCTCTGCCTGCTCCCTGGGTCGGTGAGACCAACACCGGCAGCAGTTCACAACCAAAATGATCTGGGTTGCATTAACAGAGGTCTACGGTGACTCTGACTGGGGAGAGAGGGGACTTGGGAGGGAACAACCTGCCCCTAGCCCCTAGCCCCAGCATTCACACACCAGGTTTCACTCTCAGAGATGGTGGGAAAAGAACTTCCAAGAACATTCAAGAAACTCGGCCCACTTAGGCTGGAGATGAACAGGTGGAAATTATGACCCTGGGTGCATTATATATATATATATATATATAATATATATATAATACATATATATATATCTGCATATCTGCATGGCTCTATAGGATGATGGGGCTGTCTGTCTATATGTGGGCAGAAAGCACAGCCTTAAGGGGATGGACTCCTGCCTCCTGGGCACCCTGGGGCTGGCAGTGCCCGTCCCACCCCTGCAGGAGCCATCCGGGACAGTGAGGAGGTTGTGGCTCCCTCCTCCCGGCCCCCAAGCCCCTTCTCACGCCCAGAGGAACATGGTGTCTGTGTTCCTGGACCCATCAAATGATCTCCTGTGAATCTCAAACCGGACCAGTTTGAGTGACACCCCCTCTCGCCCCTACCCCCACACAGAGCACCTGCAGCAAGATGCTGCTCTGAAACCTGGGGGTCTGAGGGTGCCTGGCCCCAGCAGCTCTCCTGGAGGCCTTCCAGGGCCAAGGTCAAGGGCATGTGAAGGTCAGGGGTGCTGGGTCCTGCCACATCACTGCAGCACATAGGCACAGAAGACGGGGCGCCCAAAAACTCAGGGTCTGATTCTGGAGCCGGCACCTGTCCTTGGAACACTGCCGGGACAGCGGGGGGAGTCTCTGGCCAGCTGGGTCACTCCTGAGTCCACTCACCTGGCCAGGACCTTTCCTCTACCCCCTCCCCCACCATGGCCACTCTGACCATGATCATCTCTGTCTCAGCTACTTCCACCCCCGTTTGGAGCAGCCCCCCTGTTCTGCACCACCATTTGATTCACCACCCCCCCAGCTTGAAGTCCCCTTTCTCATCACCACCCCAGTGTTCCTCCATTTGTCCCCCAAGACGGCTCAATTAGCGTGCTTTCTCATGCCACTTGTCACCTTGGAACCGCAAGGTGGGGCTCCTTGCCCGCACCCAAAACCCTGCCCCTGCGCAGGAAATAAATGAGAAGCCGCAGAGGGCGGTGGGGCGGAAGGTAGGGTTACCTCACACACCAGCCGCCCCTAATTGATGATAAATGGGCGGGAAAGGCGCCTTATTAATACAGCAGTGCTGAGCCACTGGGTGCGCGGGTGTCCTTGCATTACTCAAAGGGACAGAGGGGACCCGCCACGTGCGGTCGGGGTCCAGGAGAACTGGACTGGGAGGGGGAGAGCATGAGGTTAATTAACATTGGTCTGGACAAAGTCCAAAATTAGCGGGGCTCTTTAAGAGCGCGGCTGGAAAACACCATTTGTCTTCCCTGGAATTAGAAGGTCAGGCAGCAGCACCCAGGTGGGGCTCCGGGTCCGAGTCCTGAGACTCGGCCGGCCGGAATCGGGGGTGGGCTCGAGGGGGCGTTTCCCGCAGTAATCAGGCCACTGGTCTGGGGGTTGCACAGAGAAGCATTCGCTGTGTGGAGGCTGTGCCTCTGCTCCCCCGGGGAGCCCCGCGTCCCTGTGGAAGCCCCCAGATCCCAAAGAAAGACAGCAGGGGCTCATGAGACCTCTCAGAATTGCCCACCCTCTCTGTAACCCTGTCTGGACCCCCCTGTCTGGGCCCCCTGTCTGAACTCTCCATCTGGAACGCCCTCTCTCAATCCCTCACTCTGGACCCCCCTCTGGATCCTCCCTCTGGACCCCCCTCAACCCCCACCTCTGGACCCCCCTGTCTGGACCACCACCCTCGTCTGAACCCCCCCTCTGGACACCCTTTCTCTGGACCCCCTCCTGAACTCCCTCTGAGTCCCCCTCTGGGCCCCCCTCTGGAACCCCCTCTGGACCCCCCTTCTGGATCTCCCTCTCTACAACCCCCGGTCTGCTCTGTGCAGTGGACAAGGACCCACCCAATCCCTCATCCTTATTCTCCAAAGCTAGGCAGCAGCACCCAGGTCCTGACCACAACTCGCAGCACCGGCCGCTGGCCCCATGCCCTGGACCCCGCGCGGGGGCCACGCTGAGGCTCGTGCTGGCTGCCTCCCTCTGGCACGCAGCAGCCCCGACTCACGCTCTGGGGCCAAGATCCTCTCGCCCGGGCTCTGGGGGCTGCTCTCATCAGGGTGACCTCACCCCCCAACAGAGCCCAGCGCTCCTCCCAGGCTCTGCCTTTTAGGGGGAGGGTGTCCCCCCCACCCTGACCCCCAGCAGGGCACGTGGCCTGGTGACTGGCACCAGGCAAAGCAGCAGCCGTGGCTCCTTTCCTTAGAAATTTTGCACGGTGCTCCCGAACCCTTGGCGTCAGCCGCCTTCAGCTTGTCTTGCAGACAGTGCCGAAACCTGCAACGGACCCTGGACCGAAAGGGTGACAGCGGCCAATCTCCGTGCAGCCTTCACAGCCAAGGACAGCGCTGAGCCCCGTGGTCAGCGTCCTCCCACGGTGTCCTCCCAGCTGACCCACACGGTAGCCACACGCGTCTGTGCAGCCCAGAGTTTCACTGATGTCTTCTTAGGGGTCGAGCCTCTGCCTCGGTGGGGGAGAAACAGAGCCTGGCTACAAGTCACGGCAAGACCTATCACGGGGCAAACAGGATGAAGGGGCAAAAATGAAGCCAAGAGAGACCTTCTCGGCTCCCACCTGCAGCCTGCACCTGTCCCTGTGGTCATGAGGCAGCTAAGGTGCGGGTGAGTCTCCAGAAACAAACACATGTGGGTTCCCACCTAAAGACCACCCTTCCTCCCAGTCCCCCTTACTCAGAGTCAGGGGGTGAGAGGTGGGCATTACCTGTCCCTCATCCACTTTGCACGGAGCTAGTGGCACCCAGCGAAACTCTCGGGACAGGGCCAGAGTGATAGGACAGCGGGTCTCTTACCTTGCACACGGCTGACCCAGGTTCAGTTCCCAGCATCCCCTATGGTCCCCAGAGCCTTCCAGGAGTACACAGGGCTAGGAGTAAGCCCGGGTGGGGCCCCAAACTGAAAAACGAAACAACTGCCTTGACAGAGAAAAACAAATGTGAAACGTGGGGATGAGTTTCTAGGTGCATGCCATGGTGTAAAGAGAGATTAAGTGGTGCCCAGCTGCCCCACTTCAATGAGGCAGGGGACGGAGCAGCCAGAAGGTGGGCTGACAGGTGGGCTTGGTTTTGTGGTCACAAATCCATTCCACCCTCATGGCTTAAAGGGTCCGTGAGGAGCGTTAGACGTCATTAAAGCTTCTCGGAAACTTTCCTCAGAGCAGATGAGTCTAGTTTGCTCCTGGCCTTGGGAGGGTCTTCTCCAGTTTTGGTAGGGGGGGGTGGCTTTTTGGGTCACACCAGGTGATGCTCAGGGGTGACTCCTGGCTCTGAGCTCAGGAGTCACTCCTGGTGGTGCTCAGGGGACCCTGTGGGGTGCCGGGGATCAAACTCAGGTTTGTAACGTGTAAGGCAAGTGCCCTCCCTTCTGTCCAATAGCTCTGGCCCCCGTCTTTTGCACACAATAATAGCTAATTTATTTTTGTATTTATTTATTCTTTTGGCTTTTAGGGTCACACCTGATGTCGCTCAGGGGTTACTCCTGGCTCTGCACTCAGAAATTACTCCTGGCAATGCTCAGAGGACCCTATGGAATGCCAGGAATGGAACCTGGGTCAGCCATGTGGAAGGCCAGCGCCCTCCCCTCTGTCCTATGGCTCCAGCCCCCAGGGAAGCTCCTTTGGAAACTCCCGCAGTGCCCCCCCTTTAAGCCCCCCAAAGTGCCCCCCTGTAAGCCCCCCACAGTGCCCCCCTTTAAGCCCCCAGCCATTGCTCAGCAGAGACAGCCCCCGTCACAGCCAACTGGGAAGAGGGGTACCTGCGGCCTCTCCCATCTTCTCCCATCTCCCCCCGGTTCTCGATACCCAACCAAAATAGTATGGGGGTCCCGGTACAGGAGCCCCAGGATGTGCCGGGCCTTCTGGGGTTGCAGCCTGATTTGGGGTAACTTAGAGGCAGCCCAGCCTCTCCACCAGGCCGCCTTCTGGGACCCCCGCACCCTGCTGGCGTGGGGCATCTGTGGTCCTCTGCGCCCGTGAGAACCAGGAGGCTGTGCTGGCTGAGTGAGCCTCGGGCCACACAGGGCTGGGGGAGCGTAATTATTTCAAGAAGTGCTACCCCAGCGCGCTCAGCAGGAGAAGCATCAGTACAAATTATGTCAAGCTTCGCAAATGCTTCCAGATGAGAGGGAGGAAAATCAATTCCTTTAATCGCTGCTCCCCGTTTGCCTCCTCTTCTCTGTCACTAATTGGCCCGGGAGAAACGACCATGTACCGCACACCCCACCCCACCCCGACACGCTTCTTCTGGCAGCGACCACATCAATTTCTCGTCCCAAATTGCTTCTCCGAGTCTCTTTTTCCCCATCGAAGGCTGGTACCCGTGGCCCGGGGCAGCCCAACGTTTCTGCTTCTGACTTCCTCACGGGTGTTCTGTTTGGTTCTCTCTTGCTTGGGCGGGGACTGCTGTTAGTTTGTATTCCACCCCTCCTGTTCCCCAGAAATTCAAGTCAGCCTGGCTGCTAGGCTGTGGGCCCTTGCTGCCTCTGGGAGGGCCTGTTTCTCAGGGCCTCTCGGGTTAGGAGCTGCCTGCAGGTGCTGTTCCACTGCAGGGAACCGTTCGCTTTCTCCATCACCGGAGGATCTGACACACAACCCAGGGGCCGGGACACACAGACGCTCCGAGCTATGCATCAGAACTCTACACAGGGAGTGCAAGCTGCTTTGCTGCGGGGTTCCCTGGCCCGTGACCCCGGGGAGCCTGTGCCAATGCACTGCCCGTAACTGGAAGGGCACCCTGGGGCCAGTCACTGCAGTTCCCAACAGCCAGGGCTGGGCAGGCAGAGCCTCAGGTTCGGGACCCAAGTCCTTACCAGGGTTATTGAGTCTCCGTCTTCATTTCCAGAAGGCAGCTCTGGCATTCATGATTTTGGAAACATACCTGTTTCCCTCCCAGGATGAGGAGGTATTTGGGGGTGGGGGGGCACTCAAGGTATGTAGGGCAAGAGGTGCCCATGGCAGCCGTCCGTGCACCCCCACACTCTGCCTCCACAGGACCAGGTCTTCCCTCGCCCTGCCAGCCCATGAGGGTGTCCGGGCATGCGCATCAGTTAGCAACAATGAGGATAAACCGTCACTGCTTCTGGGGTTCACCAAGCCGACACCTGACCTCTTCTCCCCTCTCCCCAGGATGCACAACCTCCTTACCCCAAGACAGAGGGGAGGGCAGACAGAGGCCATGCTCACCCAGTGCTCACACCAATCCGTCCACTCCGCTGTGTGCATGTGACCCAGCTGCAAGTGCCTGGGGGTGGGGGTCAGCCCTGAGCACTGCCCGCCCGTAATGCTGCCCCCACTCATGCTCCTTGGTGGGAATTCACCCCGAGAGGAAGCAAGGAGGGCCCAAATCTGGCTTCTGAGCCCCACCTCACTCCTTCCACGAACCGACCTTGGGAGATCAGCAACCGCCCCTGCAGCTAGGGAGAGCAAACTCCACCCCCACACCCCTCCAAGCTGCAGGGATGTCAAACCATCGCTCTCAGAGAGGGGGGCTGGGGGATTCCAGGGCGCAGGGTGAAGCTGAGAAGGCCACCCCCGATACATCAATGGGTGCCGTGTTGGCGGGCACGCTGGGAGTCAGGGCAAAGCCAACGTGACAGCCCTGACTTGATAGGGGTCAGTTTGGGACCTCGTTTCTGAGCAGGCAGTGAGGCAGGAGCCTGGCATGGAGAGGCCCGGCGGGGGGTGCAAGGCTCAAGCCAGAGTCGGATGCAGGACACACCTGGAGGGGTGAAGGGCGGAGAGGGTCAGGCTCCTTCCCACCTGAGCACGCGCAGACGGGCTCAGTGGAAGCCCCTGGTTCGCCCCTCACCAACGATCTCACCCTCATAATGATCCAATTCACACTGCAGGTCCACCCACCCCTGCTTTCTGTGGCCATTTAGTGGCACGCACAGAAGCCACTCAGTTCCCTGGGCTCCCCCCCAACCCCCGCTGTCTGTCTTCCACGTAAGTCCCCCCTCACTCCCTGCCCAGCGGGACGGACTCCTCCTGCCATGCAGGAAAGGCTGTTGAGGCCCAACGGGGGGTCCACCGACACCCCACCTCTCTGTGCTTGGGCAAACTTGTTGTATGCGTGATATTGTGTGTGTGTGTGTGTGTGTGTGTGTGTGCGCGAGCGCGCAAGTGCGTGAGCGATACACACGGCTTCAGTTATTTTGCTAATCAAACACAAAAACAGAGGGTTTTGAAGTCATGAAATTTGCTTATACAAGGATGGACACGAAGGGTGCCATGCTGAGTGAGACGAAGCAGAGGGAGAGGGACAGACAGAGTGACTGCACTCATCCATGGGACATAAAACAAAATGTAGCATAAGACTGATACCCACGGACAGTAGAATCAAGGGCCAGGAGGACTGGTCCATGGGCAGAAACTAGAACAAGTGCTAGGGCAGTTAGGATGGAGAAGGGACCACTGTGACAACGAGACTTAGGCAGAGTGGTCACTTTGAATAGGAACTGAGTGCTAAAAGAAGATAAAGGGATATACATGATAACTTTTCAGTACTGCAAACCATAATGCCCAAAAGGAGGAGGGACAGAGAGAAGGAGGGAGGGAGGAGACAGAGGGACAGAAAGAGAGAGAGAGAGAGAGAGAGAGAGAGAGAGAGAGAGAGAGAGGTGGTATCTGCCATAGAGGCAGGCTGGGGAGGGCTGGGGGGCGTCGGGAGGGAAACTAGGGACTTTGGTTTTGGTGGTGGGAAATGTACACTGGTGAAAGGACATTGTGTAACTGAAACTCCATGAGGAACAACTTTGTAAGTGTGCATCTCACAGTGATGACATCACTGGTTTCCCTGGGGAGCCGGGCCCAGCAGCTCGAGTGGCAGGTTCCTGGGTCAGGCTGACCAGGCTCCAATCCGGATCCTTCGCATCTGAGTGTGACAAGAGCGTGAACATTGCTCAGCTTCTGTTTCCCCAGATTAGGCACACGGTGGCCAGACTTCCTGCTCATGGCAGGTTCCAGGAGGAGGAAGAGGAGAGTTGTGGGGTCACAGAGTCCTTCAGGCTCCGGCTGAGTTTGAGGCGCGGGGCCCCGTCTCTTCGCCTTCCATTCTGTTTGTATTTCTTCTCCTTCCCGCTTTCTGCATGCAGCACCCTCACTCTCCTAGCAGGGAACCGGGATCATTTTTTTCCATCCACTTCAGTCAACGAGATGGAGTCAATGAAGAGATTAGTGAGAACTACTTTGCAATAATTGACACAACAGCTGCTATTTCTACCAGTAAATGGAATAAAATGCAGCCGGCTTTCGATTCTGCAGCCGGCGCATTCATTTATCTGAGGCTAATCCTGCTTTCCTGTTTGTGTGTGTGTGTGTGTGTGTGTGTGTGTGTGTGTGTGTGTGTGTGTGTGTGTTTTATGGGCTTCGTTCCGCATGTGGTCAGTTAGAGCCTGCTCACCATGGCCATGGCAAGTCAGTTAGTTTCTCCTATCCCAAGGCCCCCAGCTTCACCCATGCCTGGTCAACCAACCCTCATACAGTTGTGGGGGAAACAGGGTATCATCACGCAGGGACCCAGAGGGGAAAACAAGGGAAAAGAGAAGGGGCACTGAGCACCAGCTTTTGTGCTCAGGATGGGGGGTATCTCAGAGGCTAGTTGGGGGCTCAGGCTCCTACTAGCAGTGCTGACAAGGAGGGGTTGGGCACTTGAGGCTATCAGTAAAGATTTGGGGAACCTCCAGGCCCCACAATGAAGACTCCACTACTTATAATCTACATTCAGGCCACTCTGAGTCCAGTTCTCTGGGATCCGTTACTTTTCCATGAACTGAGGTTCTTGGTGGACACCAGGGCAGGGGGCGCTTCTCAATTCCACACCCGTGTCTTGGTACTCACTCCCCCAACTCAGCTCTGCCGTCAGGAGGAGCTTCCGGGATAGATCCGGAAGAGCACGAATTTTGTGCCCTTTCTTCCCTGCAGCACCAACACACACTCCCCGCGGCAGATGGGCCACAGAGAGACACAGTGGCCCCGCTGCCCTCTCCCATCAGAAGGTGATGGGACAAAACACAGGGACCTGGAGATGACCATGCTGAGTGGAGTCACGCAGTCAAGGGTGACCAGTGACCAGATGGTTTCTCCCCCACATACAATCAGGGTACAAAGCAGACAAACTGGCAGGAAAGAACACAACTTCGGTCAGAGAGATGGCAGAGCTCTAACCTTACACGTGCCCAACCTGGGCTCAATCCCCCAGACCTCATTGGACTCCCCCCAGCCCCTCCAGGAGTGATCCCTGAGCACAGAGCCAGGAGTCAGCCCTGAGCACCATCAGGAGTGGCCCCCAAACCAAAAGAAAAAATAAAAGAAATAACACAAGTAGCTCTTGATGGGAAAGCAGGGGGGTCCCTAGCGAGAAACAGGAGTAGGGTGTGAGGAATGGGTCTTTGGTGGTTGGGGTGGCACTGGAACTTCGAGTGTGGGGGCGCCAATGACACACAAAGGGAAGGGTGAAGTGAAACCCTTGAAATTCCAAAATATCCTACAACGACATGAAATCCATGAAAATGGAAGAAGAAAAAGCCCATGGGATGCTTCTCTCCGACTCCTCCTCAAGGCCTACCCAGGTGTTCTGCTTGTCTGCTCCTCTCCAGCCATCCCTCAGCTGCTCCTTGTGCCCCGGAGGACACACGCCCCTGCCCGAGACCCTCCGGGAACGTTCCGTCCTCCTGGCCACTCCGGACCCCAGCACCAGCTCTTAATGAGCAGAAATAGGAGAATCATCCCAAAACGGGACAAGAAAAGGCTTGTCCGGAATGCGCCCCATGGAGGCTGGACTCTTGCACTTGGAGAGAGAAAGAATCGATCCATGGACAGGGACCTCTTTGGTTCAGCGGAGAGGGATGTAGGTGGATGGCCAGCATCTAACCAGTCACAGCCCATCTGGGCGGGGGGGGCGGGGCATGGAATGTGAGTTTCTTCCTGGCCAATCACAGCAGTGGCACATTTCTTCCTTGCCAATCATAGAAGTCCAGGGGATGGCACATCACTTCCTGGCCAATCAGAGAAGACCAGGGGGCCCTGCCTTTCTCCCGTGTCTCTTGCCTCTGCTTTCCACTGGGACCTCTCACTGGGTCCTGTGTCTGCTGTGAATCATGTGACTGCCAGTGGTGGTAACCTCAACAACGAGGCGTGGGTGTTCCCCCACTTCCCACCCCTGTGTAATCACAGGGGTCTCCCCATTCCTCCCCATCTTTTCCTCCTAGTGACAACATAGCTACCTGAGTTCTGGGCGTGGCGTCTACGTTCCAGGCAAGGGAAAAGGGAAATGAGTGGTGGCCTGCTCCATCCATCTCTTTGAACAGAAAAACAAGGGGAAGCGGGACTGGCTCCTGGGAACAGCCAGCAGAGGGCTGGTCCGTGCATTATGTCCTCTAGCTCCCGCCTGCCCTCGAGTGAGGAAAGACCTGGAAATCACATACTTGTTCGTTTGGGACTGGGGGAGAGGGGGATGTTTCCAGTCTCTGCAACAGAAGGGACCGAGGGCTATTCAGTGCTGCTCCAGCGACGGAATCCTCCCGGAAATAAGCCCTTTTCAGATCAGCTCTGCCCAGAGCTTACCTTTATTGATTAAGTAAAATCAAGGATACTTAATAAATATTTCAAGACCAAACATAATGAACATCCCATCTGTCGCCTCCGCCCTTCCCGGGTTTCTTGCTGGGCGGGGGGAGTGGAGGGGTGGAAATGACCTCCAAAGCAGTTCTCAAGGGTCAAGGTAGAGAGAGTCTTTTTTTTTTTTTTTTTTGAGGGGTGTTCTCTCCTGGGTTACTCGGCTAAGGGAACCTGCAGTTCCTATTAGAACCTTCTGGGGACCTCCAGGGGTGCACCAGGTGGTGCCAGATTTGGGCTGGAACAGGGGCCTCCTCCACCCCCCACCGAGCCCAGAGAACCCCCAGGCACAGCAGGAACTCCGCTCTGCCAGGCACTCACAGTTTGTGGGCCGTCGGGAAGCCAATATGAGGAGGAGAGGGAAAACAGATGCGAGGTTTGGAGCCACTTCTGCCAGCTGGGGCTGTGGCAGTGCCGGGCTGGGAATCGGGCTGGCACGGTGTAGACCCAGCCCCTGGACAGCTGTCTAGAGAGGCTCACGTCCCACCCTGGCTCTGCTCAGTGAGCGCGGGAGACGGTCCTCAGGCAGCGATTTTGTCACCTGGCGCGCCTGCAAACTTCAATCACCAGCAGCAGGCGCCACCCACAGGCTCTGCTGGAGCCCCTTCCCGGTGAATCGATTCGATTGATCGTTGTTGATTAAGTGAAACCTGCTTTCTAAACCGTTCCTCCCAGAAGGGCGTTTTTTGCAGGCTGCCAGCAAACAGGAGCCTAATGAGGGCTTTTAATTTACATCCTGTAGGGGAGCAAAGACTCGCATGAGCAAGGAGAGGGGAGGGAGGGGGCACTCCTCCCCACACCCCAACACACACACACACACACACACACACGCCACACACGCACGCATGCACGCACTCCCCACCTCGGTTCCCTCCACTGGGACCGATGAGGACGTGGGCAGCACCCCCCGATCATCTCCATCGTGGTCATGTTTGGATGACCCCATGCTGGTCAGTTGATCAGCTCCAGGCAGCACCGGGCGAACTGCATCATCCCACACACCTTGAGTGCTCTCACTCTAGTGCTCTCAGATACCCCGTGGTCCTCTGGGGGTCAGAGCAGGACACCAACAGAGGAAGGGGAATGCAAGGGACATGATGATGTGATTGCAGGAGGCAGGGGCTGGTGTGAGGGCCAGTTTGGGCTGTGACCCACCCCCCGGCAGTGAGCACCCAGATCTGGGGGTTCATCGCTGCCCTGCCTGGCCCATCCCCACCGGGCCACAGCTACTGCAGGTACCGGGGGCTTCGCAGCTTCCCCGGTATGGCCAATGCCAAGACCACTGCACAGGGCAGGGGCTGGGCCCCGGGGAGAGGAGAACCAGGCACGTCTGGACAGCACCTGCCTCTGCAGAGCCCAGAGCTCCCCAGGCCGCAGAGGAACAGGCCCAGCACTCACTCTCCCTGCTGCTTCCCGCGGGGATGGGTATGTGGGTCCGTGGGGGGACACCCCTTCTGTCGTCCTGTTGATCACACACCGAGGACCAATGAGAGCCCGGGGAACCTGAGTCGGAAGCAGGTAGGACGCTCTGGACAGGGCGCGCCCAACCCAAGGTCCACAGGCCCTTTGGCCACCAGTTCCCCAAGGACCAGCCCCCTGCAGGCAGTCTGCCGCGGCTCCACAGACAGGGAGACCCTCCAGACGACCGGGTCACATGCCGGGCACGACACAGGGCCTGCCCTGCAGCTCAGTCCTGGAGCCTGACCCCCAAGCATGGCTGCGGCGGCCCTGCTGGGCCCTAAGAATTGAACTGCCTAGCCCAGTTGGTGGTGGAGTACCACCAAAAGTGGCCACGGAGTCCCCTGATCTTTGTTTGGGAAGCCCCCATCTCCCCCCCAAAAAATAGCAAAGGTATACCGATTGGCTTTCATAGCAAGTGCTGTGTTTCTCCATCAGGCTGAGAAATGCCTCCCCAAATGTGGAGGTTTGAGAGGGGACATTCGATGACAGGAACCACGAGAGGTCGCAGGGAGGGGGTGGTGGGGTGGAGGGGTTGACACAGATGGGGGTCCACCCCCTCCTGCTGCAGGAAAGCGGAGAGGGGGGCTGCAGCAAAGCAACTCCCGGCAGGGACCCAGCAGGCTGGTGGTTCAGAGTCCCAGCGGGGCTGGCTCTGACCTTCCTGGCCAGGGGCTGGCTCTGACAAACGTGAGCACAGAGTGACCCCTAGTGTTAGGAGAGGAGCCGCTGGCTTTCCAGAGAGTCGGCCTGTCTCGGGGAGGGTGGAATGATCACTCGCAAGAGCAGAAGGCTGAAGGGGGTAAAGGGATGTGCAGGATACACTTTCAGAAGCAGCACTGTAAACCACAGTGACAGAGAGAGAGAGAAAGAGAGGGGGAGAGAGGGAGAGAAAGAGAGAGAGGGAGGGAGGGAGAGGAAAGAAAGAAAGAAAAAGAAAGAAAGAAAGAAAGAAAGAAAGAAAGAAAGAAAGAAAGAAAGAAAGAAAGAAAGAAAGAAAGAAAGAAAGAAAGAAAGAAAGAAAGGAAGGAAGGAAGAAAGGAAGAGAAAGAAAGAGAAAGAAAGAAAGAAGAGAAAGAAAGAAAGAAAGAAAGAAAGAAAGAAAGAAAGAAAGAAAGAAAGAAAGAAAGAAAGAAAGAAAGAAAGAAAGAAAGAAAGAAAGAAAGAAAGAAGGGAAGAAAGAAGGGAAGAAAGAAGGGAAGGAAGAAGGTATCTGCCTGTCTGCCATAAAGGTGGGCTGTGGTGGGTGTTGACATTGATGGTGGGAAATGAAACCCACCACTTGTGAAGGGATGGGTGTTGGAAATTTGTATAACTGAAATTCAATCGTGAATAATTTTCTAACTGTGTATCTCATGGGTGGTTTAATTTTTTAATTTAAATAAATATACTTTTTTAATTTGTTTGCTTTTGGACCACCCCTGGTGATGCTCAGGGGTCACTCCTGGCTCTGCACCCAGGAGTCACCCTTGTGATGCTTAGGAGACTGTGTGGGCTGCCAGGGAGGGGACACAGGTTGGCTGCATGCAAGGCAAGTGCCTTCCCTGCTGTATTATCACTCTGGCCCCTAAAAAAGAATATTTTTTTTAAATGATAATTTAAAAAAAAAAGGTCAGCCTGTCTCCTGTAGCTGTGCCTCCCCTCCGTCAGAAGAGCAGAGAGACACAGGACGGAGCCTAGATCGGGACCTAGATCGGGACCCATCTGCAACCTGAATCTCTTTTTGTTCCAGAACGTTCCACGCCTCTGTCTGGGGCAATTCTCAAAGGGTTTTCCTAGCCTGGTGGAGGTGTAAAGGGCTGACACACCTGTCTTGCCTAGGATGACCCGACTGGGTTCAAGCCCCAGCACGGCTGGGTGGGGTCTGGATAGTCCTGAACTCTGCTGGGGAAGCTGAGCATTTGGGCGGGGGGGGGGGGGGTGCGGGGAGCCACTCATTGGCCAGGAGGCACTGAGGTTGTGTGAGACTTGATTTGAGGATGCACAGGCCAAGCAAGAATGTAGAGCAGAGGGCGTTTGCCTTGCAGGAGGCTAACTCGGTTCCATTTCCAGCACCCCATAAGGTCTCCCGAGCACCCACCAACAATCAGGGTGGGTCCCCCAGGGGACTCTCGAGGGTCAGGAACTGCGCTGTGGAGACTCATTTTCATTCTGGCCTCTGATGGGGGGTGGGGGCTAAGCTGTCAGGTGGGCCAGCATGGTGACATGTGGCAACATGGGCCAACATATGCCAACAGCGGCCAGCATGGGCTGACACGGGCCAACACATGGCAGCACGGGCTTCCGAGGGCAGGGGCGGCTCTCAGCAGAAGGGTTGCTGCTGCTCGTTCCTCTTGCTCCTTTGTCTGATGCGGGGAACTTAGCCGTGTGCATGCCAGGTTTTTTTCAAGTGTTCTCCGATCCATCTCTACAGCTCCCCGACACGCCCCCTGTGGCCTTCTTAATTACAGATGAGGTTGGGCCAGGGAGAGTGTAGGGGGTCGGGTGGGGGGGAACAGTGCCAGGACCCAAGTCCCCGGCCAGCACCCAGCCCCACACATCATCAGGCCAGAGCAGTGAACTCCTCACCCGGGACCCCTGACACCAGCTGGGAGCCGCCCCCAACATCATGAATTAACAGACATGAATTTAATGAAAGGAAAATTCGAGAAGGCTTGAAACACTCCGTGGTGTGTAGAAACCCGGCACTTGTGCCAGGAGGTGTTTTAAGTTTGAGGGCTGTCGGGGAACCCAGCCTTACTCCAGGGCTGTGCCGGAAACACACTTTCTGTCTCAGAGGTTTATTTTATTGAAAGTGGGGGAGGCACAGTGGCGGTGCTGAAGGCTCACCCCTGTCTCTATGGGGCTCGGGAGACCCCGAAGATGGAAGCCGGGTTGGTGAAGCACAAAGCAAGTGCCCTAAGCCCCCCCTCTTGCTCTTTCTCTCTCTCGCTCTCTCGCTCTCTGTGTGTGTATCTCCTTTCTCTGTCTCTCTCTCCTCTCTGTCTCTCTCTCCTTTCTCTCTCCTCTCTTTGTCTCTGTCTCTTTTCTCTCTATGTGTCTCTCTCTCCTTTCTCTCTCCTCTCTTTGTCTCTGTCTCTTTTCTCTGTGTCTCTCTCTCCTTTCTCTCTCTCTCCTCTCTCTGTCCCTATCTCTCCTCTATGTCTCTTTCTCCTTTCTGTCTCTGTCTCTCTCTCCTTTCTCCTCTCTCTGTCTCTGTCTCTCTCTGCTCTGTCTCTCTCTCCTTTCTCTCTCTTCTCTCTCTGTCTCTGTCTCTCTCTGCTCTCTGTCTCTCTCTCCTTTCTCTCTCTCTTCTCTCTGTCTCTGTATCTCTCTGCTCTCTCTCTCTCTCCTCTCTCCTCTTTCTCTGCCTCTCTCCTCTCTCTCCCCCCACCCCTCTCTCTCTCTTGCACGTACACCCGTGGTACAGCTCTGTGTTTTCAATGAGGGTGCTGGTATGATTTTCAGCCTTTTAAGGTGGAGGACCAGTACCTGTGTGCAAGACCACCCACTGTGAGAGGCTCAGTCACAGAGGGGGAGCGGCTCACAGCTGCTCTCAAGGCTCGTTCATTCGGCTGCCCACACGGCCCAGCTGACAGGGAGGCAGAGAGGCGCCTCAAGCATCTGTCCGTGGTGCATTTTTCAATGGTTACTTTGAGGCAGTGCTGATTCTCACAGCCCAGGTTCTGCTGGCTTGTTTAAGCTCCTCCTCAGACTGTTGAAACGGCACCAGGATTTACCATCTGACCACAGACAACTTGGACATTCTGGGAAAGGCCCAACTAGGAGGAGGAAGGAAACAAATCACAGCACTGGGGCCGGAGCAATGGGGGAGGGGAGGGCATTTGCCTGTCATGTGACCAACCGAGGTTCGATCCCCAGCAGTCCATAGGGTCCCCCAAGCACTGCCAGGAGTAATTCCTGAGTGCAGAGCCAGGAATAAGCCCTGAGCATCGCTGGGTGTGACACCCCCCCCCAAAAAAATAAAAGAAATGTCACAGCACTGAGTTGTCCAGAAGTCCAAACTGTGAAAGAAGTCTTTCATCCAGCTGAGGTGGGTGTTGCACTCCCCTTACAGTGGGGGAGAGAAAGTCCAGCAGGTGAGGTGCCGGACTTGTACACTGCCGACCCAGGTTCGGTCCCCAGCACCCCCAAGGGTGAGCCCCGTCACCCCTGAGTGCAGAGCCAGGAATAGGTCTTAAGCATCGCTGACTGTGGCCTCCCAAAAAGAAAAAAAGTGAAATCATTGAACTCCCCTTACAAGTCCAAAGGGAGTTGGGAGAAAATTGTTCCCTGAGAAAATGGAACCTAGGGCACACAGACAAATCTCGGACCCAATCAGCTTGCTGCAGGGATGGCCCTGGACGTTGCAATAGGCCTTTTTCAGCAGGCCAGTCCAGCTGGGGGCAGGTGCTGTCCCTCCGCCTGCCCTCTAGCAATCCCAGCAGACACCATCTTCTAGAACCCAGCGGAAAGCTCCAGGTACAGATGGCAGTGGCGGCGGCCAACAGCAGGCCTCACGGGACAGCGGAGGAGCAGGCCCTTCTCCTTCCCTCCACCCGATGGGACTCTGAGATGGCGCCACATCCACCCACCACCTACTTAAGCCCCCGCACAGCCATGATCCAGAGACACACAAAGGTATCTCGGACCCGAGCAACTTGCTGCAGTGATCTCTCCACACCCTAATTATTAAAATTTTACAATTCCTAGAGCACATGGCCACTCTGGCGGCTGTACGACATCATGTTGTATCCATAACAAGCAATACAAACACATTGTCTAGCATTGCACTTCCAGCAGGTATGAGGGGTGGTGGGACTGGGCTCAAATATCGAAGGTAACCAAAGTAGAGAAAGAGAGTATTGTGCAAATTGTCTGCGACACAGGCAAGGGTAGGTGTGGAATGGGGGGTGGGTGGGGAGGGGGTACTGGGGACTTTGGTGGTGGAAAACATGCCCTGGTGAAGGGATGGGTGTTTGATGATTGTATGATCGAAGCTCAAACATGAAAATTCTGTTACTGTACCTCACAGTGAATCGATAAAAAGGGGGGGGGAAGAAAATGGAACCTAACCCCAACGTGCAAGAAAACAGGATGAGAGAGAGACAGAGACAGAGACAGAGAAAGAGAGAAGAAAGCATCTGCCATAGAGGCTGGCTGGGGGGTGGGGTGGGGAGGAAATCGGAGACATTGGTGCTGGGAAATGTACACTGGTGGAGGGATGGGTGTTGAGACACTGTATGACTGAAATCTAGTCATGGACAGCTTTGTAAGGCTCTATCTCACAATGATTCAATTTAAAAAATTTAAATATAAATTTTTTTTAAAATATAGGACACACACATGCCCTGGCCACCGCCTGACACCTCTCGGGGCTGGGCGGAACTGCGGAGTGAGCCGGACTGTCACAGACACCCCTCTCTCGGCAGACCCCAAAGGCTGACACCCCGAGTCCCCAAACCAAGACCGTCTTGTGACACCCCCTCCCCGGGGGCCAGGGTGCCCCCAGACTCCCAGCATACTGTCCAGACTCCTGGCGGCTAGTGTCATGCACGCGGTCACTGGTGACCTCTGCAAGGCCAGGCAGGACACATCGCGTCTCTAGCTGGACACTCAGCGGCACGCAAAGGCCAGAGTGAGCACTGTCTGCGCATCTGGGGAGCAAAGAACCCTCGCGAGCTGCCCTGTCTCTCCCGCTCTCCTGGCCACTGCCCCCCGCCCTGAACCCCAGGCTCTTCTCAATGTCACAGTCGAGCAACTCAGACATGAGCGACCCCCGGGGGCTCCCTGAGCGGAGCCTGCTGCCGGAATGTGGGGTCGTCACTCTGACATTGACTCCCCCCACCCCCGCGAAGTGTCACCAGCCAAATCAGTCGCACGCCGCTCCCCACGGTGAGCGACCAGCACTAATAAATCACTTGCCCCCTCGCCGCCCACGCCCGGTAAGTGCAGTTCAATGCAGGTAATTATATACATATGATCAGGGGAAGGCACGGCATCCGGGCCCGGGCGCTGGCATCGAATAGGAAAGGGCTGTGGAGACCTGGGAGTTGCGCGGGCGCCGAGGTGCGGGCGAAAGGTCCCGGTGCCTGACAGTCGCCCGGTGGGCTGAGTGACAGGATCGATCCCTGCGCGTCTGTAATGTGGCCGGCCCTGTAGCTGCCGGCCTCGGGTTACCCTCCACCCTCCGCCCTCTACTGGGCATCGGGGAGCCGAGGGCGGGGAGCCCTTGGGGGTCCCCCAACAGCCCTTCAATCACACCCGTCCACAGAAGGTGCTGGCACAGTTCCACGGCTGGGGAACTGCCCAGGGCTGAGCCGAAACTGCGCCCTGCATGCGCACACGCGCACGCTCACACCCACACGTGAGCAAAAAGCGCACTTCCCTCTTCCCTTTGACTTGCACAAAGTCATTTCTTCTCCCTTCATTTCTTCCCCCTTCATAATGCTACAAAAACAAAAGCAAACTAAACAAATAGAAAACCAACAGCAGCAAACACGGGTAGACAGGAGAGGCACAGGGGCAGGATCTCAGTGTCTCTCTGGCAGGAAGAGCTGCTGACCGCGCCCCCGTCCGCCTCGGTCTCAGCGGCGACCACGGCAGCCCTGCGGCCCATCCACCCACTTGGGGTTCTGTGGGTGCAGCCCGCTGGGACAGAGTGAAGCGCGGACCCCAAAGCTCCTTCCCACTTTCCGCACCTGGTCCAGGCAGCAGTCAGCCCCGGTCCTTGCAATCCAGCCCCCCCCCTAGAAAATAAACTCATGCTCCCCAGAAGCACTTGCAAAGCCCCCAGGACTGAGTTCCAGCACCTTGGGAATAAGCACATCAATCATTCAGCAGACTGTCTGGCCTGCGACATGAACACAACATTCAATGACTTTTAGAGGCATGGAACCTGAGGACTTGGACACACACACACACACACACACACACACATACACTCACACGCACACAAACACGTGCACACACATGTGTGCTCACACACTCACATACACATGTATACAAGCGTGCTTGCACACACACACAAATACACATATGAGCACATGAACACACAGAATTGATCACTAGAATCCAGCTAACAGGATGCCCACAGTATCTCACCCAGTTCCCAAGGTCTCTTTTTGGGTCGGGAGCAAGTGCCATGACACCCCCCCTCCCCCGCCATGACCTGCTCTCTGAGCTGCTTCCCCACGCCCAAGGCCACACTCCAGCTGTCAGTGGCTACAAGTGCCAGGAACTGAAACATCCGACATCACTCAACTCGGACATTTGGTTCCACATCTCCTCTTTCCCCACCCCTAGGCTCTGGTGACAGGGCTCTCACCCCTCAGGAGCTACCTGCTGCCCAGATACAGAGGGGAAAGGTTCCTGTCTCAGGGGCCGGGTAACCAACTGAGCCATCCATGGTGGCGTGAGACCAAGGGTGAGGTGACCTTCTATGAGGGACTTCAAGTGACTGGGTCAAACAGGGCAGGAAAAATTATACCAGGCCATGGTAAATCCTCAGGCCTGGGGAACTGTATCACTGTATCACTGTCATCCTGTTGTTCGTCGATTTACTCGAGCGGGCACCAGAAATGTCTGTATTTCTCTCAGCCCTGAGATTTTAGCAGCTTCTCCTTACTCGTCTTTCCCAACAATTGGAGGCTCTTTCAGGGTCAGGGGAATGAGACCTATTGTTACTGTTTTGGGCATATCGAATACGCCACAGGTAGCTTGCCAGGCTTTTAAAGATACTCTAACTTCAAATAGCAGAATACCTGCTATATACCTGCTAATCCAGGCCTGGGGAACAGGAGGGAAAAACCTCACCCGGAGCTCAAGGAACTAAGTCAAGAGAGAGGACAGGCACCGGATGATCTCACACTCGGCAGAGCATGGGGGGAGGACACGGAAGAGACGGAATTGAGAGACAGCAAACGCTCAGCCCTTCGTACAGAACTCAGGCTCCTGAGCAGCAGGGGACAAGCAGAGGGGACACACGGACAGTGGTGGAGGGTCGTGGGCACTGTGGCCATGGCGAGTGAGGTCATTCCCCTCAGAATCATGCACATGTTGTGACCGTGATACCTGAGTGACACGGGAAGGAGATTGGGGTTTCTTAGCCCTGCAGACCCGCGGTAAAGGGTGAAGGAGGCCTGGAGTGTCTGTTGAGGAGTTCAAACCCGGCCCATTCCAAGGCCTGCAAGCAGAGCTGAGTCCTGACCCACACAGACCGTGGACAAGCAGCCACGGCCTCATCTTCACCTTGGCCCTGAAGGATCTGCCAAGGTGAGGCGCGACCCACAGTGACCCAAGGAATCGACTGCTCAATGGGGCCAAGGCAGTGGGTGGAATGGGACAAAGGGAGAGATGTGCAGAACTCCGAGAAGAGGGGGGCAGTGTGGGGGGTGATGGAAAAGGAGGAGGAGGAGGAGGAGGAGGAAGAGGAAGGAAGGAAGGAAGGAAGGAAGGAAGGAAGGAAGGAAGGAAGGAAGGAAGGAAGGAAAAAAAGAAGCAAAAGGGGAGGAGGAGGAAGAAAAAAAAGGAGGAAGAAGAGAATATGAGAAGGAGGAAGAGGAGGAGGAGGAGAACAGGAGGAGAAGGAGAAGGAGGAGAAAGGGGAGAAGGAGAAGGAGGAGAAAGGGGAGAAGGAGGAGGAGGAAGAAAAGGGGGAGGAGGAGGAAGAGGAGGAGCGACCTCCCTTGGGGCCTGCCCAGTCTGTCCTCGGGGTTCGTCCAGTTTACATGGCGTGAATGGTGTCGCAGAGAGCAAATGGGCCCTGTCGAAAGGCCTCCCCCAAAGACACAGCACACTGGCATAGCACAGGGCGCCGAAACACGGGGCAGGCTCCTAGGGACACGACAGCCATGAGAACGCAGCCCGCATCGATCACCAAACACCCCTTAATATGCCTGGTGCGAGACCCAGAGTGAAACCCAAGGTCACACCCGGAGTGCCTCGTCCCCTGCCCCGGAGGCCATCGAGGTGGAAATTAAAGGTCCCGGGAGGCTTTTCAAAGCTGCCCAGGGCCCCTCCACTCCAGCTCCATAAAAGCCGGCTCAGGGTTCCCGGCAGCGGGGAGCCCTCCTCGAAGACAGAGGGGGCTTCTGTTCTCCTAACACTCCCAGGAGCAGCAGGGGCGTGGAGAGGGGGCGCATTGCGCAGCCAGGGCCACGCTCACTCCTAATTGCGTTTCCACGGACAAACAGCTGCCGGCTCTGTGAGTGTTTCCAGGAGCCAGTTCCCAGGCGCGTCTTCCCTCAGGACACGCCGAAGCCAGGAAGGCTCGAATTCCACAACGCTACCTTTCCACAAACACTGAGCTTGGGGGGCAAGCCTCCTCTTTTAAAGGATTCCCCAAAAGTAACCTCTGTGAGCTCCCTCTCCTTCTTGGAGGCAAATCTACTCAGGTTCCAGAACTTTCTACTGAGGAAAAGCATATTTCTTAAATAACAACGGGCAGTGGTTCAGGCTTTGTTTAAAATGAAATCAGGATGCCTCTTAGCATTAGAATACCTGCCTGCCACCCCAACACACACACACACACACACACACACACACACACACACACACACACACATCACACTCAGGCTGGAAGCTGGGAAACATCCGCCCTTGGCCTTGCCTGACCGAGCAATTTCTTATTGCAAGCGACTGAACACAATTCTCTGTCAGACCAAAGAGATAGTAGAAATAATGGGAGGACACTTGCCTGGCCCACAACTGACCTAGGTTCGATCCCCAGCACCATATATGGTCCCCCCAGGCCCTTCAGGAGTGACCCCTGAACCCAGAGTTAGAATTAAGCCCTGAGCACTGCCAGGTGTGCCCCCAAAGCCAAAAACAATTTAAAAACTGAATGCTTACAATGTAATTCCATGGTAACTAATCCGGGATTCTGAATACAGTCTATTTTACTAGATCACTGTCACTGTCACTGTCATTCCATTTGTTGCTCATCGATTTGCTCAAGCGGGCACCAGTAATGTCTCCATTGTGAGATTTGTTACTGTTTTTGGCATATCCAATACGCCACGGGTAGCTTGCCAGGCTCTGCCATGTGGGCGAGATACTCTCGATAGCTTGCGGGCTTTCCGAGAGGGGCGGAGGAATCAATCCAGGTCAGCCACTTGCAAGATGAACTCCCTGCCCACTGCACTATCGCTACAGCTCATTTTACTAGATATGCATAATATATGTTTACATATAAGTGTGTTTTAGAACATTGGGATTTAAAAAAAATAACATTGGGATTTTATCAATTTTTCTCATTTTATACATGCATATATAACATATATCTTAGAGAATTGGAATTTTATCACATTTTCTCATTATATATATATAAATATATATGTTAGAGATTGGGATTTTATCACATTTTTCACATTTCATATATAAATATAATATCTAACATATATGTTGAGCGATGGGATTTTATCCCAATTTTATTGTATTTATACACACACATATATAACATATATATGTTAGAGAATTGGGATTTTATCATGTTTTCTCATTTTACATATATAAATATATACAACATATATATGTTGGAGCATTGGGATTTTATCACATCTCCTCATTAGATTCATAATAAGTGTGTTTCGAGAGTCTTTCAGCTGCCAAGCGCTAATGCAAGTGGTCTCCACCAGGCTTCTATTCAATTTTTAATCCCTAAAAACTACTCCATGGGGTGATTATTTTTGCACCCCTCCTTTTATTGTTTGTTTGTTTGTTTTGGGGGCACACTAGCAATGCTCAGAGCTCACTACTGACTCTGCACTAAGGAAACACTCCTGGTGGGCTTGAGACAACCTAGCTTTTTTAAAAAAACTATCTTCTTCCTAGGTATTCTGGCCAGGCTGACCTCCCTACACCAACTCTGGCAGCACATGGTAGGACGGCATGGCATCGAGACACACAGTAGGACTTCGTGGCACCAAGAGACACATAGTAGGACTGCATGTTCCCAAGAACTGCCTGGCACCAAGAGACAAAAGGAGCCTGCTTCTACCATGGGAATCAGCTTCCCACCGGCAAGGATCTCGGGGATCAGACCATGTGTGTGAAGCTTAACCATGTCACGTTCTGCACATGAACAGATCTGTTGGGGTGGGGGTGGGGACCCTGGGAGGAGGGGAGGGGGCCCTGCAGTGCTCAGACCCTGGCTCATGCAGTGCCAGGAATTGAAGCTCGGATTCCTGGGCATGCAGCATGAGCCCCAGCCCTTTCAGTCATCAGCCTGGCCCCAGATCTGCATGTCAGAATGGCCTGGGGTTTCAGTGTGTGTGTGTGTGTGTGTGTGTGTGTATACGCGCGCACGTACACACAACAAAAAGCAACATCAGATTCTCATTTTGCAGCGCTGCGTGTAGTATTAACACTTTCCCAAGTGCCTGACACAGCCTGCGGTTCCCAGAGCTCCCGGAATCTGAGGGAAGGCATTTGCTTTCTTGACTGGCTGCCGTCGGCCCCCTCAGGCTGCCTGCACAAGGGCACGATGTCAGCCCGCACCATTTCCCCACATGTCCCGTGCAATCACCCCTCGACTCTCTCGCTTTCGAGGCTTGACAGCCTCTCGAGCAGAAGGACGCCACTGCCACACTGACCTTCATGGTTCAGAGTGTCCTTTGGCTCCACATCAGACTTCAGGTCTGCTGCGTGCGGGTGCCGCGGGCATCTGGGCCAGCTCTGGGGGACAAAACAGGCCCGGTGGGGGTCGGAGCGATAGGACAGAGGGGAGGGCGTTTGCCGTGCACACAGTTTCCATCCGTGCCATCTCATAAGGTCCCCGGAGCACTACCAGAAGTGATTCCTGAGTGCAGAGCCAGGAGTAACCCTGAGCCTTGCCCGGTGTGACCCCAAAAGCCAACAAACAAAAATAACAGGTCCTGGGGCTGGAGCAATAGCACAGCAGATAGGGTGTTTGCCTTGCACGGGGCCAACCCGAGATCGATTCCCAGCATCCCATATGGTCCCCTGAGCACCGCCAGGGGTGGTTCCTGAGTGCAGAGCCAGGAGTGACCCCTGTGCATCACCGGGTGTGACCCAGAAAGAAAAATAAATAAATAAATAGATAGATAAATAAATAAGTAAATAATAGGTCCGGGACTGGCAAGATACCACCATGTGTTCAGAGTGCGTGTGTATGTGTGTGTGTTTGTATGTGAGTGTGTATATGTATGTGAGAATGTGTGTGTTTGTATGTGAGTGTGTATATGTATGTGAGAATGTGTGTGTGTGTGTGTGTGTGTGTCCCTCTGCTACCAGGGGGACAGAGCCCAGGACACAGCAAGGGTGGGGGGCAGGTTTGGCTTCCTCAGGCTCAGCCCAAAGCTTGTGGGTGAGAAGAGCTTTGTGGGCTGTGGCCTGACGGAGGGTGTGGCCTGGGGCTGTGACAATCAACCTGCGTTCCCAAAGATAGTGACGGGCTCTCAGTGCGCCCAAGGTTTGGGGTCAAGAGATCACGCCGGGCCTCGGCTCCAAATGAGCTTCTGGATCAGATCCGAAGAGAAGCTGGGGAAACTCTAAATTTTTCTTTCTTTCTTTCTCTTTTTAATCATTATTGGTCGGATCGGACCTCTGTCTGATGGGGAAAGTCCACTCACCCCACCAGGGGTGGGAGAAACGCACCCCCCCCCATCCCACATCCCCACACTCCACCTGGTCTTCACTGGGGGAGAGATCAAGCATCCAGAATTGAGGCAGAGCGTGGCCCAGGGCAGGGGCTGGGGCCAGAGAGGCCCTGAGCAGGCAGCAGTGACAGCGGCACCCGCCCGTCACCAGGGCTGGGTAATGAGGTCAACGTGAAAACAACCGCAGGGCATGTTCCCCGGGAAACGAGCCGAGGGGAGCCGGCCGGCCAGACCTGCCGCTGTAGAATCCACATGTCAGGAAACGTGGCGTGACCTTTCAGTGGCAGCCAGCCCTCGTGGCTCGGCCCAGCTCACTCCATCTCACTGCTGCCCCGGGGGCTTCCAGGCATGGAAACTCATGGCCAGGACCCCTCCCCTGGGTGCCCCTTTAACAGACCTTGGTGGCGGGCATGCAACACAAAGTCAGACACCACACACCCACGGGCACACGCTTTCAGAATGACACCCGTCCCTTCCAGCTGGCCAGCTCATGTCCGCCGTGAAAACGTTCCTCCCGACTCCTGGGCTGAATGGGAACTCAGCCCTGGGCGCGAATTCGCCAAGGAAATGATGGCTCTGAAGCCCGAGCCCACAGCCAGCCAGCCACAGGGCCAGTCCTGGAGGATATCAGTCTACTTTCAGCACGCATCTGTCAACCTGAATGGGTCCTCCCAACATCCTCTCCTTGGCGTTCCCTTCTCTATCTGAGCTGCCTTTTCCCCCAGCATGTGAGGCCAATTTCCAAGCTGTGGGGCTGACCTCCTGGTCCTTATCTCTACTACTCGTGGGTGTTAGTCTCCTACTCTGTTACTTTATATTCCACAGATGAGTGCGATCTTTCTATGTCTGTCTCTTTCTTTCTGACTCATTTCACTTAACATATCTTCCATGGTGATCCACCTATATGCAAATTTCATGACTTCATCTTTTCTAACAGCTGTATAGTATTCCATGGTGTAGATGTACCAAAGTTTCTTTAACTAGTCATCTGTTTTGGGGCACTCTGGTAGTTTCCAGATTTTGGCTAGATGCGTGCTGAAAGTAGACTATAGACCGAACATGATGGCCACTCAATACTTCTATTGCAAACTACAACACCCAAAAGGAGAGAGAACAGAAGCAGGGTGGGGTGGTGGGGGACGGGGTGGGGGGGGTGGGAGCGATACTGGGATCATTGGTGGAGGAGAATGGGCACTGGTGGAGGGATGGGTAAACAATCACTGTATGACTGAAATGCAAGCATGAAAGTTCATCAGTTTGTAACTGTACCTCATGGTGATTCACTAATAAAAAATTTGGAAAAAAAAAAGAAAGGAGATCAGTCTACTCTGTGCTTCCTTCATCTTTGGAAGTTTTGTTGTGTGTTTGAGGCGACACTTGGCAGTGCTCAGAGCTGATTCCTGGCTCTGTGAGTAGGAATCACTCCCGGTGGTGCTCAGGGGCCCCTATGGGATGCTGGGGATCAAACCCAGGCTGGCCACATGCAGGGCAAGCGCCCGCCCCGATGTCCTACTGCTCCAGCCCTGAGCTTACTCCACTTTCCTCCAGCTTTCCCACATTCCAAAGGCCCTGAGCCCCAAGCAGCCCCAGTGGCCGCGGTCCCCTACCAGGTCAGATCTCCTCTCTCCAGGAGAACAAACGCTCAAACCTCACAAGGGCGAGCCTGGCCTCTAGCTAGGAGTGTCTGGAATGGGAACCCCAGAAAGTCTGGTCTGCGGGGGTTTTGTTTATTTTGGGGTGAAGATCATGCCTGGCAGAACTCAGGGCTGAGTCCTAGCTCTGTGCTCGAGGAGGGCCCGGCATGGAGTCAGGGTCGCAAGGCAGGTGCCCTCCCCGCTGTACTGTCTCCTGGGCCCGAGGTTTGGTTCTCCTTGTGTTTGTTTGGGGGCCACCCCGTTGGTGCTCGGGGCTGACTCCCGAGTGGGGCTCGGAGGACCATTTGCAGTACCCGGGGCCCAGCGGGTCATCTGCAGGCAAGGCCAGGGTGTGAATCCCTGCAATATCCCTCCAACAGCCCCTTGGGGAAGCTTGTGGAAAAGCAGGAGATGGGTCCAGGGTTCTCGTATAAAGATGTGGGGTTGGGAGCCTGGCACAATTCCTCATAAACTCCTCCCTGGACTCAACAAACCATCCTGGGCCTCTTCAACAGGAAACGCTGGCCTCCGGGGCACACTTGGAAATGGCAGGGCTTCCTTTGGAAACTGCCCCAGAGCAAATCAGCAAAGGCAAGAGGTATGATGGGGTCCACATTACAGCTCCTACAATGCCTTGCGGTCCTTGCTGAGGCCCCATCGGGGGCACTGGGCAGGCCAGCGAACACGAAACACCGGCTAATTTCCTGTTCAGTGCTTAGACGGGGCGTGCGGGACTGACTCTCCCCCTGGTTTTTGTCTGGCTCATCTCCTGGAGTGAAAAATGTAGAGGGGTACAGGGAGGGCCTCCCCAGCGGGGGCTGTGAAATACATCCCCGATAGATTCCCAAATACTTTAAGCAATTATTCCGAAAGGTAATTGCTACTTCATCACAGGAAACGGTCCCTGGCTGTTGGAGGCTGACGTCTGTAGGCTTAATGGAGCACTTGGTCGTGCTTCGTGGACGGCCAAGGCAGAAGAGCTATGCTGTGTGTTTCTGCTGAGGTTGGCTCCCATGGGAGGGAGGGGCCGCTGGAGGCGGGGCGGGGGTGCCGCCTTCTACCCCACTGGGAGAAGGTGGCATTCACGAGTCTCCTTTGCACCCCACCAAAAGACAGGCAGAGCTGCTCCCCGCTGACAAGTCCGACACACGGGTCCTGCGTGGTGTCCTGCTTTCTGTAGGCGAGTCCCAAGAGGCTCGTGTCATGAGCAAGTGGTAGAAAACTCAGGTGGTGCCAAAGTCACCCCGGAAGATCCCGCCAGTGGCTCACTGAGTAGGCCAAGAAGCACCCCCAGTAACACCAAGGACTGCTGGACAGTCAGTGGTCTGCAGGGGAGGAGAGACGTCAGACTTCCACAGAGATTCACTCGGGCCAGCTGGAGACCACAGAACCACTGACGGACTTCGGGCCCTTCCGGGAAGGTGTTCTCTCCGGCTCTGAGGCTGACGGGAATCTCTGGGTGCTCTTTTCCCAGGGAAGCGGTCACTCCGACCTGGGGATCCCCCAGTGAGGCTCAGCACGCAGCCATGCTCCAGCCCAGCACCAAGTCCTGCAGGTCAACTCGGTCCTTTCTGGGTATTTCTGTATTCTGGACAACCTAGTCCAAAACTGTGTGTAGGAAACCCAGGGACAGGAGCGATGGGACAGCTGCTAGGAGGACACGTCTCTTCCATTCAGCCGAGCCGGGTTCAAATCCTGGCATATGATCTCCTGAGCCTGCCAGGAGTGATTCCTTGAGCACTGTTGGAGTCCCTGCTGGCAGAGCTCCGGAACCAACTGAACCGGCTAAACCGTGAGGACACACCCAGGACCTGGACAGTAGGTGACAGAGTGGAGCTGGGGGGGGGGGGGGCGGGGACTGGCATTTCCCAGAGAGATTCATAGTTGGCAACCCCTGTGGCCAGGTTTGGAACATGGGAGGTTGACACCTGTGGAATCTAGACAAATAACTGATCGGTAATAATGGAATCTAGATACATAGCTGATTGGCCACAGTGATGGAATCTAGACCAATAATTTTGTTTCTGCTTATACTAATCTTCGCCGTGTCATCCCTGATCTAACCTTTCCTCTCCCACTGACCACCTGCCCTGTCCCTCGGGTATCTCATTCCCTTCGCCCCTGTCTGATCACTGTTGATCCTGAATTAATTTGCCTCCAGTGCCATCGCTGTAGTCCGTGTGTATCCAGCCCTCAGTCCCAGACTGCATCAGGATCAGCTCCATGTACCCGGATCACCGGGCACTGCTGGACAGTATCAAGCACCACCACGTGTGGCCCCAAAACATAGAACAAAACAAAGAAGCCATTACCCCACACTCAGACAGAAGGAACTCTCGTCCCCAGGAACGCCACAGAGCGATGCTTTGTCTTAGAAGAGCTCTCGGGCTGGGTCCTGACCGTGTCCACACCCTGCGACTGTGCTGAGTGTCCCCATGCTCGCTTCCAGCTGTGGTGCGCGATGGTCACCCTCTTATGGTGTGGTCACATCTCAGCCTCCATACCCAGTGGATGGAACATCCTTTAGTTTGGGGGCTGCAAACTCCCGGCAGAGGTGTGACCAGAATTCTCCCGTGGCACTGGGGATGGCAGAGAGCAGAGCCACCAGGACCCTTCTTGCTACCTGTGGTGGCCCAGGAGACCGAACTCGCAGCCTCACGTTGGCAAGACAGGCGCTTTGGCAACCGACCCAACTCGCAGCCCCACCCCCAACACAGAGCTTATGGGTTCCAGGGAGCTCCCCCTAAATCTGACCTTTTAGAGGGGAGAGGTGGGGTCCTGTCCCTGGTTTTTGGCATGAAATTCTTTCCCAGCGTCAATGATCAAACAAGCAAATGACACAAGCCTGACCCTGCCCTTGAACTTGGATCATAGCCCACCCCAAACCATCTGACAATGGCCCGGGGACACTGGGCAATCCAGCAGCAGGAGATGGGGCGCACTTTCGATGGCAGGGAGGGCTTTCCGTCTGTTTGGTTCTGGGCCAGTGGTTCAAGCGGTCACGTAAGCCTGCAGGTCCTGTTCTGAGTCCTTGGATTCCCGCGTGGAACCTGCTTCAAGTGAACACCCAGGTTTTTCCGTTAGCTTCTCTCACAACCCTATCAAATCTGCCGGCTCTGCTCCTGCCCTCTCCAAGTTCCCCCACCCGCCTGGAGCAGTAGCACAGCGGGGAGGGCATTTGCCTGGTGTGCAGCCGACTCAGGTTCAATCCCCGGCATCCCCTATGGTCCCCTGAGCACTGTCAGGACTAATTCTTGAGTGTAAAGCCAGGAGTAAGGCCTGAACACTGTCAGGGGTGACCCAAAAAGAAAAAAAAAAAGAAAAAAGAAAAAAAATCAAAGTTCCCCCGTCACAGCTACAGGAAGGAAAGCCGGGGCTGCCACATAGAAATGGTCACAGAAAGGAGTGGGAAAATCTAACAGACTCGGGAGGCAGAAGGAGACAGACCCAGGGAAGCAGAACAGCAACCGGGCAGCCGGGGAGAGCACCCCTGTCATTTCTGAAGACACGGCGGAGCTCGGCCCTTACTCACGTTCCTACCAACTTGGAGTCACGAGTAAAGACAGATGAAATGGGGTCAGAGCGGCAGACCAGAGAGGAGGGGCTTTGCCTTGCAAGCAGCCACCCTGGGTTTGATCCCCAGCATGGCACAGGAGTGATTCCTGAGTGCAGAGCCAGGAATAACCCTAAGCATCATCAGGTGTGGTCCCAAAACAAAACAAAAACAAGAGATGAAATGAGGGCAGGGGGAGGTGGAGGCAGAGTTCGGAGGTTAGGGCGTTTTCCAGGCACGCAGCCAACCCAGAATCAAGCATTGGGGAATCAAGCACAGGGTCCCCCAAACACACCAGGAGTGAACCCTGAGCACAGAGACAGGAGTGAACCCTAAGCACCACCAGATATGGTTCAAACACTCTCACAAAGAGATGAAAGGATGTATTTTTTTTTGGACAGGTAAAAAGTGTATTATCTTTATTATTTTCCATCCAATGTGCTTTGTATAAGCTTTAGGGTATCAAAAAAAAAAAAACAAAACCACTTCAATCACCCCAAAATGGAAAATGAGAGGTTTAAATGCAATCACAGCATGAACTTGAAAAAGCAGCATTTCCTCACCCCAATTCGGCGACACTAAATAAAAACAGTTCTGGGAACACAGCCCAGCTGAGACCAGCCTCTAATCACATTTTATATTATTTCCCAAAGTGAGAAAAAATAAGATGATCAAGATTTTTTTTTATTTAAGTGAGAAAAAAAAGGGGGGGCAAAATGATCACCGTCATACACTGTTTCCTGGATCACTTACCAAGGCCTGCGTTTATTATGCATTTTATGTGGCTATCTAAACCCTAAGAAATTAGGGGGGAAGAAATGTGAAGGCTGGGAATATGGAGGAGACAGAAACACAGACCTGGTCATAATCATAAATCCTGAAGCCAGTGAATAAATGAAATGCTGATGCCTTGAAATCGTCACAATAATGTGTTGTTAAAACAAATAAACCCTCCTACATAATAGAACAGAGGTCTCAAGGTTCCCCGAATGGCAAGGGATGAGCACATTTAGACTCCAGAAGAATAACAGCTATTATTATTTATTAAGCACCTATCAGACAATGCATGCCTGAGGCCCTGTGCACAAATGAAAAAAGCAAAGAATTTTTTAAAAAATAAATAAAAGAGTGCTGAAGGCCTTATGAAATAAGAAGATCCTACATCCAATTTAGCAAAGATAATCAACAGCGAAACGCGCACTTTCACTGGGCCTTCATTTAACGGTTCGGTTCCAATCAGCAGCAAAGGACGCTTCCGGGCCCTCGCCGTGGCCTTGGGAAGAGGCATCAATCCCAAGTGCCCACAGGAACGCGGGGCTACAGGGCAGTTAGCCCCGGTCAACGGGCACCGAGGAGAATGAGTGAACTGCAAATCAAGAACGGGACTGAACGCTCAGAGCCTGACCACAGCCTGTAGTTTTTAAAATGGAGACAGTATGTTACTAATTCAAAAGTAAAATCATCAGTTGATTTGGTTCATCCCAGTGAGAAACCAAGAGAATTAACAAATAACTCAAACTTACTATTAAAATTATTTTGGAGGACTTGGGGGCCCACATCTGGCTGTGTCCAGGGGATCAGATGGGGTATGCGGAATTGAACCCGGGGTCAGCTGTATGCAAGTCAAGAGCCCTAACTGCTGTACTATCCTTCCAACCCCTCATTTTTAGATGGAAAAAAATTGGACAGCATGTCAGGGTAGATGGGTGGGTACAGATGGATTGGTGGGCACTGAAAGGAGGTAAAGGGGCAAGTATGATAACCTTTCAGCACCTGCATTGCAAATCATAGTGCCCAAAAGGAAAGAAAGAGAGAAAGAGAGGGAGGGAGAGAGAGAGAGGGAGAGAGGGAGGGAGGGAGGGAGGGAGGGAGGGAGGGAGGGAGGGAGGGAGGGAAAGTGCCTGCCATAGAGGCAGACTGGGGGTGGAAGGAGTGAAACTGGGGACGTTGGTGGCGAGAAATGTGCGCTGGTGAAGGGATGGGTGTTGGAACATGATATGACTGAAACCCAATCATGAACAACTTTGTAACTGTACATCTTATGATGACTCAATTTTTAAAAGTATAATAATAATAATAGTTATTATTAATAATAGTTATTATTATTGCTGTTGTTATTATTTCCATCTCACAAACACGGAAATCAAAGTTAAACTTGCCCAAGAACAGACTCAGGACAGACCCAAGCTTCCTGCCCAGCCATGGTGATACCCCAGAAATGCTGGTGAACAAACAAGGAGCGTCTGAGACTGACAAGGGACCATGAGCCACACGGGCACCTGGTCCCTACTGTAACCCTCAGTAGCCCCCCAGCCCCCATCCCCAATTCCAAGCTCTCTCCACGCCCAGCAGCAGTGGACACTGTGGCCTCGCACATCTGCTCATTCCGGATTCAGAACGGAGACCCTCTCCGGCCCCTCTGCTGCCCGTCGCCCCCATTCCTCCTCCCGGGGCACCCTGCGTCCTTCCGGTCCATCTCACTTCCTCCGGCGGACTTGGCCCTGCCCTCCGCTCCCCACTGCACCAACCTGGCCCGCCTGGCTCCGAGGGAAGATCCGAGAATCCCAGGGACAGAATTCAAGCAACTTCTTCGAAAGACTTCTGGGCTTATGTCTCTGGGCAGATGCTCATACACCGACGTTTAGGAGGATCCTGAGGTGGGGACAGTGTGGGAGGGGCTGCTCCGGCCCTGGCAGGGGCCACAGCACTGTCTGTCCACACTTGGGGATCCTGCTGGAAGCTTCCTGAGTCATGGGCCAGAATTTAACCACCCAAGCAGCCAAGTGTCCCCCAAACCCTGAAAACCACGGCCCAGAGTAACCGGCTCACAGGAACAGCAGGAAGCGTCGCCCACACAGGGCTATAGGCAACGCCTTGCTCTGCCCTGAACGGCTCACCCCTGGGGTGTCCCTGCTCCACTGCAGACAGTGCTCAGGCGGGTAAGAGCCTAGTCCTCCTGCATCCCAGGGCCTCCTAGTCTGTAGCATGAACATGGCACCCCCCCAAGGGCCCCCCCAACCAACAAGGGCTGAAGCCAGCTTCCCTGGGGTGCGGAGATCCAGGGTCTCTGCTGCTGGGGGACTCTGCAGGCAACAGCCACGCTGGGGTCCTCGCTGGAGCCCAGGCCCTGAGCAGGCTCCTGGGGGGCTGCGGGAACCCCCACTCACAGCTGTAGGGTTGAGGTCCGCACTGGAGCCTAAGATACTCGAACTTTCTGTGTCTGGAATCTCGAGAGGCTGAGAATGACTTTTTATCTGGATTCCGAAATGACTTCCTCTGCGGATAGAACTGTTGCTCTGTCTTTTCTGTTTTCTTTACATTTTCAATGATGCAGATGAATGTCCACGAAATCAATGTTTGACGCCCTGCTCCCTGGAACTCCACCAGAATTGGCAGCCGAAGGGCGAGATGGAACCCACAAAGCAAGGGGAATGTAGGGCAGTGAACTTGGAGCCTTAAAGGGAACAGTAGGCAGATTGTGGGGTGGGAGGGGGGAGCATCCTGGGGACTCGGTGTCTTCCCTCCAGGCTGACAGAGGAAAGGGTTTTCTCTCTGTTCCCTGTTGTCCTGAACCAAGCTACCCCCCCTCACCCCTCATCTGATTTCATGGGAACCTCAAACTCCTGGTCACCCCTTTACTGGTGGTTGTGTATGTTTCTCTTAGAGAGACTGTCCCAGGAGTACCCACCAACGGTCAGCAACTCAGAGTTCCCGGGGCATGACCCAGGAAGTAAATAACCCAGAGACCCTGCTGCTAAATGATCAAAGAGGGCCAGAGAGATGGAACAGCAGGTAAGGCACTTGCTTTGTACTGGGACCCAGGTTTGATCCCTAGTATCCCATATGGTCCCCTGAGAACTGCCAGGAATGATTCAGAGCCAGGACTGCTGGGTGTGACCACCACCACACCACCAAAGAAACTAGAGAAACCTAGGGGCTGGAGTGATAGTACAGAGAGTAGGGTGTTTGCCTTGCACGCAGCCAACCTGGGTTCAATCCCCGGTATCCCATATGGTCCCCCAAGCACTGCCAGGAGCAATTCCTGAATGCAGAGCCAGGAGTTAACCCCTGAGCATCGCTGGGTGTGACCCAAAGAGAGAGAGAGAGAGAGAGAGAAATTATAGAAACTAAATGACAAGTGAGCAGGTGGGGGCTGGGGAGACCATGGCCAGGGTCACCCAGGACAAAGGTGACCCACTACCCCACGTGTTGAAGAATCAGCAGATCTTGAGCTACCCCACAAACCAAATAATACAAAACATCTCAGTGTAGCCAAATCACCCCCTCCCAACTGCTGTAGGTCCCAATTCTTGGGAAACCTCATCTCGAGTTCCCAACTGATCCCTAAACCATCACATTGTCGCCGGCTTTCCAGACGAGTTTCCACTCTCCCCAAAGTTCCAATCCTTCCAATTAGCATCTGTCTCTGAGTCCTGTCAGATAATGGGGAAAAAAAAAAACCAAGGTGGAGAGGGAATAAGGGAAAGACGGGGGCCCCCGCCAGAAACCCGCTCTCCCTCCATGTATTGATCGTATGTCATTAACTGCTGGCTTGTTTGCCATCCTTTCGCCTCAAAATTATTCTGGGAAGAGATGAATATTTTTTAGCCGCTGACAGAGCTCATCAGATGGGCCTGTCTGATCTCTTCCACTGCAAAGACAATTACTCTCGGCTGCCTCGGGCACTTTCCAACCCGCAGAAGGTGGATGTCAGATTCTCCAATTAAAAGGGACATTTTGGGGGTGGGGGGAACTAATAAAGACTCGGAAGAGGAAGTTGGGTTAGCGGCGAGGTGGGCAATCAGAACTTTCTGGCAACTAGCAAGTTAACTCCTGCTTGGGCGTGAGAAATATACTGAGAAGTTCTGGGGGGTACCTAGGCTGAAGCCCCCAAGTCTGCCCCAGAAGCTGGATGGCTGGAAAAACTCTGGTGGCCTTAGTTCCTCTCCTTCTAGGAGATAGGTCTCCACACCCATGCACACACACACACACACACACACACACACACACACACACCACACACACACACACACACACACACCTGAAGACGAAGAGTAGTCCAGGGGTTAGGACACTTATCTTGCATGCAGTCAATCGCAATTTAAAAAAAAAATTGGCAGTGGGGGGTGGGGAGATGGCACAAAAAAAAATTTGGCATCGCCGGGTGTGACCCAAAAAGCCATAAGAAAGAAAAGAAAAGAAACTTTGAATAGTCAGGGACAATGCTTCCATTTCCCCATTTGGGGGCCCCTGCAGGGTTACCCCACTTCTTCCAGGAGTCTGTGTTTCTGGGTTTCGGGTCGAGTGAGGAGAGTGACGGCACACTCAGGTCCCACAGTCCTGTACTCACGCTGAGGGGACCAGTGTCCTAGAACCAGTGGCCCCTTGCTGATGAGCCAAAGCCTGGCTGGGCACACCCGCCTCTAGCCAGACTCCTTTGCCACCAGGTCTGTACATGGCAGCGGCTAAGAAGGAAACGCCCTGCACCCCCAACCCTGCACCCCAACACAGACACACACACATATACACACGTGCACACACACATGTACACACATGCACGTCCACATATACACATATGCACGTGCACACATGCACGCCCACATATACACATATGCACACATACACACGCACGCAGTGACACACGTACAGACACACACACGTACACACATATGCATGCACACACACGCATGCAACATATGCATGCACACACACACGCATGCATGCGCGTGTGCACTCACCCACATACACACACACACACACACACACACAAACACACACACACACACGTTATAAGGCAAAGCTAAGGAGTTGCAAAGTTGAAATGCATTAAGCAGGAAGTACCCGGGTCATGCCCCCAAGGCTCAGAGCTGTGGCCTCTGCTTATTCCGCTTCTGACCGCTTGGTGGCGCCACCGCAGAAGTCTTGTATTATGCTTCCAGCATAAATACAAGCCCATGTTTCCCTTTACACACTTCTGACTTAAAACCACCATGGATGGGGCCAGAGCGATAGCACAGCAGGGAGGGCGCAGACCTTGCACGTAGCCGACACGGGTTTGACCCCTGGCATCCCATATGGTTCCCTGAGCACTGCCAGGAATAATTCCTGAGCACAGACTCAAGAGTGACCCCTGAGCATCACCAGGTGTGGCCCCCAAACTAAAATAAATAAACAAAAATAAAACCACCACGTGGACGGGGTAGAAAGCAGATTATTATTAGATGAAACAGAATAAAGAGCAAGACAAGAGGAGAGAAAGGTCCGAGAAAACTCCTGAGATGAGATGTTCATTATATGTATGTATATATATATGCATATATATGTATATATATACATGGTTTCAAAAATCTCTTTGTGAAGTGTACAAAAGTGGGATGTAGCTCAGCAATAGAGCACTTATCTTACATACTTTACATACATGTGTGAAGCCTTGGGTTTGCCCCCTGGCACCATGCCCCCCAAAAATAAAAAAACCCTTCAGGGCCAGAAAGACAGTATAGCAGGTAGGGCGTTTATTTGCCTTGCACACAGTTGACCCAGGTTCAGTCCCTGGCACCCCAAATGGTTCCCTGAGCATGGCCAGGAGTGACCCCAGAGCACAGAGCCAGGAGTCAGCCCTGAGCAGGCCAGGTGTGGCCCCCAGAAGAAAATAATGATGCTAATCCTCTTTGTCGAAAGAGGCTAGCTGAAGCTACCATTTGCTCCAGCCTCTCAGATCTGAGGTTTTTCTCCTGCACACGGGGCTCATCAAACCCCTGTGGCTAATTAGTGGTGCCTTGGACATGCTCCACACCCCAAGCCAGTCCTGGGGACCCATCAACATGGTTGCTGACCCTCAGGAGCCCGGGAGAGTGGCTTGAATGACAGAACTCAGGCCTGTCAGGTACAAGGCTCCAAGTGCCTTCCCTGGCACCACCGGGTCCCCTATGCTCTGCCGGGGCGAGGCAGTACAGCAGAAAGGCCCCATGAAGAAAAGTAAACAAACACGCATTGTCCTGCTGTGGGAGCTTTCGGCACAGTGCCCAGGACTCTCACAGCCTTCATCACCTTCTGTTCTCACAGCCCAGAGAGGAGGGTATTTTTATCCCCGTGTTTCACAGGAAGAAACAGCTTCTCAGAGGAAAACTGCTTTCAGATACAGAAACGGTGTTAGACGTGCCACTCTGGAGGGATAGGGTGAAATAAGATGCACTAATAGATCATGAACGCGCATCTGTGTGTGTGTGTGCGTGCGCATGCACGCGCACGCATGCACGTGCATGTGGCATGTGTGGTGAGGAATGTGCTGGAAGGGAAGGTGGCATCTAGAGAAACTTTCACACCCCAAGAGCTACAGCCCTACTCAGAACTTGGCTACAAGAAAATCATGGTTCTGCTTATAGGGAAAAAAAGGAATCCTGGGAGAAACAGCCCTGGGACTCCTGGGGCATGACAGGCTCTGTTCCTGCAGTATTTCCAGAGAAGAATGTAAGGCAGGATGGCCCCATGTCAGCGGGAGCCTCCCTTCCCTGCCCCGCCTTGGGGTCCTGCCATTAAGACCCCTGTGGCAGCCACACCCACAAACTGCCTTTGGCACCATGTCAGCTCATTAACAGCCGTGAGCCAGAGACTCACAAATAAACCTCAGAAGAGGAAGAGAGCAACATGCTATAGTGATGCCACTGGACTTTGTACCAGGCTGTCTCATCCAGGGCAACCTGGAGGGGGATGGGTGAGTCCCACCACCCACCCCAAAAAAAGCCCCTACAGCTAAAAACCTCCAGAATTCAATCATAGCCGTGCTCCCGGCAGATTTCCACAGGCTCGGATGAGCCTCATCCAGGAGTAAATCTGCCCAAAATCCAGGTATGCGGGACTTGTGGCTGAAATCTCCTGGCTCGCATGGAGTCGGGATGGGCGACCGCCCCCCCCCCCATCTCCCTGTGCTTCCGGTAGGCTGGCGGTCACAGATAGGTATAATCACTATCAGCTGTAAGTTCACCCGCGGCCACAGTTGGGGGACTCACAGATAAACCTCAGAAGAGGAAGAAAGCAACACACCACAGAGATACCTCTGGACCCGAAAGTCACTGTCCAGTTAAAAATTTAATTCTTGCTGTATCACCCTATTTAAAGTCTTAGAATTTCTTGCAGCACAACATACAAGGGTTTAATGGCTCCAGGGTGATACAACAATCTTCACACACTTTTCTCTAAGGAAAGATTTTTGGATCATATTTAGCAGATTATTCAAAACAGGCAATACAAAATTAATTAATTATGATGTTCTGCTTTGGGGGCAGGCTTTGGGGATCGGGGTGGAATAATTCAAAATACGGTGGTAGGAAGGTGTCATTGTGGTGGGATTTGTGTTGGAATATTGAATGTCATCCAGTATTGTGAACATCTTTATAAAAATAAAATTAAATTGAAAAACAAAATAAAAAGATCCCTGTGGAGAAGAATCCCCCCACACAGGGTGTTCTCGGGGCCAGAACTAAAAGGAGTACCAGGGTTTTTTTGTTTTGAGGGATTGGTCTTTTTTTTTTTTTTTTTTTTGGCTTTTAGCTTTTGGGTCACACCCGGCAATGCTCAGGGCTGAGTCCTGGCTCTGCACTCAGGGATCACTCCCGGCAGTGCTCAGAGGACCCTATGGGATGCCAGAGGTTGAACCTGGGTTGGTCACGTGCAAGGCAAACGCCCTCCCCGCTGGACTGTTGCTCCAGCCCCAGGAGTACAGTTCTTTCTGCTCACCTCCAGGGCCATTGAAGCCAAGGGAGAGCTAGGGGGAAGCAATCCAGTAGTATTTGGCTATTGGGGAGCACCAGGGCCTGAGCATTTTCTCTGATGATTGCTAAAGCTTCTGATCCAAGGCCATCTCCTGTTCAACTCAGAAATGTTCAAGTGAAGAAACTGCTGGGGCCAGAGAGAACCAGAGACCCACAACCCTCAGCCCAGCAGAGTGACCCTCCCCCTTCCGTCCTCCCTATGCCCAGAGAATGAGCAGTGCAGCCTCAGCAACTTGCCCAGGGGGCCTGGGAAGTCTGTGCTGTACACACATACACAGTCAGGCAAAGTGATTTATTCTCCATCTAAGCATCTTCGAGACTTGGGCCTTGATCAGAAGCTGCCTGGTGGCCAGGGCCAGGTGTCTCCTGTCATTGATGCAAGAAACTCACCTAGCGGCTAGGCTCCTTCTGCCTGCCAACTCAACCAGCTGGACATTGCATACTTATGCCACAAAATGGCTGCCAAAGCACCAGCCCTTTCATCACTGTTCTAAGCAGGGAAGGCAGCAGGACAGGAAAACAAACACATGTTAGTGAGCTGACCCTGTCCCTTTCCCTTAGGAAGAAAAAAAGTTTCCCAGAAGTGCAAACCTACTTAAATTCCTCTGCCAGAATAAACACATACACACACACACACACACACACACACACACACACACACACACACAAACACCTTCTATACTGCCCAGAGAAATAGTGGTTTTTGTCCATTGTCTTCCTGGTAAATAAGAAGAAGGTAGAGGCCAGAGATGTGTGACTCAGCAGAAACCTGCTTACCTGCCATGCATGGGACCTAGACTTGATCCTGATTACACACACACACACACACACACACACACACACACACACACATACACACACGTATACATGGCCCTTCTTTTTTTTTGGGGGGGGGGTTGAGGTCACACCTGATGATGCTCAGGGGTTACTCCTGGCTCTACACTCAGAAATTACTCCTGGCAGTGCTCGGGGGAACCATATGGGATGCTGGAAATCGAACCCAGGTTGGCCGCATGCAAGGCTAACACCCTATCCGCTGTGCTATTGCTCCAGCCCCTGCACAGCCCTTCTATACTGCCCAGAGAAATAGTGTTCTTTGTCCATTGTCTTCCTGGTAAATAAGAAAGTAGAGGCCAGAGATGTGTGACTCAGCAGAAACCTGCATGCCTACCATGATGCATGGGACCTAGATTTGATCCTGATACACACACACACACACACACACACACACACACACACACACACACAAACAAGGGGGGGAATGAGGAGTCGGGAGATCATACCTGCAATATTGTTACTAAAAATAGAACCCAAGGGACCAACGCTGGGCTACACTAACCAGCAGGGGCAGATAGAGCACGACCAGGGTTCGACCCCTGCAGCCTCTCGAGCCGCCCTGAGTGCAGAGCCAGCAGTAAGACCTGGGCATAGCTGGGTGTGGCCTCCCAACAAAAATCAAGACAAAATGCAGCAAGGGCGGAGGGCCAGAAGGCAGCCCTGCAGGTCCCGAGTGTGTGTTTGTGTCCCAGCGTGTGTCTGCCAGCCCCTCGTGCTGGCTCTGCAGCCCTGACTTCTAAGTAGAGATCTGATACTGCGGGGAGGGAACTTGCCCTGTACACGTCGGACCTGGGTTTGAGTCCAGCACCGAGATAGTCCCCTGAGCCTGCCAGGAATGAGCCCTGAGCACTGCCTAGTGTGGCCAAAATCACTGTCACTGTCATCCTGTTGTTCATCGATTTGCTCGAGCAGGCACCAGTAACATCTCTCACTGTTAGACTTATTGCTACTGTTTTTGGCATATCGAATACGCCACAGGCAGCTTGCCAGGCTCTGCTGTGCGGGCGGGATACTCTCAGTAGCTTGCCGGGCTCTCCGAGAGGGCGGAGGAATCGAACCCAGGTCAGCTGTGTGAAAGGCGAACGCCCTACCACTGTGCTATCGCTCCAGCCCACAGTTATAAATACAAAAGAAAACAAAGACACAGAATGGAGTAACAGGACATTGGGCCCAGAGACAGTGGGCAGGGCTGGTGATAAATGTGGTTTTTCAGGGCCACACCTGGCAGTGCTCAGAGATCACCCCTAGTGGTTCTCAGGGACCATTTGGGAGCAGGGGATCAAACATGGGTCAGGTCAGATGCACTCAAGGCAAGCGCCCTCCCAAGATGCTGAGTCTGAGCTGGGGTTATGGCAATACAAAGTATCTTCCCTCCACCCCAGGTGGGACACCGGCCCTCACGGGGCTATGGGACTCCTTCGCGGCCCACTCGCCCGTCAGCCGTAAGAATTCAGTCGTCCTTCAGTCGTTGTTAGCAGTTTCCTTGCGCTGAGCGTCTCCATTCACTTCCCCTTTAATCCAGTTTCGAGCCCGGAGCCGGGGGACCGCAGCAGAAGTCTGTCCTAACCTTCTGCTACCATTAATTATTGCTACTCTGGGAGCGCCTGCATGCGACAAACAGGTTTTTAAATAGAAATCATTTATCTCTCAGCGGGGAGACAAACAACTTTATTTCTGAATCCTCTCACTGTGCGTGGAGGCCCCCGTTTCGTGGGCCACTCCTGGCAACTCCTCCCCAACGCAGGATGAATAAATCTTCCCTCTTTGGCCGGGCCCGACTGGCCACTGGCTAGCAGGAGACGTCCATTTCCTCCACGCTAGGTCAAACTGGGTTTTCCAGAAGGAAGCATCCCCCCACCGCAGCTGTGGGCATCTGGTCAGGCTTCCTGGTGATTTTCAGCAAAAGGAAATCCCCAAACTCATTAAAAAACAACAGGAAAAAAATAGATTAATTGACCAGTTCAGTAACAAGTCTCCGCAGGAGCCAATAAAGTATGGAGAGTTCATGCCAATCACAGTCTCTCTGCAGGCACCGGGGCCGCCTCCTCCGCTCTCTCACGCCAGCGGGAACCTTTAGGTTTTCCACCGCCGCCATCGTGGGTCTTGCAGCTCCCGCCCGAGTGTCTGTGACCCAGAGTGACCCAGAGTGCTGGCCAGAAGGACTGCCTGTGTGAGTCCCCTGGGGGCCTCAGCAAAGGCTGCAGATTTTTAGGAGGAAACTCTTCTGCCTCGCCTGGCTGGGGTGCACTGATGAGCAGCTGAGAAGCTGTTTGCCTCCTGCAGGGTGGAGGGAGCAAGAGACAGTGACTGCGGGGAGCTTCCACCCTGCTCACTCCAGGATGAGCCCACCCAGGTCATTGGCAAATTTCTGACTACAAATATATATATATATATATATATATATATACACATACATATATATATTAGATAGATAGATAGATAGATAGATAGATAGATAGATAGATAGATAGATAGATAGATAGATAGCCAGGCTGTTTTCACTCAGGGCGCCCCAGAAGGGGACGGTGAGAACCCTCCTCCCCACCCCAGGGGACCCAGCCCTGGCAGCCGACCTCCACTACCCAACTGCCGCCATGCTCCAGCTGCTTTCTGGACCACATTATAAGACATTATAAGACACTTTCTACCCATTTTCCATAACTACCACACCATAATTGATGGAGTTCAGACAGTAGGCAACAAATCATTGAGAGTAATATATATATTACTCTCGGAATATATATATATATTACTCTCGGAAGCTGGCAAACTTACCGAGAGTACCCCGCCCGCACAGGCAGAGCCTGGCAAGCTACCTGGGGCGTATTCGATATGCCAAAAACAGTAACGAGAGGTCTCATTTCCCTGACCCTGAAAGAGCCTCCAATCCTTGGGAAAGACGAGTAAAGAGAGGCCGCTAAAATCTCAGAACTGGGAGGAATAGAGATGTTACTTGTGCCTGCTCAAGTAAATCGACGAACAACGGGATGACAGTGATGACAGTGACAGTGATATATATATATATGATATATATATATAGTATATGTATTATATATATATTGGTCCTAACAGAACATCAAGGAGAAAGCATGGTGGAAACCGCCAGTCAGCCCAGGGGCAGCAGAGATAGGACAGGGGAGAAGGCTGTGCCTTGCACGCAGCTGACCCCAGTTCCATCCCTGGCGCCACAGGCGACCCACCCCACCCCCCCAAGCATTGTCAGGTGCATCCCTGGATGCCCTGAGTCCTGCTGGGGTCCCCCGCAGCACCACATACCTGGGGTCCTCACACTGAACCATCAGCCAGGTTGGTGGAGAGTGAGCGGTGGGGCCGCTAGCTCCTGAGTGCTGCTTGAGAGCACTCCCCAATAAAAGAAATCAACACAAAGGTTTGTTCAAGCCCCAGGAAGTGTCTGCTCTGACAGAGCTCACGGCTGGCGAACGTTCCAGCTCGTAGCTTGGTCTGTACTGACTGGAAGTCAGCACGGCACGACAGGCGGCCTGAGCTCCGTCTTCATCTGCCCATTTCTTCCTTGAGTCTTGTTCCCTTTCCAATTTCCCTGCGCAGCACTCATCTTTATTTTTTTGCTGGGGGCCTCTAGGGGGTGTTGTGGGGCCTCCAAAAAAAGTCTTCACTCCTGTGATCACTGACGTTCAGTGGGGTCTACCCAGAAGTGACCCCTGAGCACAGAGCCAGGAGTAAGCGCTGAGTGCAGCTGGGTGTGGCCCTAAAACAAAACAAAACAAAATGTCCAGGCAAGGGAATGAAAAGGTAGTACTGTGGGGAGAGCACTTGCCTTGAGCACAGCTGACCCAGGTTTGACTCCTGGTACCCCATAGGGCCCCCCAACCCCACCAGGAGTGGTTCCTGAGTGCAAAGCTAGAAGTAACCCCTGAGTACCACCAGGTGTGGCCCAAGAAACAACAAAATATTAATGTTCGGGGACCAGAAGAATAGTACAGTGGGGAAAGCGTTTGCTTTACACGCCGCAGATCCAGGTTCGATCCCCAGCATCCCATATGGTCCCTTGAGTCCCGCCAGGAGTAATTTCTGAGTGTAGAACTGCCAGTAACCCCTGAGCATTGCCAGGTGTGGCCCCCAAAGAACAACAAAAGAAAAACAAGCAAAAATATTAATGTCTGGGCAAGTAGAGATAACAGAGTGGATAAGTAGAGATAGTAGAGAGAAAGTAGCGTGACCCTTGTGTGTGGCCCACTCAGGTTTGATCCTCAGCACCCGATAGGACCCTTCCTGAGTTCCTCCAGACCTTAGTGTGACTTTCAAACCCCGAGACCATGGCTCTGTGGCACGGCCAGCGTCACACCCCAAACACCACAGGCTGTGGGGCCTGCCCTACTTATGTAACCATATGCAGCCCCCCATACGGTCCCAGAGTCTGTCAGGAGAGGGCCCTGGACACAGAGCCAGGAGGAAGCCCTAAGCACCTCTGGGTGTGGCCCCCAAACAAAACTAAAATAAATACCTGCCGATGTGACTGGAGCCACAGTACAGCACGGAAGGCACTTGGCTTTCAGCCAGGCACGGGGCTGATCCCCGCATCCCACACGGTCCCTCAAGCACCATTAAGAGTGATTCCTGAGTGCAGAGCCAGGAGAAACCCCTGAGCATCTTCAGGTGTGGCCCACAGGCCAATAAATAAATAAATACCTGCAGAACCACCCGTCTCTCCTGTCCCACATGCCAAGAACATGCAAGTCCATAAAGGCTGATTTCCTGGGACTTGGTGTCCCAGTGCCACACCCCATCGACACTGCTGGACTGTGGGATGACCAGCTCCATCCATCTTCCAAGGCTACACAAAATTCACTGAGTTTTTTTCTCATACTTTAAAGGAAAATAAAAATAAACTCATTGACAAACTGAGTTTTAGGGGAATATTTTTTCCTCCCAACTGGTTGTTGGGGCACTGTGAACCCACCATTGGACCTGTGGGGTCTCTGGGCCTCGAGGTAGAATTCAAAAATGACAGCAGGAGGAGGCGTTGCAAACAACACACACATTAGTAAAATTGGATCCAGTGCCCAGAGAGAGCATCAGTGACGGTGTAAAATATTAATGTGGCTTGGATGCCAAGTTCTTTTGCGGGCTCACGCGGACTCAGGTTTGGCAGGAAGACTTCCACAGAGGCAGTCAGGCGCACGTGCAAATATTGAATCGGAGTTGTGCTGAATTGTGGCGGTGGCTCATCACGGAGCCACCTGGAAAGTGAAGCCCATCAAGGATTTGCCCGTGGTACAGTGAAATTCTCCCCGACTCTTAATATTCGCCAACCTTTGCAGCTTTCCGGGAATACAAACGCCGGCGCTGGTGGTGGAGGGAGGCTAAGAAAGCTGGAAAGACACGGCTGGGCTCTAAATTCTCCATGAAATCCAAAGAGTTGGAGGAAGCTCTCGGCAGCCAGGCAAAACTGTAGATCCGATTCCATGGGTCCTGGGGGGGAACCACAAAGCACCATACAGCAGACGCCCCCTCAAACTGGTTCTCCAGCAGACGGATCTAAGATCTGCAGCCCAGGCCCGTTTCCTGGAGGAAGGGAGTGTGTGCAGAAGCTGAACTGGCATCTGGTGATCACATCTGCAGCCAGGTGGATCCACACGCGCCACCCGGCAAGGCCAGCGTCTGCAGGCCCGGCCTCTGCTCCCTGGCCAGAGGTGGGGCACTGAGCAGGCAGGAGGCCCTGGCTCAGATCTGAGCACAGGGTCAAGTTTGGCTAATCTGGGACACTTCTGCCTGCCACACTGAGCCTCGTTACCTCAGTGGTGGCCTGGGGACAAACAGGTCTCTGGGTCGGACGGTCCGTGAGAATCTAGACAAGCCAGGCCTGCTGGCTTCCTTAGGGCACAAACCAGAGAAGCCTCCCCTCCACCCAGGACGCAGCCTTTGGGTGCAGCTTGGGGGCACTCTTGCGAACGTCCCCGTGTCTCTGACGCCACTTGCCAATGAAGCTGATTCCAGATGAGCCGAGAACGGGCTTCCCTGATTCACTGGGCGCGGGCGGCCAGCCCCAGGGTGGGGGCCACTGCAGCTCCTTAGCAAGTCCTCGAGCCAACGGTTTGCAAGAAAGACCTGACTCTGCCACGTTCCCCTCCCCGCTCCCCAACGCTGCCCCCCTTTTTAAAACCTTTTTGATTTGGGAAGTCAGACCGTCAGGGAAATGTGGAGTTGGGAAAGCCGGTGTCCTCCGGCCAGGCTCACGCCCTGCCCTCTCCAGCTGGCATTCAGTGTGACCCACTTTGCCTGCCAGGACATCCCGCGGGTTTGGCCCTGCCGCCAGAGTTCAGTAAAACCATTCGGTGGGAGGCGCCCGTGAGCACCAGGGTCCCCCATTAAAGCAGAGCCCAAAGCAGAGCAACTCCTCAGGGGCCCGAGCGGCAGGACAGCAGGGAAGGCCTTTGCCTCGCACACGGCCCACCTGGGTTCAATCCCCGGCACCCCAAATGGTTCCCCAAGCACCGCCCGGAGTAGTTCCTGAGTGTAGAGCCTTGAGCAGCACCAAGTGTGGCCCCCCAAACAAACAAAAAGAGCGGAACCAGCACTTCAAATTCCCTCGCCAGAGCCCATCCAAGAAATCTTCACACACACCATATCACTGTTTGGAGCACTGTCATCCTGTTGTTCATCGATTTGCTCGAGCGGGCACCAGTAACGTCTCCATTGTGAGACTTGTTGTTACTGTTTTTGGCATATCCAATATGCCACGGGGAGTTTGCCAGGCTCTGCCATGCGAGTGGGATACTCTCAGTAGCTTGCCAGGCTCTCCAAGAGGGACAGAGGAATTGAACCCATGTCGGCCATGTGCAAGGAGAATGCCATACCTCTGTGCTATAGCTCCACACACAAATATTCTTTTTTTTCTTGGTAGGGGTCGGGGAGGGGGACACAGCTGGCAGTGCTCAGGAGTTACTTTTGGCACTGCACTGAGAACTTAATCCTGGTGGGCCCAAGGCCTATATGGAGTGCCAGAGATCAAGGATTTATCTTTAGGCTGGAGAGATAGCACAGCGGGTAGGGCGTTCGCCTTGCACACGGCTGACCCAGGTTCGATTCCCAGCATCCCATATGATCCCCTGAGAACTGCCAGGGGTAATTCCTGAGTGCAGAGCCAGGAGTGACCCCTGTGCATCGCCGGGTGTGACCCAAAAAAGAAAAAAAATTATCTTTAGATTGGAGCAATAGTACAGCAGGGAGGGTGTTTGGCTTGCACACGGCTGACCCAGCATCTATCCCAGCATCCTATATGGTCCACCAAGCACCACCGGGAGTAACTCCAGAGTACAGAGCCAGGAGCAACCCCTGAGTACCACAAAACAAATGCAATTAAATTTAGACATAAAACACACACACACACACACACACACACACACACACACACACACACACATATATATATATATATATATATATATATATATATATTACTATACTCCTATGGCTTTTCAGCCACAGAGTCATGTGTGTGTGAGTGTGAGTGTGTGTGTGTGTGTGTGTGTGTGTGCCTGTGTGTGTTCAGTAGAAGGAAGCAATCCATTAAAAAAAAAGTGACAGGGGGCTAGAGTGATAGTACAGGGGGGCGGGCATTTGCCTTGCATGCAGCTGAGCTGGGTTCAATGCCCGGCCCCTATAGTGTCCCCTGAGCCCTGCCAGGAGTGATCCCTGAGCACAGAGCCAGGAGTCAGCCCTGAGCATTGCTGGGTGTGGTCTCCAAACCAAGAGGAAAATAAAATAAAATCTTTTGTTATCAGGACCACTTGGTCTTCTGGGGCTCATTCTGAGCACACAAACCATGGGATTGGGGGCCTGGGGTCTGCTGCCCACCCTGGGAATTTCTCGTGTGTCCCTCTTCTAGCTTCCATTTTCCCACCGAAAAGTGGCCATCAGCACACCAGGACCCGCCCCAAGTCTTCAAAAAGGGTAAATAAGGGACGGCTGGTCAGAGCGACAGCACAGCAGGAAGGGCATTTGCCGTGCACACGGCCGACCTGGGCTTGATCCCCAGCATCCTGTACGGTTCCCCGAGTACCGCCAAGAGTAATTCTTGAGTGCAGAGCCAGGAGGAACCCCTGAGCATCGCCACGTGTGACCCAAAAAACCAAAAACAAAAAATAAGAAACTGGGGCTGGAGAGAGAGCACAGTGGGTAGGGCGTTTGCCTTGCACGCGGCCAACCCAGGTTCAATTCCCAGCATCCTATATGGTCCCACGAGCACTGCCAGGAGTAATTCCTGAGTGCAGAGCCAGGAGTAACCCCTGTGCATCGCCGGGTGTTACCCAAAAAGCAAAAATAGAATAAAAATTAAAAAATAAGGAACTGCATGGGGCTGGAGCGATAGCACAGTGGGTAGGGCATTTGCCTTGCATGCGGCCGACCTGGGTTCCATTCCCAGCATCCCATATGGTCCCCTGAGTACCGCCAGGAGTGATTCCTGAGTACAGAGCCAGGAGTAACCCCTGTGCATCGCCAGGTGTGACCCAAAAATAAAAATAAAATAAAAAATAAGGAACTGCATTGCCATTGCAGAGGTGTTTGACCTGAGTTTCAAGCTAAGAGGAGACAGACAAGAGGGGGAGCAGGGAGGAGCCACACTCCAAGACCACCCCCACCTCACTGGGATCCCAAGCCTCTTGGGACAGGTGGGACCTGGGGTGGGGTCTCCCTGAGGGGCTGTGGTCAGGAGGTAGATGGCAGAACTCAGCAGAGGCCCCCTGTTCCCAGGTCAGCGCCATCCCCACCCCAGACCCGCCCTGCCCCACAGTAGGACGTGTCAAACCCAGCTTGGCCAACGCACAGTCAGATTCCTCACTCACCTCCTCGAAATTGTTTAAGTCAAAACACTTCGGTGGGGCTTGGGGGTTGTTGTTATTGCCCCCCCTTTTTTTCTTTTAAATTTCAAGCTCGAATCCCAAATGCCCCTCTGTGGTAGCTTAAAAAATGTGAGAGGTCAAAGGAAATATAGGCCAATGGAAATAACATTGCAGCAAGAAATTAATTGCACAGCCTGTTTAATATGACAGGGGACTCCCTCAAATCCTATTAGATTGTTCCCTGCCTCCCCCACTGCACGCACCAAAGCGGGGCACCGAGGCCAGGCCAGGCTCCCCGGGGCATCGCTGCATTAATTTGACATTTCGGGCTCCAATTAACCTTACATTTCAGCTATTTTCTAAAGATTGTTCTTTTAATTTGTGATAAGTTATTCTCCCTCCTCCCTCCCTCCCTTTTCCCTTTCTCTCTTTCTCTCTCTCTCTCTCTCTCTCTCTCTCTCTCTCTCTCTCTCTCTCTCTCTCTCTCTCTCTCTCTCTCGGGTTCGGCAGCTTGTGCATCAAGGCCTGGTGTAAAAGTCCAGCCCACTTTCAACACGCTGCACGCTAACACTCTGTTCCTCTGGCTTCTTCCCTTTGCCACCTTGTAAGCGGAAGATGTGTCTGGTGTTGGCTTTCGGCCGCAGTTGGTGGGGCTGGATTCTATGATTCCAGAGGGGCTCTGAGCTCCGTAGGTTGGTCTGCCACTGGCACTGGGGAACCCCAACAGCAAGGCTAGATCAAGGACATGGTCGTGAGTAGAGAGCACTGGATTCCGGGGGCCCGTGAGAGCTCATCAGGTGAGGTGCTTGCCTTGCACGCAGTCAACCTAGTAGGTGTGATCCCCAGTACCCCAGAGGGTCCCTTGAGCCTACCAGGGGCAATCCCTGGGCACAGAATGAGGAGTAAACCCTGAGCATCACCAGGTGTGACCCAGATTACAAAAAAAAAAAAAATTGGATTCTAACTTGGCACATCTGTCTTCCAATCCCACCTCAGTCCGCACCAGCTCTGAGATCTGGATAATCTGGCCTACGGGGTGTGGAGACTTGAAGTCCTCAGCCACCAAGTGAGCATGGGGCAGCCCCCAGCCTAGGAAGACTGAACCTGCGAGGAATGCTGCCTGCTCCCCCATTTGCCTCTTGCGGCAGCCCAAACAGTTCTGGCACAGAGTCCAGCCATCTCCAGTCTGGGGCCCAAATGCAGCCATGACTAAAGTTTTATTGGTTTTATGGGGACTGGAGCAATAGTACAGTGAGAAGGGGGCTTCCTTGTATATGGCCATCCTGGGTTTGATCCCTAGGCACAGAGCCGGGAGTAAACCCTGAGCACCACTAGGTGTGGCACCCCCTAAAAGAATTAAGTTTTATTGACACACAGCCACGCTCACTCAGTTATTGTCTCTGTCTGCTCTCTGACTCTGATGGCCTGCCAAATCTACAATATTTATGATTGGGTTTTTTCTAGAAAAAGTTGCTGATGTGTGTGTGAGAGAAGCCAGAGGTATTAAGCAGCCTGGGTCCCGACACCCGGGTGCCCCTCCACCCTGCTGGCCTGGTTTGGGTCGAACCCAAGATGATGCTTCTGAGGCCCCACCCCTTTCTGCTGCCCCGCAGCCTCAATATGTGACGTCAGCCTATAGCCCCTGCTGTGCCGCCGACTCGGTGAGGACCTAGAGATTCAGGATTCTTCATTTCAGTCACTCGCTGAGCTGCCTCTAAAAATACCCTCTTAAGAGCTGATCCCTCCCTTCACAGAACCGGATCTGACTTCTGCAACCCCAAATTTTATTATTTATTTATTTTTGGCTTTTGGGATCACACCCGGAGATGCTCAGGTGTTCCTCCTGGCTCTGCACTCAGGAATCACTCCTGGCGGTGCTCACAGGACCATATGGGATGCTGGGGATCCAACCTGGGTTGGCCACATGCAAGGCAAACGCCCTACCCACTGTACTATTGATCCAGCGCCCCCCAAAACTTTATTTCTCATGAAGTATTTTGAGCTGGGATGCCCTCTCTAATGTTCTCCTAAAAAAACTGTCACCTTTAGATCCATCTGTGGGAAGGCACTGTGCTAGGAAGCATGCTTCAGGAGAAACAAAAATGAACCAGTCAGGGGGCCAGGGAGAGAGTTCAGTGGTTAGAGCCAGTGCCTTGCACCTGCCCAATCCACTCCCTGGATGCCCCCATACGTCCAATGCCCTCCCCCAAAAAGCCGCAGTGACAGAAGAGCGGGGGGAAGCCCAAAGCAACCGTGTGTGGTCACATAGTTTGGGTCATCCAGGTGAGACCAATGATACACTGAATTCAAGTCGTTTTCCCCTCGCAGAATCACCCTCCTCATGAACACTTTCTCTTTTCTTCTTTCATCTTTTATGGGGTGAAGGGGCCACACCCAGATCTCTTGGCTCTGCACTGCCCTGCGATCACCCCTGGTAGAGCTCAGATTAAAATAAGGGGTGCCAAGGATCGAACCCAGGTCAGCCGCATGCAAGGCAAGTGCCCTACCCTCTGTACTATCTCTCTGGCCCCTGAACACTTCTTTGCCATTAATTGATTTGGGTGTCAGGGACTGAACTCAGCACCTCCCACTTGCAAGATCTGTTCTGCCACTTACCTCCACCCCCAGCTCCTCCTTAAACATCTAAACAGTTTCTCTGTGGAACCAAGATGGAATAAAACAGTTTTAGGATGCAGAAGTCAAGGATCATCCCCGAGGGCTTTGGGTGGCATCATATCACTCCCCTTTTGCCTCTGCCGGGACTCGATCCCCAGCACTGGCCAATACCTGCTGGTCGTCTGCCAGCGTTTTATTTCCCGGCAAGGTCACAAAGTCTTGCTCAGGGGCCAGATAGGACAGCGGGGAGGGCGCTTGCCTTGCACACTGCCGACCTGAGTTCGATCACTGGCATCAGAATAGGGTCTCCCGTCAGGGGTAATTCCTGAGCACAGAGCCAGCACCGGATATGACTCAAAAGCCAAAGAAAAAAAAAAAAGAAAAGAAAAACTTGTTCAGTTCTTCCATACATAAGCACAAAAAAGAGTTTTTAAGCTTTTTTTTTTTTCTCACACTTCCAGCACCAGATGCTGGGCTTTTTAAAGACTCTGCATGGTGTGAACTTAGCTTTCAACATCAAACACGCTTCTCCAAGTGGCCAAGCGGCTGAGGCATGAAACCGGGAGGCAGAAAATCGTACAGGCAGGGCGAGCGAGGGGAGGTTCAGGGGGTCCTGTGAGCGGGCACTGTGCTCACTCACCCCCAAATATACACCTGGAGGTGCCAACACCCAACCCAGGGGGCCGGCGCACCCTCAGGGACCAAAACTTCAGCAAGCAAGTGGGACTCCGCGTGTGTGCCCCAAATCGTAGACGGAATGCTCTCCTTCCTTTTTAGAAAGAAACAGCCCCCGACACCTCGGTGATTTCCGGGTGTGGGCACTCCCGGATGTGTTCTGCTGGAACAACAAGCAGCATCTCAGAAGGGTCCCTGGGGGCCGGGGAAACACCGCAGGGACTCAGGCACTGGCCTGGCACAGGACCAACCCGGGTTCTATCCCCGCCCCAAATCTGGTCCCCTGAGCCCCACCAAGAGTGATCCCTGAGCACTGGGCCAAATCAGCCCTGAGCACTGCCAGCTGTGGCACTGAAAAAATAAATAAATAAAACTACAAAAATAAAAATAAAGGGGCCTGAGCCATAGCACAGAAGGGACAGCGTTTGCCTGGCACGCCGTCAACCCAGGTTTGATCCCCAGCACCTTCGAGGGTCCCCTGAGCACCGCCAGGAGTAATTCCTGAGTGCAGAGCCAGGAGTGACCCTTGAGCATCTCTGAGTATGATCCAAAAAAACAAAAAATAAAATAAAGGGGCTGGAGCAATAGCACAGTAGGTAGGGTGTTTGCTTTGCACGTGGCCGACCCAGGTTCAATTCCCAGCATCCCATTTGTCCCCTGAGCACCACCAGGGGTAATTCCTGAGTACAGAGACAGGAGTAACCCCTGAGCATCGCCGGGTGTGACCCAAAACGAGGAACAAAAAGAAAGAAAGAAAGAAAGAAAGAAAGAAAGAAAGAAAGAAAGAAAGAAAGAAAGAAAGAAAGAAAGAAAGAAAGAAAGAAAGAAAGAAAGAAAGAAAGAAAGAAAGAAAGAAAGAAAGAAAGAAAGAAAGAAAGAAAGAAAGAAAGAAAGAAAGAAAGAAAGAAAGAAAGAAAGAAAGAAAGAAAGAAAGAAAAGGAAAGAAAGAAAGAAAGAGAAGGAAGGAAGGAAAGGAAGGAAGGAAAGAAAGAAAGAGAAGGAAGGAAAGAAAGAAAGAAAGAAAGAAAGAAAGAAAGAAAGAAAGAAAGAAAGAAAGAAAGAAAGAAAGAAAGAAAGAGAGAGAAAGAGAGAAAGAGAAAAAGAAAGAAAGAAAGAAAGGAAGGAAGGAAGGAAGGAAGGAAGGAAGGAAGAAAGAAAGAAAGAAAGAAAGAAAGAAAGAAAGAAAGAAAGAAAGAAAGAAAGAAAGAGAGAGAAAGAGAGAAAGAGAAAAAGAAAGAAAGAAAGAAAGGAAGGAAGGAAGGAAGGAAGGAAGGAAGGAAGGAAGAAGAAGAAAGAAAGAAAGAAAGAAAGAAAGAAAGAAAGAAAGAAAGAAAGAAAGAAAGAAAGAAAGAAAGAAAGAAAGAAAGAAAGAAAGAAAGAAAGAAAGAAAGAGGCCAGGGCCCCAGCAAAGCAGGAAGGGTGTTGGCTTTCATGGGGCTGACCTAGTTCTGACACCACACCCCAAGGCCCAGCAGGAGAGATCCCGGAGCCAGGAGTAAGCTCTGCGCCTAGCCAGGTGTCGACCCCACCACCACCAAGAAAGAAGTCACCGCAGATGGCAGAGTGGTGGCGGGGGAGGAGGGCTGCCCCCACAGGGCCTGGCTCACGTGCCATGGGCTCTCTCACCAAAACACCCTGTTGGGAACTTTCCCTCTGCAGTTCGGCTACTCTGTAGGTTTTCCATTTTATGTATTTGTTGGTTTGTTTCTTGGCCACCCTTGCAGTGCTCAGGGCTGACTACTGGCTCTGCACTCCCGGGTGGGGCTCAGGAGACCCTGTGAGGTCTCAGAACCGAACCTGGGCCAGCCATGTGCGAGGCAAGCGCCCTCCCCACGGGCCTATAGCTCCAGCCCCAACTTTGCAGGCTGTGGAAACAGAAGTGCCTGTGGGGGCTCCTGGGAAGCAGACACCCAGAGCGGAAGGGGGCTGCCGTGAGGGCGAGGACACCTGCTTCCCGAACGCCAGAGTTCCTGGTTTAACTCGATTCTTATTCAACTGTACCTTCCCCGGGGCCCCTCGGAGGGGATGGGCTCCAGCTTCCCTCCCCACCCCTAGCGGAGCTCCCGGCAGCCGAAGACCACCGGAACCTAGCTGCAGCCATGCTGGAGGCCCCTCTCCACACGATCGGACAGGCCTCATGCATGAAGGTACCGGCAGAGGAGCCCAGGAGTGTGTAATCCCATCAACAGCCAACATCCAGAGAGAGACTTAAAAGCAAGCTCCCAGAAGCGTGCGGCCGCAAAGCTTTAGCCTACTTCTCCCTCTGGGAGAAGCTGGCAAGCTTCTGAGAGTTTCCTGCCCACATGGGACAACCTTGCAAGCTTCCCATGGTGTATTCATATGCAAAATCCAGTAACAAGCTGGGTCTCATTCCCCTGACCCTGAAAGAGCCTCCAGCGCAACATCGTTGGGAGGGCCGAGCCGAGAGGGACTTCTAAGATCTCAGGGAAAGGACAAAATGAGAGGTTACTGAGCCCGCTCGAGATATCGATGATTTAACAGGATTTTGTGATTGTGATCATGATCATGGGGGCGAGGGAGGGGGCGGCCTCCAAGCAGTGCTCAGGAGTCTCAGGCTCACCCCGTGCCAAGAATCTGCGATTCAGTGCCGGAGTGGAAGGCTGCAGAGTGGGGAGGTGCTGCCGTACAGGGTGTTCCCGGGGCCACCCAGGGATGCAGGGAGTCCTGCATCCCTGAAAGAAGCCCCAAGGGCCGCCCTGTATGGGACCTCTCCGGCTGTTCCTCTGGGAGCTCTAGACTTTATCACGCACTCGAACCCTCTCAGGGGCCACTTTCTTAGACCGAATTGGGAGGCAGATGTTTCCCGGCAATGGAAATGCACAGCACCTCAGGTCCGGCAGACCCAGGAGAATCACTGCAAAATTCTGTCCAGAGGGGCTGGAGCAATAGGACAGCGGGGAGGGTGTTTGCTCTGCACCCAGGTCCGATCCCCAGCATCCCATAGAATCTCCCCAAGCACCACGAGGAGTGACCCCTGAGCTCCGACAGGTGTGACCCCAAACGCAAAAATAAAATAAGTTCTATTCGGAAAGCCCGGTCCCACTGCACTTTCCAGGATGAGCGCATTTTCTTCTTTTTTTCTTATTTCGTTCTCCTGTTCTGCTCTTCTCTGAGCGCGCTTCATCTTTTTCTTTCTACTTTGGTCCCTGGGCACTATGAGTAAATAAAGGAAGAAGTTATTTAAATCTTCTTTTAATTGCATCGCTGATTTTCAAGCTGTGTGGGCACTAGAACTGATTCATGTGTGTGTGTGTGTGTGTGTGTGTGTGTGTGTGTGTGTGTGCCCGCGCGCGCGCGCGCGTGCTTACGTGTGTGTTTAATGGAGTTAATAAAGAGTTCCCTCTAATAGAATCCTTTCCAGCTACCTTTGGATGTCGTAACTAGCAGAGGAGGGAAGTTGGACATAAAATTATGATTCTCTAAATCCTTCCTATTCCAATGTGGCTTAATAAAAATGAAGGCATTTTGGCTTGTCGTGGTGAGGAAGATTTCTCTTCTGTTTAAAGGCTTAATTTTGCGGGAAGAACCCGCTGTGCGTGCCTGAGAATAGCCCCAATGGGATCTCTGCAGGAAAGCTCCGGTTCAACCCTATTGCTCATCCTATTTCTAATAGGAAAGAAACTTCGAGGTGCCAGTTCTATAGTGCGAACAGATGGATTCCCCCGGGGCTAGAATTATCCCTGGAGATGAACCCTTTACTCCCTTTTATGAAAACCCACCTCGCACCCCACCCCCCGCCTCCCTGCCACTGTCTAACAATGAACACAAGGGCTATAAAACCTTGGCAAGCTTCTAGAAACTTCTAGAAGCTTCTAGAAACTTCTAGAAGATGCTCTGATGGTTCCCTCGTCAGATTGTCCAGACTGGAATGACTGCAGACAGACCAATGTTTTGCTGCAAGACTTTCCCATTTAGTCAACCTTAACTAAAGCATCAATTATCCAGCCACCTGGATTTTCCAAGCAGCCTCTGACATAATGAAATTGCCCATGTTTCAGAGGCGTGTCCCAGAGCCCCAGAACGGGAACACGGTTTCCTGTGAAATTGGGGCCTCTGACCCTTCCTCCGCTGAACTGGCTCCCAGATTGGGGCTACTGCTTATCTCCTCCGGAGTTTAGCTTGTCTCACTCAAAGGACAAAAGACATACACGTGGATCTTGAGCCCCTGACCCCCCTGGAAATATTTAACACTGAGTTAAACCACCAGGTAGGGTCAGACACCGGCTTGGCATTTCTGTCCCCGTGCCAGCCCCTGCAACGCCACTTGCCCAAACAGCCCACACATCCCCAGTTTCTCCTTCCTCCCTGCAAGTGCTCGTTAAACGGCCCAAAGCTCTCTGTGTTCCCTCAAGATTCAATTATCCTGGAAGCAAACATGACTGCCCCCCCCCCCGTGAAGATCCGGGGCCTCCGAGCAGCACCCACAGCTGTCCGAGGGGGCGAACCTGGAAGCAACGAGGCGGAGATGGGGCGGGGAGGAGGAAGCTGGAACGACGGGGAACATGACCATAAAGTTTCCGTGGGCTTCTTTACTGCCCTGGCGGGATCCTGCCCAGAGGCCCGTCCCAGGGCAATGGACTGTGCAAAGGAAGAAGGGGCCCGTGTGCCCGCCGCAGCAATGCTATTAGGCACCTCGGTTCATCGAACCCACTGAGGGCACAGGGGACAGAGGAAGAAGACGCTGGGCCAGAGAGAGCCGAGAGCAAAGGCCAACCCTGGTGTGAGTCCAGCACCGCCCCTGAGCACCTTCAGATGCGGGCCAGAACAAGGGAGGGAGGGAGGGAAGGAGAGAGGGAGGGAGGGAGGGAGGGAGGGAGGAAGAGAGGGAGGGAGGGAGGGAGGGAGGGAGGGAGGGAGGGAGGGAGGGAGGAAGGAAGGAAGGAAGGAAGGAAGGAAGGAAGGAAGGAAGGAAGGAAGGAAGGAAGGAAGGAAGGAAGGAAGGAAGGAAGGAAGGAGGAAGGAGGGAGGGAGGGAGGGAGGGAGGGGATAGGACCGGAAGGGAAGGACAGGCTGGCAGACACCCACAGGGGCGATTGCTGTCACTGGGACCCAGCAGTAAAGACCCAGACACGGGTCGATGGGGAGGGGTATAACCCCAGAGCCTTGGCTCAGAAATGTCATCGGGATTTGGGTGTCGGTGGTCCCAGCTTAGAAACTGTTGTCTCCCCCTCAAGTGCGTACAGCCCAGAAGAAGCGGATGGCCAACCTGATGGCATTTTCGCGCTCAACACCCCCTTTTCTGGTCGGTTAGTGTTATTGATCACACCCTCAGGCCCTGGCAGGTAATCGATGGCCCCGGTGACCTCCATATGTGACTTGGCCTGTGGGGCTTTCAAAACAAGCCGGGACACGGCCACGCTGGCTGCCGCTTCTCCTACACAAGAATTACATTTTTCCCCAGGAGGAGCCGCGCTGTGCTTTCTGCTCACAGCCCCCAGCCCCGGCAGACACGCCTAATCAGAGGGCGGCGGCTCCACGTCTCGGCGGCAGACTCTGCAGCCAGTCCCGGCCCCGAGAAGCAGGGGACACTCAGGCCCGAATTTTGGGACAATCTAGGCGACAAGATGAGCTGAGCCTTTATGGGGTGGATGAAGATACCGCTGGTAAGGAGCCTGCTGGGCACGTGGCTGGCCGGGGTTTGATTCTCTGCAGCCCACAGGGCCCCTCAAGGCCCCCCGCGAGGCAGCTCCGAGGGGCCACAGAGAGCAGAGCGGGGAGGGCTCGCTTGCCTCCCACACATCAGCCCGGGACCCACCACCCCAAGCCTCTCGGGAGTTGAGCGCATGCATGCAGAGCAACCCCCGCCCGGGTGTGGTCCCCAAACAAAACAAACAAACCAACCAAAAAATCACGAGTAAGCCCTGAGCACAGCTGGGTGTGTCCCCCCCTAAAAGCTACAAAAGCACTGGAAACTCTGCCCCGTACACCCCATCTTTCCCTCTCCCTGAACTCTTGAAGAGGAGCCCAATGAAAGGGCTCTCAAGGAATGAAAATTGATTTTTTTAATTTTTTAAATCAGATCCCACCTCAGCGTCAACACAGTGATGGCCAGAAGCTGCCCAGGTGCCGCCTCTGGGCCTCAGGACCAGCCTTCCAGGGTGCATGGTGAGAACGAGCACCCCCATCTGGGTGAGCACACCACAGGGCCTCGGCAGGTCAACGAGGTTTCCTGGACAAAAGTGGCAGGGAGAAAGAGCATCCTGGACAGCCTGACCTCGGCCACTGAAGGTCCATTCAGTGTCCAGCTCACACAATCCCGGTCGCCTGGGGGCACTCAACTTCAGCGATCCCCGGAGCACAGGACTCAGGGTGGAAAGTGAGGGATCTGCAGGGAGAAGCAACCACACACGCAGCCACAGAGTGAGAAGCAGCCACAGATAGATGCAGCCACAGAGAGATGCAGTCATGGGGAGATGCAGCCACAGAGAGATGCAGCCACAGGGAGATGCAGCAACAGAGAGATGCAGCCACGGAGAGATGCAGCCACTGAGAGATGCAGCCACAGACAGATGCAGCCACGGAGCAAGAAGCAGCCACAGAAAGATGCAGCCACATGGAGAGACGCAGCCACGGAGAGATGCAGCCACAGAGAGATGCAGTCATGGGGAGATGCAGCCACAGAGAGATGCAGCCACGGGGAGATGCAGCCACGGAGAGATGCAGCCACAGAGAGATGCAGCCACTGGGAGATGCAGCCACGGAGAGATGCAGCCACGGAGAGATGCAGCCATGGAGAGATGCAGCCACTGGGAGATGCAGCCACGGAGAGATGCAGCCACGGAGAGATGCAGCCACTGGGAGATGCAGCCACGGAGAGAGGCAGCCACGGAGAGATGCAGCCACTGGGAGATGCAGCCATGGAGAGAGGCAGCCACGGAGAGATGCAGCCACAGAGAGATGCAGCCACTGGGAGATGCAGCCACGGAGAGATGCAGCCACAGAGCAAGAAGCAGCCAGAGCCACAGTCCAGCGGGGAGGGTGCTGGCCTGGCACATGGAGACCCGGGTTCGATCCCCAGCATCCCACAGGGTCCCCTGAACATTGCCAGGTGTGGCCCCCAAAACAAAACAAATAAATGTGCCAGTGCAGGAGGCAGGCTGGGCGTGGGGGGAAACTGGGACGTTGTTGGGGACAAGAGGACACTGGTGAGGGGTCGCTGCTGAAACGCTGCACGCCTGAGACTCAGCAGTGAAGAACTCTGTAACTCACAGGGCCTTGATAAAAATAATTTTAAAAACTAATGTTTTAATTAAAAAAAGGAGGTGGACAAGTCCAAGACTATGCAGGTGGTCCCGAAGTGAAGCGGCCAGCTCTGAGGGGGGAGTTGGGGAAAGGGGGATGAGAGGCCGGGAGAAAGCAGTACTGGGGACCTGAATTAGAAAGTGCTGTGGGACACGGGGTCGGGAGCACAGGGCATGGAGTCAGGAGCACGGGACACGGAGTCAGGTGCACGGGACAGGAGTCAGGAGCACAGGGCACGGAGATGGGAGCACGGAAAACGGAGTCAGGAGCACGGGGACAGGGAGTCGGGGGCCGGATGAGAGCGAGATGGGAGTGGAGCAGCTCGAAGGAATGGCCTTGGCGCCCCTCTTCCCCCGCCCAGGAGGAAGTGCAGCAAGTACAGGAGAGCGCCGCCAGGGGGCGCGCACACCACCGGCAGAGCCGGTTCTTAAACCCGGGGCTTCTATTCTGGGGCTGTATCCAGCCTCAGCCAGGGCCTCCTGCTTGCCCGCGAGCACATCCCTTTCTTTTTCTTTCTTGTTTGTTTGGGGGCCACACCAGCGATGCTCAGGGGTCACTCCTGGCAGTGCTCAGGGGGACCCTATGGGAGGCCGAGGATAGGGCATCAAATTCCACTCAGCTGCGTGCAAGGCAAGCACCCTCCCCCGTGTACTATGGCTCTGGGCCTCCGTTTTTCTTCTTAAAACCTGGTTCTGAAGTCCCGGCTTCCTTAACTACTCATATGTAGCTCCGAACATGAGTGTTACCTTCTATTTACCAAGTTTGACATGTTGGGTTTTATTACCTCTTATACAGTCATAAGCAGCGTGAACGTGAAAGCATTGGAAAACACAAGGGAAAGGTGGGGTGTCCTTTAAAATTAAAAAAGGAAATACAAAGAAACCTGAGAAGCAAACCAAATAATACCATACTGCAAGTCAAAATAAAAAGAATGTTTTAGGGCCAGAACGATAGTGCGACAGGCAGGACGTGGCCCACCCGGGGTTCAATTTCTGGCACCTCACGTAGGTGAACCCCACCAGGAGTGATCCCTGAGGAGCACCGCGGGCTGTGCCTCCACCCAAAAAATAAATAAATAAAATATTAAGGAGGGAAAGAAAGAGCTTGTACCTGCTGATAGATTTTAGGGCCTGGCCCCCGTCGGGAGGCCCTGAATTAAGCCACCCTTAGGTGAATGCTGTGGGAGGGAGACCTGGGACGCCCCAACAGGCCTTCCCCGCGACCCCCGGGAGTCCTCGTTCCTGCTGGTCATCAAAGATCATTGCCTGGACATCCTGATCAAAGGGAAACTGAACTCCCGGTGGCTCCTCGCATTAGGGCTAAAGGTTCCAGCCCAAGACGAGGAACTCGGCTGCGCCCGCAGAGAAGTGCAACATCGCCATCTCGTGGCCGCTGCGCGCAGCTGCGGGATGGGCGCCGGCACTGCAAGCCGGCCTCCGGAGCGTCTTGGGAAGCCACAGGGGTGACGGTGCCATCAAGAACCAACAGTGCTTAGTACTAAAAGTACTCGTCTGAGAATTGAGTTTAAGAATTAGGAGGCATTCTTTTAATATAATTTTTTAGTTCAAGAACTATTATTTACAAAGTTAGCAATAGTTGTGTTTCAGGCGTGTACTATTTCAGCCCCCCACCACCAGTGCCAACCTCCCCCCACCCGCGCTCCCATACTCCCTTCCCGCCCCCTGAATTCGTCATCCATCTAAGAATCGAGTCCAAACGTTGGGATGGTTCTACTTGTTCACGTGGGTGTCAATGGAGCCAAAGTGGGTACTGAGCAGGGTTCCCGCGGGTCCAGGCTGGGGGGGGGGGGGGGGCTCTGCGCTTGCCTCCCAGCCCTCGTGGAAAAGTCCCCTCCCACCTGCAAAGTGGATCCTATGTTCTTGGGCTGGGGAAGAGATCCCAGGCATTGGGGAACCGGTGGGGGGAGGGGCATGGGAAGTGAGACGGACCAGTGATGGGGCTCTTCCCCACCCCCGACTCTTCTGGACTGAGGCCCCCCAGGACGCAAAGTCAGACCACACTGAAGGGCTGCATGCAGTTTCCACGGCCAGCAGGCAGATGCCCACTGCCCATTAAGGCCACTACCGCAACTGAAGGGTGTTGCAGAATCTTTACCAAAATACCTGTGTGGGGTGGGGTTTCATGCTATAAATCCTTTCACAAAATGGGGCAGTTATCAGCATGAGTCCAAACACGGTGGTCCATGCCAATCGCGCACACACACACACTCACGTACCCACCAGCCTATCAGAGGGCACATGACTTTCAGTGCTGCCAGATCCCAAGCAATTAGACCATGCGTGCATTCTGCCAATCAGAGTAATGCCCTGCAGATCTGCATCCAGCCAATCAGAAGTGAGCAGAGCTTTCAGAGCTATCAGACTCTGACCAATGAGATCGTGCGCGTCCCAGCCAATCACATGCACAATGCCCTGAGCCCACCCACCTGATACCAGACCAATTACTCCTAATGCAGTCAACTCAGAAGAATTCAAAGCTCAAGGCCCAACAGAATCCACAACGTTGCCTATGTCTGTTGTTCTAAGTCCAGGACTAAGACTCAGGGCCAGGGAAGTGGCCCAGTGGTAAGTGACTTGTTTATAAGCAGGAATTAAGTCAGCTCATCAGCTGGTGCACAGTGCGGGCCACGGAGCACTCTCCTGTGTTTGTTACTCTATTTTGAGCCACTCCTGGCAATGTCCAGGGGTAACTCCTGGCTCTGCCCTCAGGAATCACTCCAGGGGTGGTGGGGCTTGAACCCGGGTACCCCGCGTGCAAAGCAGTGCCTTACCCTGTCCTAGTGAGTAAACCGCCCCCCTAAGGGTTTAGGTGCCCAGCTTTGGTTTGTGCAAGGCTGCCACCGTGTGGCCCTGGAGGGTATTTCCCTGGAAAATGCGCCCAGTTGCCCGGCACTTGCCCAGTTTTGAGACCGGCTTTCTGCCAGCTGCCAGAAGGGGGCGCTCAAGACAGAAATAGGCCAAATGTGGCCACCTGGCCCCAGGTTCACCAGGGCGTCTCCTGCCGGCTCAGGCTCGGCTGCGGGCTCAAGGCGGTCCCCGCAAAGGACGGAGATTCACCACTCGGGGCGGCTGAGGGCACGAGCCTGGCCCCCCTGCAGGGCCAGCCTGCAGTGCCCGGCATAGCCTCGGCGCTGGCACCTCCTGTGGGGGGCTGGCCGCAGCAGAGAAACGCTCAGCAGGACTCAGTGCGCGGCGCCCCAGCTTCTGAGGCAACAAGGCTCCCACTGAAGCCCAGACATCTGGGTCTCAGCCCCCGCACAGGGCGCTGGCTGGGCGGACAGGACAGCGGGCAGGGTGCAAGCCAGGTTTGATCCACAGCACTGCCCGTGGTCTCCTGGAGGCAGTGGACGCAGAGACCTGCACACCAATGTCCCCTGAGCACTGCCAGGGGTAGCCCCAAAGCACCCCTGGGGGTGACCCCGAAACAAGAATGATTTTTAAATGAGACTTTTTTATTTATTTTCCTTTTTGGGTCACATGCAGCGATGCACAGGGGTCACAGCTGGTTCTGCACTCAGGAATTACCCCTGGCGGTGCTCAGGGGACCATATGGGATGCTGGGAATTGAACCCGGGTCGGCCGAGTGCAAGGCAAATGCCCTACCCACTGTGCTTTCACTCCAGCGCCCACAAAATGATGTGTTTTTTAAGGAGGATTTTAAGACAACACATTAAACGCTGGTTTAAAGAACCACGCGGCACAGGTCTTCACACTGGCACACACATGTGGACACCACATGGCACAGGTCTTCACACTGGCACACACATCCCTCCTTCAGTGAGTGGCAAACACGCGGTTCTCCCCCTTGGAGGGTTCTTTTCCCGAGCCCCTGGGCTGTTTCCATCCATCCCCGTACAGGCCGACACAGGGCAGCCGGCACAGACAGGCCCCACCTGAGGTTCCCGGGACACCCCTGCGCTGCACACTGGGCTTCACTGCTCTCTCTGGCCCCACCTTGAGTCTTGCCCAGGGGCCACTCCAGGTGTGATGCTATGCCCCCCCCCCCATCACTCTTCCCACTTCCCAGTGGGCGGAGAGACACAAGTCCAGGGGACAGCCCAGGAGAGACCCTTCCTGAGGAGCGTGTCCCTGAGCCCAGTGACCACATCTCGGTGGTGTGGATGTGCCCGACTCAGAGCCTGGCCCTGAGCACAATGTGTGTGTGTAGCACAATGCGACGGGTGGTGTGACTGTGCTAGAGAGATGGGTGGTGTGGAGAGGGACAGATGGGAGGACAAGTGAACGGACAGATGTACAGACAGATGGAACGACAGATGGGTTGGCGGTCAGATGAGTGGGTGTGTGACATACAGACGGATGGATGGACGATGGAGAGACGGGTGGGTGGACAGATGGACAGACAGACAGATGGGTGGGCAGACAGATGAACAGACGGTTGATGTACAGATGGGGGGACGGAGAGATGAATAAATGGGTAGATGGACAGATGGATGGGTGTGTGGGTGAATAAAATGGACAGATGGATGGGTGTGGGGGTGGATCAATGGATGGACAGGTGAATGTGTATACATACCAGCATATATGTGTATCCATGTGTTAGAGGGTGGACATGTGTGTGCATTTGTGAAGGTGCATGTATCTGTGCATGCACACAGGTGAGTGCATATGTGGGCCTGTGTGCACAGGCACAGGTGTGCGTATGTGCCAATGCATGTGTGCATGTGAACATGTGTGTGCTTATGTGGATGCATGTGTGCGGACAGATTCCACTGTGTCGATGTGCAGACATGTGCATACACATGTGCAGGGAAGTGACTTGTGTGTGTGTGCACTCCTGAGTGTCTGTGGAGGGAGGGAGAGGGATGGCCCTAGGGTGAGCCTGTGGGTGCTAACCTGAAGCCACCACGGTGCTGGGTAGGTGAGAAGGCCCGGCCTCGGGAGAAAGCGGGAGCCCAGAGCCCAGCGGCTAGCTGGGTCCCCAGGACAGGCCTGTCACCCCAAAACAGCAGGCACAGGTGATCTGCACAGGTGGCTCAGGGCGCCTGCCAGCTTGGTCCAGGAGACTCGACGACAGTGTCGGGGAGGCTGAAGGGTGGAAGCCTCGCCCCAGGGCCCAGGGAGCCCACCCGCAGCCTCACCCGTGCTCACCGGGACAGAGGGCAGCCGGGCTCAGCGCGACCCCCGGGGGGCTGCAGGCACTGGAGAGGGCAGGTCCAGGGCACCTCGCCCAGCCGGCGCCCTCCTGGGCACAGACCAGGTGACACCTTCAGCTTCATGGACACAGCCAGGCTTTCCCGGGAAAGGCACATGCGCCCCCCGCCCCACGCCAGCAGGTATGGGGACTCCTGGGGAAAGCGGGTAGGAGAGGACACTTGGGTCTCGCCCTCAGGCTGGGCCCAGCTGTCCCCCCCCCCACCCCCCGGCCTTTTCGACCACAGCGCTTCACGGAGGGGCTGCTGGGCTGGGCGCCTGCTGAGCTGACACGGGAAGCCCAGAGGGCCCGAGGCTGCTGTGTGCCCCACCCTGGCCCTGGGCTCCTGGAAGCCCCTGGGAGTCAGGAGCGGGGCGGCCGCCGGCCCTCCTCCCCCTCCAGCAGGCCGCCCGCTGCCTCTGTGCCCCTCGAGTCGGCTGCGTGCCTGGCCTGGTCCAGGGCGTTTCTGCGGGTCGTCCCCTGAAAGCAGAGAGGTCGGAGTGAGTGGAGGCCACGCGGGAGGCCGAGCTCAGGCCATCCTGTGGACACGGCGCCCTGCGGACCACCCGTGCGGAGGAGAGGCCTGGGGGCCAGCATGGCCTGGCCTGGGGAGGTGGGAGAGAGTGAGGAAAACAGCCGAGGAGGATGGGCTGCGTGGCAGGCGCGAGGCCGAGGCTGGTCCCCAGGCCTGGCACCTCTGGGGCGGAACCCTGGGCCATCAGCTGCCCTTCCAGAGGCTCCAGGAGTGGCCCCGAGGAGGGGCTCCCGAGTGCTGGGGGCAGCACCTTCCCCCGAAAGAACACGGGGAGCAGGATGGGGAGACAGCACAGGGCGCAGGGCACTGGTGCTGCAACCAGCCACTCTGGGGCTGACCTCAGATGTTCCCTGAGCACATCCCGAGTGATCGCTGGGCACTGGCAGGGGTACGAGAGAGAGGGAGGACGGGCCAGGAGGAGGGAGGGAAGGAAGGAAGGAGGGATGGAAGAAAGGAGGGAGGGAGGAAGGGAGGGAGGAAGGAAGGAAGGAAGGAAGGAAGGAAGGAAGGAAGGAAGGAAGGAAGGAAGGAAGGAAGGAAGGAAGGAAGGAAGGAAGGAAGGAAGGAAGGAGGGAGGGAGGGAGGGAGGGAGGGAGGGAGGGAGGGAGGGAAGTGAAGGAGGGAGGAAGGGAGGAAACAGAGAGAAAGGGAGAGAGGGAGGAGAAGGAGAGATGGAGAGAGAGGGATTGAGAGCGGAGGGAAGAATGTCAGTGGAGGGGCTGGAGTGATAGCACAGCGGGTAGGGTGTTTGCCTTGCACACAGCCAACCCGGATTCAATTCCCAGCATCCCATAGGTCCCCTGAGCACTGCCAGGGGTAATTCCTGAGTGCAGAGCCAGGAGTAATCCCTGTGTATCACCAGGTGTGTCCCAAAAAGCAAAAAAAAAAAAAAAAGAGAGAGAGAGAGAGAGAGAGAATGTCGGTGGAGGGCAAAGGGCAAGCCCAGAATGGAAGCACAGACTGAGACGCCCCCAGACGAGGCCTGGAGACAGACCCACCGAGGGCTCAGCTCAGGTGATCACAGGACCAGGGACGTACCTTGAAGCCTTGTCCACGGTGGCACCGTCCAGGCCCTCGCCCTTGAGGTGTCCCCTCCTCCTGGGTGTCTCTGGGGCGAGCTGCCTCTGGGAACGAGAGAGCAGATGAGCAGGGCCTGCCTCCCCAGGGAACCCGCGGGGCCCGGAGACCGCCCGGAGGGGACGCACAGGACAGGATTCCCCGCCCCCCCCCCCCCCCGCGGGCAGTCCGGCACCACACTGGGTCCCTGAGCACAGAGCCAGGAGCAGCCCCCTGAGCACCGCCAGGCATGCCCCCATCAAACCCAAATGGTTCCACTCCCCTCTCTCGACCTTCTCGCTGACCCCCGAGCTGACCGGGCAGGGCGGGGGCTGGGCAGTGGGTTTCGACCTTTCCCTGGGAGGCCCCAGGCTCAATCCGCAGTACTGCCCCCTGCCCCCAAAGGAAGTGCCACAGGGTCTGGGGGCCCAGAGGGCGGGGCACAGACTCTGCCCACAGCACTGCTAGGGCTGGGCTCCCCCAGCCCAGGGTCAGGACAGAGCCCCAGCGAGAGGGGGACGAGGAGGCAGGTCCGAGGCTGGCACGGCTGACAGGAACTGGGATCACTCCTCGGGCAGTGAGTGGAGCCGGTTCCTGATTCTATCTGAGGGGCTGGAGCGATAGTACAGCGGGTAGGGAGTCTGCCTTGTACACGGCCGACCTGGGTTCGGTCCCCGGCATCCCAGAGGGTCCCACAGCATCCCAGGAATAATTCCTGAGTACAGAGTCAGAGTAACCCCTAAGCATCACCAGGTGTGACCCAAAAAGCCAAACAAAAACCAAAAAATTTGTCTTTGGGGCCACCCCGGGAGTACCCCAGAACTACTCCTGGTTCTGAGTCAGGGCTCGCTCTACAGTGCTCAGAGACACTGTGCAGTGCCGGGGACTGACCCGCTGTCTCACTCTCTGGCCCTGGATATTCCCCTCTCATGAGCTCATGAGCATTTTCACTCGCACGCAAGTCCCGAGCCACGCAGCACCCAGCAACCCTTCTCCCAGAGCCTCAGAGGTGCTGGAAAGGTGGGCCTGTTTGCTCTCACTGCCTCCCCCGCCCCAAACCCATCATGGGGCTGCTCAGACCCCTCGGGGGAAAGACTCCGTTCCCCCCCCCCCCGGAACTGTCAGTACAGACAGACCCAGTTTCCAGGAGGAAGAGGCGCCTTGTGGTTGTTTAAACCTCAGAAAGTTCAGGGTTTGGGGTGGGGTTCGGTGGTCCAGCGCATGCTTGCAGGGCCGTGCTCCGGGCTCTCTCCTCGGCACTTCAGCTACCTGAATCCCTGGCCCGGGTAGCATGGCAGTGAGGGCACATGCGGGAGGCCCCCAGCACCCCTGGGTGCAGCCTGGAAAATGCCCAGCACCTGCGGATCCCAACTGCTGAGAATTGCTAATGGACCCCCGCCAGGCTGCTGACCACCACCGACCAGCATCATCATCCTCATCATCCTCATCATCCTCATCCTCATCATCGTCATCATCATCCTCATCATCCTCATCATCCTCATCCTCATCATCGTCATCATCATCATCCCGTTGATCGTCGATTTTCTCGAGCGGTCTAGTAATGTCTCCATTCGTCCTATCCCTGAGATTTTAGCAGCCTCTCTTCACTCGTCCTTCCCAACAGTGCCGCACACTCGGACATGCGTGTGTGCCATCCTCAGAAACATGCGAATCCTAACAGGCCACATGTCCGGGAACGATCCCACAAATGCAGGCAGGTTCAGGGCAGGCTGGAGCTGCTGGGGCCAGGAGGCGTGGCTGTCCCCCCCCCACAGGGCCAGTGGGCGTGGCCGTCCCCTGGGAGGGACAGCCCTGTGCATCCTGGGGAGGGCTCTGCCAGCAGCTCTCCAAGATTGATCCTTCCACTAACACCCACTGACGCCTCGTTAGCAAACGGGGTGCCCACACCCCGGGAGCACTGAGTCAAGATCTAGCAATGGAGGTGGCCGGTAGGGTTCCAGTAAGGGCAGGAGGGCGCGGGCGGGGCCTTAGCAGCTCTGCCCACCCGGACGGGCCCCCAACAGCCTCCCTGGGACTCACGGCCTGGACCTCCTGCGCAGCTGAGCTGGATCTTCAACCAGATGTTCTCTCGCTGGCCCCAGTCTCCAGGGGGCTCCACCGCCCACAGGCGCCCCTGCTCCTCCGGCTGGGCCAGCAGGAACTTCCTGCAGACTGGGCACGGGCAGGGCAGGAAGGATCCGTTAGACCCGCTCCCTGGGGACCCTGAAAGCCCACGTGCCTCCATCCTAGCTCCCAGGTTCAGGGGTGAAGCAGCACCCCCAGAGGGGGGCAACCGGAACCCGGACACTGACCCCTTCCCTCCTCTGAACACGGGACGCAGGCCCGGGGTCATGCCAAGGCCACATGTCGGCTATGGAATGTAGACCCTCGCCCCTGCTGGGCTGGCGGGGGAGGGGGGGTCTGCCCAATGTGTGGGGACACGGCTCCTCGGGTCACGTCCAGGCTCTGCACATCGGAGACCTGGATGCAAGTCTGGGCACCGCATGTCCCCTGCAACAGCCGCTGACTACCACTGTGCTAGACCCTGAATATGAGCAAAAGCACCCACAGGAAGAGAAAGCTCCTATCCGCCTCACCTCCCCCTGGAAGCCACCTGGATTGCAGGCACTACCATGGCCTGGTGCTCTGCCTGGACGCCGGGGAGGTTTACCTCGCAGCATGGCAGGAGAAATCGGGCAGCTGATCCCCAGGGCTTCGTCCTCCGGGAAGGTTGCACAGAAGTCCCGGAGCATGGCCAGGGCCAGGCCCTGGCGCCGGTGCGTCGTCCTGACGAACACGGTGTCAAAGACAGGCAGCAGGTAGCAGGCGCCCGTGCCAGCCCCACACAGGCTGCCTGCGGGAGGCAAGAGGCTAGGCCAGCGGACGCGGACCTAGGCCGGCGGCGTGCCACGCCCCGCAGTGCTCAGGGACGCCTCCGCGGGCAGGAGGGCTCCAGGGTCAGCCACGGGCCGGCGAGGGCCCGAGGAGGGTGCTGGGAACAGGGTGGCAGACCAAAGCAGTGGGGGCGGCCGGCGCTGGGGACCCTGAAGCAGTTCCACCACCCCAGGGGCCCCACCTGAGACCCTGGGACCCACTGGCCCCAGCCAGGCAGAACTGGAACCTGGTTGGGAGTGAACCGAGCAGCCCGCCCCGCCCCAGGCCTCCTGTCTTCCATAAGGCCCACCCTCGAACACGGGCCAGCCTGGCTTCATCACCCCCTAGCCGGGGGGGTGCCACCTACTGCTCCTTTGACACTGTTTCTTCCCTTCCGTGACCCAGCCCAAACCTTTCCTAAAGGCCCAAAGAAAACGCCAAGGGCAAAGGGGAGAAGCAAGGCTGTAACCCAGTGGTACATGCGTGAGGCCCTGAGTCTGTCTGTCTGTCTGTCTGTCTGTCTCTCACACTCACGCTCACACACACACACACTCAAGATACACAATATAGATGCAAACAGACACACAAATGCACACAGCCACAGAGATACATACACACAGAACACACAGCTGCAGAGACACGTACAGACACACACACACACACACACACACACAGCCACAGAGCCACGTAGAGACTCAGAGACGTACACAGGGTCACACAGACACAGATGCACAGACACAGCCATGCACAGCCATACAGAGACACAAAGACATGCGCGCACACACACCAATCTCAATTAAAAAAAAAAGAAGAAGAAGAAGACATGAAGGCTGGAAATGAACAGAGTAGAGAACACCAACAGGACATAAAGGAAAGTCTTGAAAACCTGAGAGTGACCAGAACAGGAAAGCCGAAGGCATGAAGCACAGAGGGAATAAACTCCAGTGACTCCGTGCTTGGCTCCTTTGCAGCTGACCCGGGTCCCACCCCAAGCACCACACAGGGACTGCTGGGCCGCCCAGGGGCCACCCCCCAGGGCAGGGCTGAGAACTGGGCTTGGACAAAATTCAAAATTCTAATACTAATAGAGGAAGAAGACCATTTTAAGGAGGCCTAAGTGACAGTCCAGTGGGGAAGGTGCTTGCCTTGCATGCAGCCAACAAGGGTTCGATCCCCGACATCCCATAGGGTCCCTCGAGCACCACCAGGAGTGATTCCTGAGCTCAGTGCCAGGCATGACCCCTGAGCATCACTGGGAGTGGCCAAAAAAAAAGCATAATAATAACAACAACATTTTAAATTTTCTAAATGAAAATTAAGGGCCATGCCAAAGGAGGGCTCTTTCCTTTCACCAGAATGGTCCCCTGCCCATCCCAGCCCTGAAAAGAAGGTCCAGGGCCCCACATGCCGTCCTGGCCGTCCCCCTCGCCCCTGAGGTCATGTCTGTCAGTCTTGGCGTTCGTCGTGACCGCCCAACCCCCCCCCACCCCACCCCACATCCCTGAGGTAGCGTCCCACCGCGTGGCATCCAGGCTGTCTGGCTCCACATGGCAGCCGTGAGGGCAGTGCGTCTCCGGAGAGCACTGCTAGAGCCAAGCACAGTGCTGGGCAACCTCCCCCGTGTTCTGAGGGACACAGTGGAATGACATCGCTTCCTGTTCTAGAGGATTCTAGAGGACTCTAGAAGGTTCTTTCCATTTCGGCTACAGGCATGGGGGACAGAGCAGGGCTCAGAGGGGGGACAGAGAAGGGCTCAGAGGCTGGACGTGCCTCCCTCTGAGCAGAAAGTTGGTGGTCCCGCCCCTGGGGGTCCCCTCACCTCTTCTTTTTAGGGTATAAAATCCCACCGCGGCCCCGTCCCGCCACAGGATCTTCGCCTGCTCATTCCCCGCATGAGGCAGGAAAAACATGTCGTGGTCGTTGTCGTCCCAATTCCGCTCCAGTCTCCCAAACACCACGACGTTGAGGAGGAACAGCACAAGCCTTTCTCCGAATGACTGAACCTGGGAAGAGAAGACGCGGCCCTGGGTCTGAGAGAGGGGAAGCAGGCGGGAGGGACCCTGGCTTAGGAAGCCGGCGCCATGGCAACCCCACTGCTCCCCAAGGGTCTCCCACTCCCGGGCCTCTAAAGGCAACTGGACTGGGTGCAAGGGATAGGGCCAGGGCCACAGACAGGAATGTCCACGCCGCCCTGCCTGGAGGTGGGCAGAGGCCCCACCCATCCCCAAGGAGAATCCCGGGAGAAGGATCAGGTGACCACGCTACCCGCAAACAGCCTTTCCAGTGGCTTCCACCAGATTTTGAGTGTGGATCCCAATTTCAGTCCCAGGAGGGCTGGACAGGAACTCCAGGAGGGGCTGGCAAGCTCCCAGCACTGCTGATTCCCCCACCCCACCCCCCAGGCCCAGATCATGCCCCATCAACGGTCCCTCTGGACCCTCATCCCCCTCCAACAGGAACTTGTGGAAGGGGAAGGTCGCATGGAACACGGGTTCAGAGCAAGCACCTGCAGGAAGAGCAGTGACAAAATCTCTGTGGCCACTTCCAAGACCAAAAGCTATTTCCCACCGAGATCTGGGTTTGGGTTTCTCTGATTTGGTTTGCATTTTTTTGGGGGGGAGGGGTAACACCCAGGGGCATAAAGGACTTACCCCTGGCTCTGTGCTCAGGAATTGCTCCCACCAAACTTGGGGTCATACTAGGTCCCGGGGATAGAACCTGGTTCGGCAGCATGCAAGGAGAACGTCTTACCTGCTCTATTATTGCCCCAGTTCTGGGTTTCGGTTTCCTGTTTGCTTTTGAGGGCACACCTGGCAGTGCTCAGAGCACTGTGTGGTCCTGGGGATGGAGCCCGGGATCCCCACATACAAGACCCATCCTCCAGCCCTCTGAGCCATCCATCTTCCCTGGCCCATGCCCATGCATAGTGCCTGTCCCGGAACTTCCAAAGTCTTAAAGTTCCTGAGTGTTGAGTGGTTCTTGGTACCTCTGTTCTGCGAAGGTGACTTGGCAGGCGCCTAAGGAGGGTCCAGGTGTGTAGTTAGAGGGTGGAAACCCCCAGCATCACCTTGAGACCTCCACAGAGGGCTGAGAAGCTGGAGAGGAGCATCACCGCCAATGGCCAATGCGACAGTCAAGGGGGTGACCTATTTGGAGCCCCCTAAGCCCCAGGAAGGACAATTCCCTGAGTGCTCCCTGGCTGAGTGCTCCCTGGCTGAGGGACTTGGGCGCACCTGCAGAGAATCTACATGCAGAGCAGACGTGCTCCGTGTCCACATGTCCACAGGTGACCTGGTAAGTCAATAAGCCATTGGGCAAATCAATCTAACCAGAGGACGAATGCTGGGCACCTGGGGTTTAGATGCAGCCCATGGGCAGCACAGATCACAGTGCGGCTGGAGGCTGTGTCTGAAGGCGGCTTGGCAGACAATCCTTCACTCACAGGGACTCAGACACTCTCTCAGAGAAAGTGTCAGGGCTGAGTTCAATTCCCGGGTATCCTGCTGCTGTCACACACTGGGAATAAGTTCAGGAACCCCCATGTTTGTATACCAGACCCTAGAACTCCCTCCTACGCATTATTAGCATCATCACCATCAGCATCATCACAGTGATCACCACGGTCACCATAGCAGCACCATCAGCACCACCACTCTCTGCCATCTTCATCACAGCCAACACTACCCAGCACCGTTATCACTATCCCCATTTTTGGCTGGGGCTTGTGGGTCTCTCTCCCCACAAACTGTCTGTGATTCCGTTTCCTCTGCGGGACAAAGGAGCTCACCGAGTGGTCCCTACATGCAGGTGTGGTTTAAAATCTCGGATGATAGGGAGCAGGGAGAGAGTACTGCACAGAGGGCATTTTCCCTGAATGCGGCTGCCAGGGTTCAATCCCTGGCACCCCAGATAATCCCCCCAGCAATGCCAGGAGTCATCCCTGAGTGCAGAGAGCCAAGAGTACTGCCAAGTGTGGCCCCCAAACCAAAAACAAACCAACAACAACAACAACAACAACAAGCCTAGTTACGAAACAGAAGGAAACTTCCAGAATCTTAGCAAGTTGTATCGACTCCAGTAGCAATAAACTTATTAACTGGCCCCGAATGTCTCCGATTCCTCCCTCTGGAGCCATCTGACACAAGAAGTCACCCCAACTTTGTTGCTCTGTCAGTGGTGTCCAAAACAAGGTCAGACTTCAAGAATCATCGTCTGGCCCCCTGACCTGAGGGTGTGATGGTCAGGGGCTGTGTTTTTTGACTTGTATGACCAGAGAGTTCACAGCAAAAACCAGATGAGAAAAGGCAGAGTGCATCCGGCAGCAGGAAATATTCAGTAACAAAACCGACAGGAGGGGCTGGAGTGATAACACAGCAGGTAGGGCGTTTGCCTTGCACGTGGCCAACCCGGGTTCGATTCCCAGCATCCCATATGGTCCCCTGAGCACCTCCAGGAGTAATTCCTGAGTGTAGAGCCAGGAGTAACCCCTGTGCATCGCCAGGTGTGACCCCAAAATAGAAAAAAAAAAACACCAAGCGAGCCAGCATGAAGGAACACTGATGGGGCTGAGAGTCTGGGTCACGGCCGGGGCCAGGGCTGAGCTGTGTGTCTTGAATCCGACCCCAACGCCACACGGTCCCCTGAACTCTGCCAGGGGCAGGAATGCAGCCCCCTGCCCCGCAGGACTGGCCTGTGTCATTCTGGGGCCCACACAGCACCCCAGTCTTAGGTGTGACGATGAAGCGCCAGCCCAGGTGTTGGACAGCTACTGGTGCCTCCCCAAGCCTCCTGAGCACTGCTGGGGAGCCCCCGCCCCTGGAAAGAGAGCCAGCCGCGGGGCAGTCTCCCCACACGCACCAGCCTCACCTCTATCAGACCTTCTCTCGTGGGGCTGGAGGTTCGGAGCGTCTCTTCCATGGGCCACCAACGCTCCTTGATGTAAACAGCCACCACTGGAGACAGAGCAGAGAAAATGGGGGCCCAAGCTCGCTCGACGCTGGTGGGGGAGGGGACTACCCAGCAGGGGGTTCCCCGACACTCAACTGCCGGAGAACCTTCTCCATGTGCCCATTACCCAAGTGCTCTCTATGTCCACCAAACCCACCCTCCCAGCCACCAAAGCTGACTTGCTCCAAAACCAAGAAGGGTTTGAAAACTGACCAGGAGCGGCTAGAGCCACAGGACAGCAGGGAGGGCGCTGGCCTTGCATGCAGCCAACCCAGGTTCCATGCCTGGTACTGCACTTGGTCCCAGAGCCCTGCTAGGAGTGATCCTTGAGCAGATGCAGGAGGAAGTTCTGAGCACCACTGGGTGCTGAACTGTCTCTGGGTTTCACCAACCCCAAGTCTGCCCCACAGTCACTAGCCTACAGGGCATGACCCAGCCCCCGAGCTACAGAGACCCCCAAATAGGAAGCAGCCACAAACAGCTGCACACCTGTCTTTGTGTCCCGAGGGGTCACCAGGACCAGCACGGTGTCTTGGGGTTGGTCCCGGTGCAGCGGGCAGAAGCGTACGGACGCCAACTCCGGATGAACCTAGGAGAGAGAAATATTGGTACTTGGTGATTTCATGACCATCCAGGTCATGGCAGTTGCCAAAGGATACAAGGATCTGGCAGTCACTGAAAGGGCAGCAGGACACAGCAGTTCCCTGGAGAGCATACTGGCCAGTCAGAATGGAAACCAAAGAGAATGATCTCCGTGTGGCATGGGAAGAAGTCTGGCAGGAGAATGGCAGGAGCCAAATGCAGGAGCACTGGGCTTCAGGAGCAAACTTGCCACTGGAGTGGGGGTAGGCAGGGGAGAGCATACCACAACTAAGGTGTGGGGAAAGTGCCCATCCAGAGGCACGCTGGGGGCCAGGAGGGAAACGGAGGGCACTGATGGAGGGAAGCAGACACTGAGGAAACCACTGTTGAAACATCGTTTGCCTGAAATTCAGTATAACTTTGTAATTCACAGTGATTCAATAAATCCTATTTGTTTTTAAATATAAGTCTAGAAAGAAGCAAGAAATGTGAAGTGGAACAAGGGAAGCTGTTCCACTCTTCAACAAGTGGTGCTGGGAAAACTGGATAGCTACCTGCAAAACAATGGAACTCTGACCTCTGGCTAATGCCAGGCACAAAAATCAGATCAAAGTGGATTAAAGACCTCAATATCAGACATGAATCTATAAGGTACTTAGAGGAAAATGTAGGCAGAACTCTCCATGACATTGAAGCTAAAAGCATCTTCAAGGACGAAACAGCACTGACCACGCAAGTGGAAGCAAACATAAACAAATGGGACTACATCAAACTAAGAAGCTTCTGCATTTCAAAAGAAACTGTGACCAAAATACAGAAAGAGTCCACAGAATGGGAAAGAATATTTACCCAATACCCATCTGATAAGGGATTAATATCCAGGATATACAAGATACTAGTACAATTGTATAAAAAAAATAAACCCAACCCCATCAAAAAATGGGGAGAAGAAATGAACAGAAGTTTCCTCAAAAAAGAAATACAAATGGCCAAAAGTCACATGAAAAAATGCTCCATATAGCTAGTCATCAGGGAGATGCAAATTAAAACAACAATGAGATATCATCTCACACCACAGAGACTGGCACACATTCAAAAGAATAATATCAACCAGTGCTAGCGTGGATGTGGGGAAAAAGGGATGCTCCTTCACTGTTGGTGGGAATGACGACTGGTCCAGCCTTTCTGAAAAACAATATGGACAGTCCTTCAAAAACTAGAAATTGAGCTTCCATATGACCCCGCAATACCACTTCTGGGAATATATCCTGAGGATGCAAAAAAGCACAGTAGAAATGACATCTGTACCTATATGTTCATTGCAGCACTGTTCACGATAGCCAAAATCTGGAAACAACCCAAGTGCCCTAGAACAGATGACTGGTTAAAGAAACTTTGGTACATCTACACAGTGGAATACTATGTAGTTGTTAGGAGAGATGAAGCCATGAAATTTGCTTATAAGTGGATAGACATGGAAAGTATCATGCTAAGTGAAATGAGTCAGAAAGAGAGGGACAGACATAGAAGGACTGCACTCATTTGTGGAGTATAGAGTAACATCACATGAGGCTGACACCCAAGGACAGTAGATACAAGGGCCAGGGGGATTGCCCCATAGCTGGAAGACTGCTTCATGAGCGAAGGCGAGAAGGCAGACGGAATAGGGAGGGGATCACTAAGAAAATGATGGCTGGAGGAATCAGTCAGGATGGAAGTTGTGTGCCGAAAGTAGGTAATGGACCAAACATGATGACCTCTCAGTGTCTGTGTTGCAAGCTATAATGCCCCCAAAGTAGAGAGAGTATGGGGAATATTGTCTGCCATGGAGGCAGCGGGTGGGTGGTTAAGGGGGGAAATACCCGGGATATTGGTGGTGGGAATGTGCACTGGTGGAGGGATGGGTATTTGATCATTGTGTGATTGTAACCCAAACATAAAAGCTTGTAACTATCTCATGGTGATTCAATAAATTTTTTTAAAAATGTAAATCTGAGCTGGAATTAGAGTACATTAGGGACAGGAGGCATGGTGCTTGCCTCACACATGGCTTGCCCCCGTTGGTCCCCAGCAGAGCCTGCAAAAGCACCGTCAGGTGTGGCCAAATCAGAGAAAATGGGAAATGAGCCAATAGTGAGTGAAACGTAGGGAGACAACTGCCCCTCACTGTCATCCCAGGAAATATCTGCTCACCGGTGTATTCCTCCGTCCCAGCATTGATAACCCCTAAGTGGTAAGAGCCTTTGGGGTCCCCTATTTCCATCTATGTCCATCCCCCTAACTCCAGTCTCTGGTGGGAGACTCCGCCTACAAAACCCAGGACCACGCCCCCACAGGAGGCCACGCCCCTCGTGGGGACATGCCCCGCCCGAAGCCACGCCCACCAAGCAGCCCTGCTGGTTTTCCCAGGACACTGCAGGAAACGGCCTGGTGAACCACTGTGTCTCCAGCCAGCCTCCGTGGGTGTGGGCCGGCTGCTGGGGGCGGGGACCACCGAGCAGGGAGGGGGGTCTTCGACACTCAACTGCCTGAGAACCTGCTCCAGGTGCCTGTTATGTCCGGGGAGGGGAGTTTCGCTCGCACGTTGACCAGACCAGTGGAGGATGCAAACACAAGGCACCCTTCATTGCTAGCTCGAGCTAGGGTCCGAGTCTCATCCAACGCAGAGGAGTCCTGACAAGGATCCCGACTCCGAGATCTGAGCAGCTTAGACAGGGTTTGGTTATAGAACTTTATCATTTTGGTTATATAAACCAAAATTTTATAAAAATCGGTTATATAATTGTCAGCATTTTCCCAGGAACTGACAGTATGTTCCCAGTTCTTGGTCCCAGTCCTGTCCCATGACTCGTCTTCATTGGCCGCCTCCACCTGGCTGGGCGCCACTGCCCATGCGCTCTATGCTGATAGGCTGCTGCCAGGGGTCGGTCTACCTTCCCAGGATGATAATTGTTTTCTGAGAAGTCGGGACTTTCTGATTTCGGTCTTAAAGGGGAGCCTGTCACGGCTCCACTTCAGCCTCACATGCTGACGACCCGAGCGCTCTCTATGCCCCCAGCCCCACCCTCCCAGGCACCAAAGCAGTAGTCGACCCGCTCCATAGCCAAGGAGGGTCTAAAAACCGACCCGGAGTGACTAGGGCCACAGGACAGCGGGGAGGGCGCTTGCCTTGCACGCGGCCAACCCTGGTTCCATGCCTGGCACTGCACATGGTCCCCCAGCCCACCAGGAGTCACCCCTGAGCAGACAAAGGAGGAAGCCCTGAGCACCACCGGGTGTGGCCCCCAAATCTCCTCAAAAGAGAAAAGTAAAGGAAAACCTTCCAGGGAAGGTGAAAAAATGAGAAGAGCGCCCCAAAAGTCTGGAGCCTCGTATACAACACCGCCCAAAGGGAAGTTGGACTTGAATGTAAAATAATACAGTTTATATTTTTATGCTCCCTTTTCATGGGGAGACAGACAGGTATATATATATATATATATGTATATGTGTATATATATGTATATATACATATATATATATATTGCTTTTTAGGTCACACTTGGCAATGCACAGGGGTTACTCCTGGCTCTGCACTCAGGAATTACCCCTGGCGCTGCTCAGGGGACCATATGGGATGCTGGGAATCGAACCTGGGTCGGCCGCGTGCAAGGCAAACGCCCTACCCACTGTGCTATCGCTCCAGCCCCAGACAAGTATATTTTTAAAAGGAAAAATCAAATGAACAATGCCACAGGCTTTGACTGTCACCAGGGACCTGAAGTCAGACTTTGTCCTATGGCAGAACAAGAATAAAGTCCCAGTCCTGTAAGGTCCCTGAGCACTGCTGGGAGTGACCACCCCAAATAATTAAAAATTTAATCACTTGGGGCCGGAGCGATAGCACAGCGGGTAGGGCATTTGCCTTGCACGCGGCCGACCTGGGTTCGATCCCCGGCATCCCATATGGTCCCCCAAGCACTGCCAGGAGTAATTCCTGAGTGCAAAGCCAGGAGTAACCCCTGAGCATTGCTGGGTGTGACCCAAAAAGCAAAAAAAAAAATTTAATCACTTAATGAAGACACCCGATCTGCCCTGCCCATACACAGGTAAGTGATGCATGCACGCAAATACACACACACATCAGGCAGTCCTGACAATACCATTAAAAACCAGATGTTGGGGGCTGGAGCGATAGCACAACGGGTAGGGCATCTGCCTTGCATGTGACCGACCCGGGTTCGATTCTCAGCATCCCATATGGTCCCCTGAGCACCGCCAGGAGTAATTCCTGAGTGCAGGAGCCAGGAATAACCCCTGAGCATCACCAGGTGTGACCCATAAAGCAAAACAAAACAAAGCAAAAACAGGGGTCTAAAGCATTGGGTCTGGGCCTTGCCATAGATGAGCAGGCGGGGTAATGGCCTTGCTCCATCCCCGTCCATCCCCATCACCCCATCTGGAGCCCTGAGCACAGTCGGGTGTGACTCGAAAACAAAAATAAATAACTAGAGCATTGTGTCTGACGTGGAAAGAAGCTTATTATAGCTAAGGCAGTTCCCAGAGTGTGATCTGAATGTGAAAGACAAATGCGCAGGGCTGAGCCACTGGACAGAAGCACACGGGTGCTAAGCACAGGAAACTGGGTGGTTCATCCTCTCCCCCTGGCTCAAGTACCACCCAAGGAGCAGGCACCCCTCCAGATCCCGAAAATCAGTCCCCGGGATGGCAACTGAAATGGGAACCACTTCAGGCCTAGGATATGGCTTCAAGGCCCAGAGCACGTGCTGTGGACATGGGAGCCCAGGGCTGATCCCCACCACCATAGGGGCCCTGGAGGTCCAAGGAGGAGACCCTCGGTAGCACAGCAGGTGGCCCCCAAACAGAGGGGAACCATTTCAGGGCTGGAAACAGTCTGCCATGAAATGACTTCTAGGAACCCGGCTAAGGTGAGGCTTGATTCTCATAATGCCTCCTTGTTTTGTTTAGCTGCTGTTCTTTTGGGGGCAGCATGGGGCGTCACACCAGAGGTGCTCAGGGCTTCCCAGGGGTGCACAAGGGACCATCTGAGGGGCCTGGAACAACCCAGGCTCCGTTGCACACAAGGCAAGTGCCTTCACATCTGCAGCATGCTCTAGACCCTTGTCTTGCACTCTGGAGGAGAAAACAAGGGCTCTGGGTCCAAAGAGGAAGGTCACGTTTGCTAAAAGCAAGAGAAGTGCTCAGAGCAAGAGCGCTCACACGTGCAACTCTTTCAGTAAACCACCACTGTCTATCTTAACAAATGGTGACAATGGTAGGAAACCAAATGACTATGTGTGGAGTCTTTTTTTATTTTGTTTTTCAGATGGAGAAGAAAGCAAATAAAACTTTCACCATGTTTATCCCATTAAAAACTTAACTTTTAGGGTCTGGAGTGATAATACAGTGGGTAGGACATTTGCCTTGCATATGGCTGACCTGGGTTCAATCCCTGGCACCCCATATGGTCCCCAGCACTACCAGGAGTTATTTCTGAGTGCAGAGCCAGGAATAACCCCTGAGCATTCCTGGGTATGACCCAAAAAGCCAAAAAATTAAAAATAAATAAGATAAATTAAAAAATATTAATTTTAGGGGCCGGGGTGATAGTACAGCAGGTACAACACTTGACTCGCATGCAGCCAATCTGGGTTTGACCCCCCAGTACCCATTATGGTCCCCCACGCACTGCCAGGAATAATCCCTGAGCGCAGAGCCAGGAGTCACTCCTGAGCATCACTGGCTGTGGTCAACATTTTTTTTGGTTTTTTTTGGGGGGGGTCACACCCAGCGATGCACAGGAGTCACTCCTGCCTCTGCAGAGGAATCACCTCTGGCGGTGCTCAGGGGACCATATGGGATGCTGGGAATCGAACCCGGGTCGGCCGCATGCAAGGCAAACGCCTACCCGCTGTGCTATCACTCCAGCCCCTGTGGTCAACATTTTTTATTAAAAAAATACTTAATTTTAGTGATGGACTTCCTTTATTGTGCATCTGTCAATGATACTAACATTATTCTACAAGCATACTACTCATTAGTTTCTTCAATAATGGAAGCCATCAATAAGTGTGAAATAAAAGCAGATGACAGAAAATTGCTGGCTAAAGTCCTCCAGGGCCACCTCCTGCACTGCTTTCACAGACCTGCTCCCGTTCCTGAGGACGTTCCCCTTCTTCCCACCCACCCTCTCCCGTGCCTGCCCAGCCCCTCTGCTCCCCAAAAGCCTTGCCCTGGCACTTGATTGTGGTTCAGGCTTGCCTGCCACTAGGGGGCGCTGAAGGCACGCAAGTATAGCATAGATTTAAATATCCCTGGGAACCTGGTTCCTCTAGGAATTGGTGGTGATCTAGCACCGCCAAAGTATCAAGGAGGCCACACCATAGAAACCAGAAGCCACTGCTCTAATTACAATGTAGGCACAGGGAAATAAAAATTTTCCTCTACCTCGAGGTCTGCCATCAACCATTTCTGATATAAGGTGCAAGCTACAATGTCAAGGTGAGGTTGGGGTGGGGGGGTGCTGGGGAAGGAAGGAAGGAAATCGTTCTCTTTCAACATATATTAATATTTGAGGCTTCACAGCTAAAGGAAAGATAATGGCTGGGTTGATCCCAAAAGCCATGCTCTTTCAGTTTACTACAACAGAGGGGGTAAAATAAATAAATAAATAAAAGCAACAGAAATTCCTCCACAAACCCACACCTCTTAACAAACCTTTTATATAGTCCTTTATTTATTTATTGTTTTGGGGGCTGCTCCTTCGATGCTCAGGGTTACCCCTGGCTCTACACTTAGGAATCACTCCCAATAGTGCTCGAAGGACCATATGGGACCCCGGGGGATCGAACCGGGGTTTGTCACATGCAAGGAAAATGCCCTCCCCACTGCAGTATTGCTCCAGACACCAACAAATGAGTATTTCTCTGTTCTCCTCTAGTCCAAAATGCAATGTTATCGGTGCTAAAAAAAAATGCTTTTAAGTGGCACTAACTACAGTCCTCCTCTTATGCAGATAAACCACAATATCCCCCAAAAGATCTTGAAACTACACAGAGTACTAACTACACACACACACACACACACACACACACACACACACACACGCAGTGTTTTTCCTAGACAGAAACACCAATGATAAAATTTCATGTATACATGAGGCACAGTCACAGATGAACAAAAACATAGTAAACAGAACAGTTACACCACTGTTCAGTAACAGAAGTTTTACCAAGGTCATCTGTCTCAAAACAGGTTCTTGTAGGAACTATGTTATGTCCCCAGGGTTACACAGAATCGGGAGAGAGTAAAAACACAGATCAGGGCTGTGATGGTCGCTGGTATAACCTCATTCCAGTCCACACATTGTTGGTGGCCCAAGTCACAGAGACCAAAGGTCAGCTGCCCCCCTCCTTCTCCAGGGAGTCAGGCCTGGTCCCTCCAGGCTTGAGCCAAGGGCTTCCCTCGAATCTCATCTGCCCTTCTCCTGCAGCCGCCCGAATCTCCGAGATGAGAGATGGAGACCAGAGAGGTGCACACGCCCGCCCCAGCTCACACAGCCTGGCTGTGGGCTCCATACCAGCTGTTGCTGTGGCAGACCTAGATGAACACGCCAGGCTCTGAGGCCTCGCACCCCAATTCAGGCTCCCTTCTGCTTCTCAGGAGGTATTGCTCCCCCACTCAACTCGGGAAGGGGTTGGTGATTCACTTCATTTTGTTTGGGCAGGGCCGGGATCAAACCCACGGCTTCCCACATGCACCCCCAATGCTCTGCTGCTGGCCCACCTCCCCGGCCAGCCTCTAGGTTTGAGTTAACCGCTGGGACTCTTTCAGGAACATTCTACCAGCGGGGTTCTGAGCACACTGCCCCCTGCTGTGCCCATTTTGGCCTGTGGAAGCTTTTGTTTTGGAGCCATACCCGGGTTACTCCTGGCTCTGCACTCAGGAGTTGCTCCTGACGGGGTTCAGGGGACCGTCTGGGGTGCCAGGATTGTCCCCAGTTGGCCATGTGCAAGTCAAATGCCCTGACTGCTGTGCTACTGCTCAACCCTAGCATGTGGGTGATTTTGATCCAAGTACCAAAGATACAGCCTGAGCAGCGGCAAGAAGGCTGCCCCCTTCGGTGTCCTGTAGGCGAAATAAATCCAGTGGCCTAGCTTTCCCCTGTCCTGAGCACCAGAGACAGGGAACGTAGGACCATGAAAGTGCAAGAAACAGACAGTTTTACCTTTTCACTAATCGAAAAGCCCGAATCTTTTCAAAATTTACTTTTTTTAAAAAAAGTAAAAAATTGGCGGTAGGTGCCCCGAGCCCTACAGGAGTGATCCCTGAGCACCCTCAGGTGTCACCCATAAACAACCAAACAAATACAAAATCAGAGGTGTAGGGAGGAGAGGGAGTGATGAGGTAAAGGCACTGGCCTCCCGCAAGGCTGCAGCCGAAAGAAGGGTTTTCCAATACCAGCACCACCTCTGGTTCCCGAGCACACAGCCAAATGTTCCATCAGGTGTGCCGGCCCACAAAAAAACAAAACAAAACAAAACAAAAAAAACCCTGGGGGTGGGGGAACTTTGTAAGGGTCTGGGAAGACAATGCTACTGGACCCTGCGGTGCCGGGGTTTATCCAGGTCACCTCAGCAATGCTTGGGGCCTCTGGGGTCACATCCAGGGGCTAAGGGGTGTTGGGGATCAACCTCAGTTGGACGCCTGCAAGGCATGTGACCTAACCCCATTATTACCGCTCTGGCACTACCCTGAATCTTGATCCCGCCTCAATTCTCTTTCATCTAAGAAAGACCTGGGAATCATCCTCGATGTCCAACAGCAGATCCATGGATCGTGTAGAGGTGGGGGGGGGGGGTCTATACACAATAGGAATACTACACAGCTGTAAAGAAGGATGGAATTATGCAAGGCAAGGCAACAGGGATGGAACTAGAAGATACCATGTTAAATGAAGCCAGCCAGAAGAAGGAGAAACACATGATGGTATCACTTTAAAGTGGTATCTAGAATAACTGGATGAGAAAATACAGTGTTTTAAAGGAGGAATGCCCTGATCAATCTTGGCCCCAGAGTACAGGGGAGAGAAGAAAAGCAAGAGTGGAGGGGATGGGGAGAAGGGACAGATAAGAAGCTTTAAGGGGGATTTAAGGCACAAAGGTGGTGATAAGGAATGATGGAGCCAAATACCCAAACCATAGAGTCAACAACGCTGAAATCATGAGACCTGAACTTCAACAACCAAACTTAGAAAGGTGCCTGTCGAGAGGGCAGGCGGGGGTAGGGGGGTGGGGGGAGATATGGGAGGGGACCTGAGGACGCTGGTGGAGGGAAGTCGACACTGGTGGTGGGATCTGTGCTGCAATGTTGTATGTCTAATACTTAACTATGAATAACTTTGTAAGTCACGATGCTTTCATTTGAAAAGAAAGTGTTGATTGAAAGAAATAATAAATCTTGCAGGTGGCTTATGGAATTAGAAAGGGAAGGACATGAAAAGCAAACTGTGTGTGGTTCACTTCTCCAGTCCTCCGAGCCTGTGACAGCCCATCCGGGGTTCCCTCTCCTGCTTCCTTTGTCCCCCAACAACCAGCTTATGGGGCAACCAAGGAACTGGGAAGTGGGAAAGAAAGTTTGTCTCCCCTCTGCTCCCCCGGTCCACATCCCACTCACCTGTTCCCCAGTGGGGAGAGACACCACCTCCTCGGGGGGCCGGGAACCCTCCCTGAGAGCCTCCAGGTAAGCCAGGGCGGATTCTCGAAACGCTTCTGGGTCATCCTCCAGAATATCCACTGGGTACCCACCTGTGAGGGTAACGGAAGCAGGAGGTGAGCACTTTGGACCGAGCCCTTTCAGCTCAGGTTTCCAGTGTTCCATCTGGAAATAGCTGAGCAAACACTGAAGGTAACCGGGACTCCAAAACTCAACACAACAAACACAAAAACTTAACAAAGAACTCAACAAGAGCATCCGGAGTGATAGTCTAGCAGGGAGGGTGCTTCCTTGCACATGGCGGACCCAGGTCCTATCTTTGGCATCCCAAAGGGTCCCCTGAGCACTGCCAAGAATGATTCCTGCGGGCAGAGCCAGGAGAAACCCCTGAGCATCGCCAGGTGTGACCCAAAAAGCAAATATCAAATCAAATAAGGAGAACCCCTGGAACTTTGTTCTGCGCCTGTCAAGCTGACAGGTAGGGGTGTGGGCTGGGGTGAGGAGGGAATATGGGGGGGACGGGTGGAGGGAAGCTGACACTGGTGCAGCGACTGCTGTTGTAGCAGTACATGTCTAAAACTCAACTACCAACACCTTTGTAAATCACAGTTCTTTACTAATAATAATTTAAAAGTCACACAACCCGTGCAAAGCTATGCTATCCCTGGGGCAGGGGGCACCCACACAGTTACTTTTGACTTCAAGTGTGATCACATCGTGTTCAAAGGACCCTAAGATGCCAGGGATAAGCCCAGAGATTCCACCCGTTGGGCAGGTCCCAGCCTCTATTTTATTGTGTTTGTGTCAAGGTTATTGCTAGGCTGGAGACACGGGGCAGCAGGCAAGGCCCTTCCTTGCATGGACCGACCCCACACAGGGTCCCCTGACCACTGCCAGGAGTAAGCCCCTGCTAACTGCAAGGTATAGGGTATCATTGGTTTGTCCTTTCCCCCTTGCCACAAGGAACTTGGGTTTATCAGGTCACACTCATCACAGTGCTCCTGAGTCGATCCCATTCCTTTGTCTATCTGTAACCACTTCTCTATGCTCTCTTCCCCAAGCAGTTAATCAGCTTTCCCCCCTAATCAGAGTCTGTTAATTTGTAAGGTCAGATCTTTCTTGGACACTGAACTTGTATTGTAATATTGCCTTTCTCCTCTCCTTATGTCTTCTGAATAGTTTACTTTAAAGCAATGTCCTTTTTTGTATGGACAAAGAAAGAAAGTTAAATTATGCTTTCGTAACTTGGGATTTAGTTGGCTTCGAATATTATTCATTCCCAGGCATCTGCTTTCTCGACTTAAGCCTCACTTGCCCTTAGTTCTAGCACCCCAAAAGCAGGGTCCCGACTAGGGATTGAAGGGACCCAGGGTGAGCTGTGAGCTAACCCTGGCATCGATATGGGCCAGGCCAAAGCACCACAATTTTTTTTTTTTTTTTTGCTTTTTGGGTCACACCTGGCAATGCACAGGGGTCATTCCTGGCTAATGCACTCAGGAATTACCCCTGGCGGTGCTCAGGGGACCATATGGGATGCTGGGATTCGAACCCGGGTCGACCTCATGCAAGGCAAACGCCCTCCCCGCTGTGCTATCACTCCAGCCCCAAAAGCACCACAATTCTTAACCATAAGTTAAGAGCTTGATCATGGACAAATGCTCTCATGATCCAAAATTAATGATGAGACTAGGACCCTGCTAGGGATAGGAAAGACTAATCTGGCCTGAGCACTGTAGTCTAAGATCAAGATGACCCCAGGAGAGCAATTCTATAAGCTTAGTGTATCTCTTACTATGTGCATACAAAATGATTAATATTATGAATGCTTGTATGTTAGTTGGACAAGGAGAGGAGAAACACACCCATGGGATTCTGCTCTTGGGCGGGGTAGTCCTGCTGAAAGAGAATCTATCCTTGGAGAAGCATCCCGGGAGGGAAAGAACTTTACCCCTATTGATTGTGACCACACCTATGTCTAAGCCCCAACCCCTCATGCTGGGGGATTTAACTAGGCTGTAAGAGTGGGCTGGGGGTCCAGATCCAGATCCAGAGGGAGAAGGAGAATGAAGTAGCATGGGGGAGGAAGAAGCAGGAGGAGAATCAGAGTGATGTAGGCAGGTAGACAGGGAAAGGCCCTTGGCAATAAAACTTAGATTAACAAAGTCTCTGGGAAGGAGAAACCTGAGACTGACCCACGCTGTGGATACAGAAAATGGACCTGATAAGCCCTTCAGCAGACCCTGAGGAGGTTGGACCCCTCCCCATGAAGTTCCTGAATTCCCACAACCTCTCCCTTAATCTGATTAAAATGTGATCCAGCCTAAAGAAGACCATCACCACTCCCAACCTCCCTGGTAACCTCCTTAGCAACGGACTTTTACCTGGAAAGAAGCCCCAAGTGGGGGCAGGTTGAAGAAACCCTATAAAAGCCACCTTGAACAAAGGAAGTGCGCGCATATGCTGCCTGAGCCCATGTGCTGCTTGTGCCCATGTGGCCGAGCACATGCGGTCCCCAAGCACATGTGTCGCCCGCATCTCCCCCCTTGAGATGTGTACTCTCATACTTTCGTGTCCAGTGCTAGGATGTGCGTAGAGCTCTCTCCACCCTTGGAGAAGCTCTCGTTCTCTTTTGAGCGCGTTATTCTTACTATTCCCTCTCGCACTTATCCCTTCCTCCTTCCCTCAGAAACTTCTGAATAAAATCTGTTACTTCACTGCTTGTCTACTCCTGAAATTCTTTCCTGAGAGCGAGACAAGAACCCAGTAACCTGGGGCTGGAGAGATAGCACAGTGGGTAGGGCGTTTGCCTTGCACGCGGCCGACCCGGGTTCAAATCCCAGCATCCCATATGGTCCCCTGAGCACGGCCAGGGGTAATTCCTGAGTGCAGAGCCAGGAGTAACCCCTGTGCATCGCCAGGTGTGACCCAAAAAGCAAAAAAAAAAAAAAAAAGAACCCAGTAACCCTGGGTCCCGGGTGGTAGAGGCGGTTGGAGAGAAAGTGACCATCTTTCTCCTCCCCACTTCACGTAAGTCACCCGTCGGGCCCACCGACATCAAGAGGAGAATGGAGATGGGAATGGAATAAACTGCAACTGACACCAACCACCCTGGCTCCCGTTCCTTCCTTCGCCTGCCCATCTTCATCGACCTCCCTGGGGTGGGGGAAGTGGCATGAGAGTGCCGAATGCAGGGCGGCAGGAGAGAGATAGAGCGCTGCTGCCTTGTGCCCCCTTTTTTGTGTTTACACACAAGGTGTGACCCAAAAAGAAAAAGAAAAGCAATTCTTGGCTTCTTGGGTCACCCGGCACTGCTCAGGGGTTACTCCTAGCTCTGCACTCAGGAATGACTCCTGGTGGTGCATAGGGGACCCTATGTGATGCTGCTGGGGATCAAACCCAGGTTGCCCACAGCAAGGCAAATGCCCTCCCTGGTGTCCTATCACCCCAGCCCCTGCTCTACTTTTAAGGGTGCCCACTGATCAGCCCTGTGAAACATCCAGGCTTCTGATCTTCATGTATGTTTAAGTCTATGTCAACTTAAACAGTGTCAGCCCTGGTTGGGGAGAGATGTGGTATAGAACAAATGACCAGTCTGTGAGACCCCTCGTGGCTGCCAAAGGGACGCTAAATCTTGGCGAGTCCCTGTGTATGTCTGTGGCCTGTTCCTTTGTGTCTGAGCAGCCTTCCTAGCCTACAGAACCTGTGCGGCGGGGCGCAGAGGTAGGGAACCAAATGCCGGTGCCCTTTTCCCCCCAGGGCCTCCCAGAGAACCAGGCGGCCAGAGGGGTCAGGGCAGCCAATTTCAAAAAGGGTGCCCTGCAGGGCACTCAGAGCTGCAGGCTGGGGATGCCACATGCCTCTCAGCAATCTGAGCACGGTTTTAAGAGCAACAGATCAAATCCAGCCTTTGATTACACTGCTTATTTCATGAGGGACCCCCGACCCAGAACAGCCCGGGGCAGGTGAAAGACAAACATCAGGGCCGGAGAGAGTCAGGACGGGGATAAGGGGTTTTGCTTTGCATACAACCCGGTTTGACCCTCCGGCACCCAATGTCATCCCCCAAGGTCCTCCAGAAGTGATCCCTGGGTGCAGAGCCAGGAGTCAGCCCTGAGCACTGCCAGTGTGGCCCAGTCTTCCCCCCATGTCCCAAGACAGCCCTTAGAGAAGTCTGTCTGTCAGAGTCTGTCATCCCGTTGCTCATCGATTTGTTCGAGTGGGCACCAGTAACGTCTCTCATGGAAAGACTTATTGTTACTGTTTTTGGTATATCTAATATGCACGGGTAGCTTGCCAGGCTCTGCCGTGCGGGCTCCATACTCTTGGTAGCTTGCTGGGCTCTCCGAGAGGGGCGGAGGAATCAAACTTGGGTTGGCCAAGTGAAAGGCGAAAGCCCAACCACTGTGCTATCGCTCCAGCTTAAAGAAGTATCTTTGGATAACACTGGGCTGGACGATTTATCCACTCAGAATGCAAACGGGCAAATAATTTGGAGATTGAGGAACATGGAAGGAGGGGACCCCAGATTACGGAGCCGGGAACATAAGAAAAAGCAAATACACTCTTGGGTGAATTTGATGGTTTTCAAAGAGTGTCCGACTGCCATCATGTTCTTAGCAGAGACCCTAGTGGGGAAGAGGTAAGGGAGACTGTCAGATGCTCCCTGCGGCTGAGCCACAGGGACCCAGAGCAGAGCAAGGTCGGCGGGTCCCCGTCCCTGATGTGACTCAGTCTTCCTGAGCCCCAAACGGGGCCGTGTGCCACCCACAGAGCGTCACGTCCTTACCGCCCTTAGCACAGGGGTCTCTGGCTGGAACACAGCGCTGCCCGGGGAAAATGCTTCCCACCCCACCCAAGGACGCGAGGTGGGGCTGAAAGAGACTCAAAAAGGTGTCACATCTCCAGACAAATGTGAAGCTCTGTGTGTGTGTGTGTGTGTGTGTGTGTGTGTGTGTGTGTGCATGCGAGTGCAGTAACTTCACAAACTCAGCCCTTCCCTGGCCCTGGACTCAGGTCTTGCCCTCCCACGTGGAGCCCAAGCCCGCCCTCCCACGTGGCCCCCTGACCCCCCCCCACCAACGTGGGCCCGAGCCCATACCAGGTGGCCCTGAATCCCATCTTTCACGTGGCCCTGAGCCCCACCTCCCTTGTGGTCCCATTTCTCCGACCTTTACCGGGAAGCAACAAGGCACATGACCAGAACACAAAGTCACGCTTTGTAAAACCCTGGGTCAGCCTCAAGTCCCTAAGAAGGCACTGGGGTGGGCCCAGGACGTCAGGTCCTACATGGAAGCCTGGAACCCGAGCCTCATTAGGTCACACAAGTCGAGAGAGAAGGGTCCCCAGCACCAGGAGCCTATCTGGCCCATTAGCCACAGAGTCACTTTCTCAGAACTCAGAGGCTGTGGTTGTGGCTAACCCTCACGCGGCTGGCCAGCAACGTGCCCCCCACCCCCACTCCCACGCCCTCAGCCTCCTCTACTGCCCACCATGTTAGACGTTCGCTCTACTGAGGGCAGAACAGTTTCCACACCGTGTGAGCAGCTGTTTACGAAAGGCCAGTTGTTCACGGCCCAGCGGGTTCTGATCGCCAGGGCCAAGTTCCAAATCCCGCCAGTGCCCAGTGCTGAGGTGTTCATGGTGACACTCGTGGGAGACTGGAGGGAGACTCAGGCAGGCTGTCCACCCAGACCAGGACGCACGTAGAGAAAATGCCACCTCCCCGAGCTGGAGACGGATGGCAGAGGCTACCTCGAGTAGGGGCGCTGCCCTCGATCTGTCACACTGCTGGCAGCCAGGCTCACTTCGGTTCCAGAAAAAGAATCAGGGCTGGAGCGATAGCACAGCGGGTAGGGCGTTTGCCTTGCACGCGGCCAACCCGGGTTCGATTCCCAGCATCCCATATGGTTCCCTGAGCACCGCCAGGGTAATTCCTGAGTGCAGAGCCAGGAGGAACCCCTGTGCATCGCCAGGTGTGACCCAAAAAGCAAAAAAAAAAAAAAAAAGAAAAAGAAAAAGAATCAAAGTTAATCATCCACCCTCTGCGGACAAAGTCTCTGGGCTACCAGCCGGGAGAAACGGTGGTAGAGAAGAGTGATAAAATGCCCTGTGGGGGCTGCATTGTGACACCTGTTTACACCTGTCCCTGGCACTTCCTGTGATTCAATGTGTCATGTCAGAGGCCCAAAAACATCAAGCAAGAACGTCCTGATTTCAAAGGTGGCACCAGAAGTTCATATTCCGGAAGTGTCTGAGGTGGGGGTGACAACCCAGACACTGAGATTCCCCGCACGCCTTCACCAGCTCCCCTCGTACTCAAGGTCCTCATCTCTCTGCCCAGGACAGGGGTCAGGTGGGCCACGGAGACACAAAGCAGGGTTGAAAATCTCTCTAAGTGGGCTGGAGTGATAGCACAGTGGGTAGGGCATTTGCCTTGCAAACCCGAGTCGACCGTCGACCCAGGTTCGATTCCCACATCCCATATGGTTCCCCGAGCACAGCCAGGAGTGATTCTTGAGTGCATGAGGCAGGAGTAACCCCTGTGCATTGCTGGGCGTGACCCAAAAAGAAAAAAAGAAAGAAAGAAAATCTTTCTTTTTTTTTTTTTTTGCTTTTTGGGTCACACCCAGCGATGCTCAGGGGTTACTCCTGGCTTTGCACTCAGGAATTGCTCCTGGCAGTGCTTGGGGGACCATATGGGATGCCGGGGATCGAACCCGGGTCGGCCGCGTGCAAGGGAAACGCCCTCCCCGCTGTGCTATCGCTCCGGCCCCAACAACTCTAATTTTTCTTAAGGGCTGGAGTGTAGGCTTTGCAAGCGGAAACCCGGGGTTCAACCCCCAGGACAATGTGGTCCTTCCAGCATCGAGCCAGAAATAGCCTGAGCAAGGCTGCCTGTGGCCCCCAAACTAAAGGTGTGTATTATGGGGGGGGGGGGTGCAGAGGAGAGAACCTTCATCCACGCGCAGAGGTCTGACACCTATTTCTGGAATCTCTGATCACCTATAGCAAGCTCATCTGAATACTACAGCTACAGGAATTCTGGAAAGAAATATAACCAGACCCAAATAAAACACAACAGAACTCAGATGCAAGAGATTGATAGCAGCCAATTAATGAGGTGGGTAACTGGGCTGCAAGCATTCTTGGGCCCCAACATGGCTCCAGAGAAAGGTTTTAAAGCAGATTAGGAGCTTTTATTGGGGGTGGTATGGGCCACACCTGGTGGTGCTCGGGGATCACTCCTTGCTCTGGGGTCAGGAATCACTTCACTCCTGGTGAGGCTTTGGGACCTGGAAGTTGCTTGGGAATCGAACTTGGGTCAGATGCCTACAAGGCAAGCGCCCTACCCACTTGACTACCTCCGCTGCCTATAAAATATATTCATTTCTTACCAGGGAAATAAATGCAAATTCGCATGGCACTGAGAAAGCAGCCAGCATGAATGATAAACCAGGTGTAGCCAAGAGTCCAGGGACAATCTGAGCTCGGTGGAGAGAAAGGGGCACTCATTCACTGCCGGTCGGACTGCTAAAAGTCTAGCTCAGACTCTGGAAAAAAGTCTGGAAACTTCTCAAACTTTTAGGATGAGGGCTTCCATAGGTACTACCCCACAATTCTACCCCAGGGCATCTCCCTCAAGAACACAAAAACATTCACCCAAAAAGATCTCCACGCATGTATGTTCAACACAGCATTGTTTTTAAGAGCCGAGAGATGTGGAAACAACTCCCCCCCAACCCCAGCCTAACCTAAGGCGGCCCCCCTGTCTTCAGCCTTAGGGGAAGATCAAAGAACCCTGCAGGTAAGACTTCAGTGCTGGGATCACGCTCAGGCATGGTTCCAGCGGGAAAGAGAACACAGACCTGCAAGGCTGGGGCGCAGAGAGAGGGAGAAGGCAACATGCCCCCATCCCAGATGGTGGGTGGGCAGCCTTAGGGCCCAGTCCCCCCCCCTCAGTGTGCTGATCCCTGTCCCGGGAAAGGACCTAATGGAACAGGCACAGCGAAAGGCTCGGGGCTTCCAAAGCACCGCTGTTAGGACCCCCTGAACATCCACCCAAGAAAGCCCCGCTCTGGGTGCAGGGAGGGGGGCAGCCTACCCTGGCAGTACTCTGGGATTACCCCTTGCTCTGTGCTCAGATTTCACTGCCAGCGGTGCTTGGAGGGCAATACGGAGTGCCAGGGACCAAACCCAGCAGTGTGGAGGGGAAGTGCCCGCTGCACAGTGCTCACTCAGGACCTGTTGTTGTCACTTCACTAGAGCCCAACCCCTCTTCCTGCCCCCACCAACCCTAACTTTGTACCTGCTCTGCCCCAGGGATGAATTTCTATGGTCTCCAACAGCAGAACCCACCCCTAGCTCCCCCCCATACACACATCTTTTGACGTAGGCAAACAGACAGAGAAGGCATGGCAATGGAATTCCTAGGATACAATAAGACCACCTAGCCTGAAGGTCATCAGGACCCACCTTGTGAGCACAGAAACTAAGTGACCCTGGTAAGATTTTCACCTGGTGCCAGTAGCCGACCAGAGAAGGCTGGACCCCTCCTCCCAGGGAAGCTCCAGCAGGAAAAGGTCGGGAAAGGAATTTCAAAGAGAAATTTCAAAGGAATCTCAAAGAGAGTTGGGAATTGATGCTTCCTAACTCTACCCCCTCAGCAACCGCCCTCGCAAGGGGCTCTTACCTAGCTCGAAAGCCCTAGGTGGGGAACCTTGGGGAAAATCCTCTAAAAGCCATCTTGAGCAGAGGAAGGGAGCACAGATGCTGCCTGAGCCCATGTGGAGCCCGCACCTGCCCGCCAGAGGTGAGTACTTCCAGACCTATCTATGTACTCTATCTGTGTACTCAGGCTCTCTCCATCTCTGGAGAAGCCCACGTTCTCCTGGAATGCATAACTCTCTCTCCCCCCTCCTTCCCCTCCCTAAAAACCTCTTAAAAAAAAGTGTTTTACTTCACTGCTCATCTACTCCTGAAATTCCTTTCTGTGAGAAAGACAAAGAACCTGGAAACCCTGGGTAAGGCCTCGGGCTGGCTTTTCAGGCTTCTGCCAGTCCTAACCTTCCCAGCCATTCCCGGGGTGGCAGAGGCGGATGGGGAGAATGTGACAGTCTTTCCCTCTCCGCCTCACATTAAGTCACCCGTGGGTGCCCACCGACTTCACTTTGACCTTCATGCAGGCCCCAGAGCTGGAGACCCAGCTTTAGGCTGGGCATTGAAGCGGGGTGTGTGTATGGGGGGGGGGGTGCCTTGAACAAGGGCTTCGGGCGCAGAGGTGGCACAGCTAAATAGCTAAACCGCAGCCAGTCACACCTGTAAGAAACACTGTGACACCACTCTGGGAAGCCAGATTCCATTCTGTGCCTCAGGGTCATGAGTGAGTAGACAACCTAGCAGCCAAAATATGCAAGACCCCAAAGGCATGGACATAAACCCAGACATCTTAGGAAAACAAGGACAGTCAAGGAAATGTAACAAAAAGGACATTTAAGGAAATGTAACGAAATGTATTACATTTGTTGCATTCAAGTAAATGTAACAAAATGTGTTTACTGCTCTGTTCACCTTGCTTGCTCAAGGGTGAAAATGCACCTGGCAGGGGACACCCAAATCTGAATCCGAATCCAAATACAGGCATAGGGAGGGCATAAGGCTTAAGATGGCTGGGGCTGGAGCAATAGCATAGCGGGTAGGGCGCTTGCCTTGCATGCGGCCGACCGGGGTTCAATTCCCAGCATCCCATGTGGTCCCCCGAGCACCGCCAGGAGGAATTCCTGAGTGCATGAGCCAGGAGTAACCCCTGTGCATCACCGGGTGTGACCCAAAAAGAAAAAAAAAAAACGAAACAAAAAGATGGCATGGGTGTGTGTGTATGTTGGGGGGGAGGAGGGGAGGGAGCAGGGTCCAACTCTCCTAGACTTGCCAACCGGAGTCTGCAGAGCTCAGAGTTCAGAGCCCAGGGAGGGCTCCCAGCTTGTGAACCCTGAGCACTGAGTCCCTTCAATGAGTGTTTTGGTGCATGAATAAAAGCTTGAAATATCTGTCCTGTTTCCGTGTGTCTTGAGCTCAGGCTTGTGGCCACCTTACCACAATGAAAGCAGGAGATCCGAACCATGAGGTGTTTTGGATTTCAAAAGGTATTGTTCAAGAGGCCTGATGGGAGTTTGGGAGATGGTGTGTGTGTGGGGGGGAGTCAGGGAAGCTGGGGACACTGGTGGGAAAGTTGACACTAGTAGTGGACTGGTGCTGGAACACAGTATGCCTAAAACTCAACTATGAATAACTGCAACTCACAGTGTTTTAAAACTTAAAACTCATAGTAATTTTAATTTTTAATTTTGTTTGCTTTAGGGCCACATGTGGTGGTACCCTAAGGGGTTACTCCTGGAGATGTGTGGAGGACCCTACGGGATGCCCAAGCAAGCGCCTTCCCTGATGCTCTTACAAGCCCTAAATTTTTTTTTTTTTTTTTTTTTTGCTTTTTGGATCACACCCAGCGATGCACAGGGGTTATTCCTGGCTTTGCACTCAGGAATTACTCCTGGTGGTACGTGGGGGGGCCATATGGAATGCTGGGAATCGAACCTGGCTCTGCTGTGTGCAAAGCAAATACCCTACCCGCTGTACTATCACTCCAGCCCCTAAAATAGTCATTTTTTAAAAGTTAAAAACAAAAACTAATAAATACAAGAGCAGACTCTACCACACATATCGCTAAGTGGGCCCAAATGCCCATTTTTTTCTCCCTTTCTGATTAAGCTAGCATAAGCTAGCCTGTTTTCTCTCCCTTTGTTCTAACTAGTGTGAAGAGTTAACACAACATCTATCACCAACTTCCCAGAAAGACTTAAGCACACACACACACACACACACACACACACACACACACACACACACTAATTAACTACCCCTGGGAGCAGACAGCCTGCGGATCCCCTGGGGTGGCTCCCATACAAACAAAACAAATCTTATCTTCCACTGCCCTCCTCCCACCTCCAAAAATATAAAGACAAAATTTTGTCTATCGTCATCCCTGGACCAACCCTCTCCCCTAAACTCCATTCAGTGCAAAGAGGGAGAAAAGTTCCAGCTTTTCCAGGCAGGTCCTAAAAGCTGGTCATCCTTGCTGTTGTCGCTAGGAACATGTTCTCTGGTCACAGCCCGTATTGGGAGGCTAGGTGCGGTGGGAGGGGCGGGGACGCAGGTCGGCCGCCCACCCGGAACCTTCGGCCTAGCGGGCCCAACTACACGTGCTGGGCAGCGGGGACCCCTGGTGCCTCGCATCCCCTTCGGGCAAGCGGTGCAAGAGGCAGAAGCTACAATGCTGCTCTGAGAACATCCGACGCGCATCCAAAGGCTCCGATCCGAACACTCGGACAGGTACCATATTCTCCCCCTCCGGGAGTGACCACCCCTGAACACCGCCGGCTTTGGGCCCCCAATAACAAATGCTCGGTCCTGGCCCTGGCCCCGGCCCCGCGCGCGTATCGGCTCCGCGGGGCTCCCGGGCGCGAAACCCAGCTGGCCGGCGGTGCAGCACGGGGGCGACAGGGGCGCCCCTGAACCGGAGCGGCCCGACAGACCTCCAGGGGCTGCTCCCAACTTTAGAGCGGGACCCCAGGGCAGCCCCAGCGCCGAGACGCGAGCCCAAGCCTGCTGCCCGCTCGCGCGACAGGTGCACGCGGCTGCGTCCTCTCCCGCCGGGTTTCCCGGCTCCGCTCGCTGCCCGGCTAGTCCAGGGCCGCGCGGGCCTGAGAGTCCGGGCCGACCCGGCCACGGAAACCCGACTTCGGGGAGAGCCGTCGCACAGCTCTGCCCGGCGGCCCGCGGTCCCCCAACCTGAGGCTCCGCCCGGGACCTCCACCTGCAAGACCCCGGCGCGCTGCGGGCCCCGCCCACCGCCTTAGCCACGCCCCCGGAGCGCATCTGTCCCGCCCCGGACCCCCTTGGCTCCGCCCCGGACCGCCCCCTAGCCCCACCTCCTTGGCCACGCTCCCCCGTCGGCTGCCCCGCCCCGGGGCGGCCCAGTCCTGTGTCACTTGGGATTGCCCTAGCCGGTCTCCGTTGCTCCGCGAGCTGCGGGCCTTGTCCTTGGCCGCGCGCCGCCTGGAACTGTCAGCCGGCCCAGCCACCGAGACCGACTCACGGGGAGGGGCTGTGCGGCAGCTCGCCCGACGGCGCGCGGTCCCCTCACCTGCGGCTCGGCCCGCCGCCTCCGCCTGCATGTCCCGCGGCGCGCCGCACAGCCCGCCCCGCCCAGCGCCGCTCCACGGCCACGCCCCTGCCGGGCCGCCCCGCCTCTATAGCACGCGCCGGGCAGCCCGCCCCGCCCCTGCCCAGCCCCCTGCTTAGCCAGTCCCCGGGCCGCCTCAGTCCTCGCCCCTGATCGTCCCGCCACTGCCTGACCTCACCTTTTGACCACGCGCCCGTGTGCCGGCCGCCCCGCCTCCAGGTCGGGCCAGTCCTGGGTTCCTGGGATTGCCCTCGTGGAACTCTGGCTTCCCCCACTCTCTCATTTCTGCTCCTTGTCCCCTCCCCCTGGGATGCCAGCCCTTTCTCCACCCCACCCCGATCCGAGGCTAACGCCTAGCCCCCATCCCCGCCGACCACACCCCCCCATCCCCTCCAACCACCCCCCCCACACACACACACACATTCCTCGCCAGAGCCCCTCTCTGTGCCCCCTTCCACTTCTGTTTTCTATTTCGGTGGACGAGACTTTTATGTATACTCCTTTCTGGATAGTTTACATAGTTCAGAAATGGGGTGGGGGGGCGCTAGGGTGGGTGGTTCATTCCGTGAGGCGATTTCCTCCTAATCCCTCAGCACAACAGAGTGTGGCCGGGTCCCTCTGAAAGTTTCCCTTTGCCAGTGAGAGAAACCCAGTTTCCTCTCTCCAGATGTTCCATCTCTTCCCCATCAGCCTGACACACAGTCCACCCCCAGGGTTCTGTCTCAGCATTCCTGGGGCGTCTCAGGAACATAATGTTATGACAAATAAGAAGCTGCATGTAATGAGAATTATGGAACTGTCATGAAAATTAAGAAGATGTGATGGGGACTGGGAAACTGTGACTGACCCCCTAAGTTAAACAAGAGAAGGGAGGGAGAAGCATTCCTTTTATGGCCCCAATTAACCCAGTGAAGGGCCCACCAGCCCACCAGATTGATGGGAGTACGCTGAGCCCGACAGATTTATGCGAGTGCCGGGGAGATGGCACCTGAAGGCCGCACCAAAAATGGGCAAGAGATGGACGCTGACTGTTTTCCTTTCGAGCACCTGAAGGCCGTCCCATGCGGGGAAAGGGCTCTGATTGTTTTTCTTTTACTTAGTACCTCTGTATCCCCTGTTTCACTGATAAGAATGTACATAGATTGTAGCCCACCTCTAAGGGATAAAAGAGAGACCCTCTCAGCAAACAGGGTTCCAAGTCTCTTTCTCTTCTGAGTTGGGGTCCTCAGCATTGAGCTTCTAATAAACTCACTGTCCTATCCTGAGCTGTCTCTCTCTCTCTCTGTTCATTCGCAGCTCACGCCAGCACAATAATAAAACTCTGCCCCAGACTGTAGGCTGACAGGGAAACTAAGATAACTGGCAATCCTGGAGTTTAGGCCGACGGAAACTAAGCTAATTGGCAATTAGGTCTGGAAGATTGACTTCATCTTGCCAGTGAAGAAGAACGCCAGTTTTCCCCCTCCCACCTTTCCCCCATCAACCTGACACATATTTTATTCCCAGAGTCCTGCCCCAGCATTCATAGAGATTCCCAGGACCATAAAACTCTGCCCTGGAGCCTAGGTGGACAAGGAGACTAAGGGGCAAGAATGTTCAGACAGATTTAGACCAGCTAGACATCACTGTAACCTTCTGGCATCTTTTGTAAACACTTGCCAAAAAGGAATGCCAGAAGCCCTTAAAAAGGCCTACAAAAGGGCCGGAGTGAGGCTGGATCGATAGCACAGCAGGTAGGGCGTTTGCCTTGCACACGGCCGACCCAGGTTCGATTCCCAGCATCCCATATGATCCCCCGAGCACTGCCAGGAGTTATTCCTGAGTGCATGAGCCAGGGTGTGCGTCACTGGGTGTGACCCAAAAAGCAAAAAAAAAAAAAAAAGGATCGGAGTGATAGTACAGCGGGTAGGGTGTTTGCCTTGCACGTAGCTGACTCAGATTCAACACTCAGAACTCCATATGGTCTCCCGAGCACCGCTAGGAGTAAGTCTTGAGTGCAGGGCCAGGAGGAACCCCTGAGCATTGCCGGGTGTGACCCCCCACCCCCCAAAAAAAGCAAATTAAAAAGGCCTACAAAAGGCAGTGCTCGGGGTCTATATGAGATGGCTGGAATAGAACCCGGGTCCACTACAAGCAAGGTAGTATTACTCCAGACCCTCCTTGATACTTTGGCGGTGCTAGATCACCACCAATTCCTAGAGGAACCAGGTTCCCAGGGATATTTAAGTCTATGCCTTTGACCTGCTGAGGGAGGAGGCTGTACTTGCGCGCTTTCAGCGCCCCCTAGTGGCAGGCAAGCCTGAACCGCAATCAAGTGCCAGGGCAAGGCTTTTGGGGAGCAGAGGGGCTGGGCAGGCAGGGGAGAAGGTGGGTAGGAGGAAAGGGAACGTGCTCAAAAACGGGAGCAGGTCTGTGAAAGCAGTGCAGGAGGTGGCCCTGGAGGACTTTAGCCAGCAGTTTTCTGTCAACTGCTTTTATTTCACACTTATTGATGGCTTCCATTATTGAAGAAACGAATGAGTAGTATGCTTGTAGAATAATGTTAGTATCATCAGCAGATGCATAATAAAATCCTTCACTAAATCTAGGTTTTTTTTTCTTTTTGGCTCACACCCAGCAATGCACAGGGGTCACTCCTGGGTCATGCACTCAGGAATCACCCCTGATGGTGCTCAGGGGACCATATGGGATTATGGGATGCTGGGATTTGAACCCGGGTCAGCCGTGTGCAAGGCGTGCTATCACTCCAGCCCCTAAATCTAGTATTTTTTAATAAAAAAAATTTGGGGCCACAGCTGGCGATGCTCAGGGGTGACTCCTGGCTTTGCACTCAGGGAGTACTCCTGGCAGTGCTCGGGGGCCAGGAATCAAATCCAGACTGGCTGCATGCAAGGCCAGTGCTCTATCCACTCTTCTATCACTCAAGCCCCTAAAATTAACTTTTTTTTAATGGGATAAAAATAGTGAAATTTTTACTTGCTTTCACTTTTCTATTTCCCAATTCTGAGTCTGAGCATCTTTATTACTCCATATTTTCATTCTTTCAAATATCAAAGAACCTGGAATCATGCATGAACACAGACCTGCCACCACTGCTGCTGCCTCACATGCATCGCTAACGTGGTCACCATCACCATTTGTTAAGAAATGATATGCTGACCAAGAATTGACTGCTAAAAGTAGCTAAAGGAATATTCCTGATAACCTTTCAGAACCTGTATTGCAAACAACAATGCCTAAAAGGGGGAGGTGGAGAGAGAGAGAGAGAGAGAGAGAGAGAGAGAGAGAGAGAGAGAGAGAGAGCATCTGCCATAGAGGAGGCAGGCTGAGGTGTGGGGGGTGATGGGAGGGAACTTGGGGACACTGGTGCTGGGAAATGTACACTGGTGGAGAGATGGGTGTTGGAATACTGTATGATTGAAACCTAATCGTGAGCAGCTTTATAAGGGTCTATCTCAAGTGACTCAATAAAAAATAATAATAAAGAAAAAGAAACGACAGTTGCCTTGCACGTGGCCAACCCAGGTTCGATTCCTCAGTCTCTCTCGGAGAGCCTGGCAAGTTACCGAGTATCCCACCCGCACGGCAGAGCCTGGCAAGCTACCCGTGGCGTATTCGATATGCCAAAAACAGTAACAAGTCTCACAATGGAGACATTACTGGTACTCACTCGAGCAAATCAATGAGCAACGGGATGACAGTGACAGTTTTTATTGAAATAGTTGAACATGTAACATTAGAGGGGCCCTTCTTGCTTTTAGCAAATGTGACTTTGCTCTTTGGCCCAGAATCCTTGTTTTCTCCTCCAGAGCGCAAGACAAGGGTCTGTTAGAGGAGGCTGTTGAAGCCGCTGAGCCTGACTTGTTCCTGGCCACGGACCCTTGAGCACCCCCAAGAGTAAGCTCTGAGCATCTCCTGGTGTAACCCCACACTCGCCCCCAAAAGAACAGCAACTGAACAAGGACTTGAGAATCGAGCATCACCTCAGCCCAGTTCCTAGAAGTCTTTTCATAGTCAACTGTTTCCACTCTTGAAATTGTTCCCATTTGTTTGGGGGCCACCCCCTGCGTTGCTGAGGGTCTCCTCCTCAGAATTAGGGGCCCCTATGGTGGTAGGGAATTAAATTAACATATGGTAATTGGCTGCCTTGTGACAACCTAGGTTTGATCCCCAGGATCCCACATGGTCTCCTGAGCACCACCACGAGTAATTTCTGAGTGCAGAGCCAGGAGTAACTCCTGAGTATCACTGGGAGTCCCCCCCACCCCCACCTCCACTGTGGTGGTGACAACTGTACAGTGACAAACACTAACCAGTGTGTCTCAAGCCTCAGCCCTTTACCTGGGGGGTTGGGTTTGTGCCTGGCATCTCGTTTCCCTTGATCAGAGTAGGGAGGGGGTGAGGCCCATCTTTCTGACCTGATTCGAGAAACTTCCTTGTGATTGTCTTTGAATTCATTGGCAGTTCCTGCCAGCCCTCCTTCCTTGGGTAAAAATGCCCATGATGACGACAGCCATGACCATGACAATGATGTTGCCTGGCTTGTCAAACCTCCTGGACAGGCTGAATTAGCTGTGATTTTCTATGCGTGCCAGCGAAGTGATGTCCTGAGCCCTGAGCCCGTATCACATCTGCTTTGACCCAGACGTGTCAGAAGGTACATGAAAAGAGGATGGACTGGGAATGGTGCTCAGGGTTCCCTCCCTCTCTCCTAGGTTAAATGATGTGAGTAGCAGAATGGTTTCCTAGATATCCATAGGTCAGAAATTCAGCAAAACCTTCACACAGAACCTCCCAGAGAACACAGTGAGCCCAGAAGCAGAGAGAACGTTCTAGAAGACAAGAAGGATCAACCTCAGAGACCCAAAAAATGCATACAGAATACTTTTATTTAACTTAAAGCATGTAGTACTTTAACTACTAGAAAAAAGCAGAGTAAGAGAAACCAAAGTAGCCGTCGCTTTAGCCATTCAAAATAGACAAAGTTTTTTTTTCCCATAAAGAATTCAGAGTATAATGCAATAACAGGAATAAAGTCATACAACAGAATATACAAAACCATTTTGAAATTTTTTTTACCTACTGAATTTTTTTTTATAGAAACAGGAAAAAAATTTTATTTTTTTTTAGGAATAATTTATACAGAGAAAGTCATAGCATGTAACAAATTGGCCACGTGATGACAATTTTTGTGGGGTTTTTTGGAACTTTTTTTAAAAAAACTTTTATTTCTCAACAAGAAAACTCAGAAAATGCATTATATGCGATGCATTCGGTCCAATGGGCCTTCGGTGGCTTGATTTTTAGTTTTTTGTGGGTTTTTCTTTTTTTCATTTTTTTTTTGTCCCAGAGGTAGACAAACTCTGGCAAACAGCTCACCTCAACCTTAGAAAGCAGCCAGGTTTTTTTGTGTTTTTTTTTGCCAAGCATTGGAGGATGTGTCTATGCAACAAGCATCCAAATTAAAAAATTGAAAACAAAGCCCAAATTCTCTGTGGACCTTTCTCCCACTGAGGGCAAATCCACAGAGAGGATCGCAGTGATGGGATGGAGCCATGCGGCTAGTGGCCCCTTGGGGAAGGTGAACAGAAAGTGATCACTTGGGAAACGCGGCCAAACTGAAGAACCAAATTAAGTACACATCACCAAAATGATTACAAGGTTTTTGGTAGGGGGAAAAAATGTTTTCTGGGATCGAATGAGGTCTTTCAGCCTTACAGAGAGATAAACGGGGTCTCTTCCTTGCTCCTTTATTTTTTAAAGTTTTAATCTTTTTTTTTGCTTTTTTGGTTTTTGAGCGTACCAGGTTATGGGTCCCTGGCTTGGTGCTTGGGGTGGGGGTAGGGGTCGCTCCCGGCTATGCTGGGGGGGACCAGACTTTGCCAGAGATCAAACCTGGGTGTCCTGCATTCAAAGCAGACTCGCAGACCCTCAGAGCCACCTCCCTGGCCTCCTTTCTTGCTCTAGCAAGGCCTTCGTCACCCAAGGCAGGCTTGGAGGCCAGTGGCTTAAGGGTCTCTTAACGGTCTTTGTTCCTACTACATCTTCCTGGCGGGATGAGGGAGGGAACCGGGCCCACCCCTCAGTGCTACTATGTCACAAAGAAAACCCCCCCACATGCTGACCGGGGCGGGGGATGACCCGCTGCCCAGCTGGCCTGGCACGGCAACATCTCTGCCTGTTTCCTTGGCCGACGAGGGCCGAGCCTCGAAAGCAAAAGGGCCAGGGGAAGCAGATCCCCTTCCAAGCAGAAGGTTCTGGAAGATCACGATACTGAAGATACAGAAGTATACTTTTTTTTATTAAAAAAAAACGGGGGTGGGTGAGGGAGGGTTTAGGGGCCACACCTGGCTGTGCTCAGAGCTTACTCCTAGCTCTGCATTCAAGGAGGGTTACTCCTGGCAGGGTTTGGGGACCAGGTGGGATGCTGGGTATGAACCCGCGTGGGCTACATGCAAGGCAGGTGCCCTCCCACTGTCCTATCTCTTTGGCCCCAGAGTATGCTTCTTAATTCATCCTCAGTCCTTTACTACACACACAAGTAGTGGCAGAGATGGTGAGATGAGGGGAGAGGGTGGGATGGAGGTGAAGGGAAAAATCCTTTATTATTATTTTTGGCATACTGTAAAGCTAGCTAGTAAACAGGCATCCTAAAAAAAATAATATATATTTATATATGGATCACAAACACACACTTGCACACGCAGAGAGGAAAAAAAAGTGTCTTTAAATTATGTTCGGCGATTACCTACTATAGATGTCTTATAAAATTACCCTAAGTTCTTACAAAAAAAAAGAAGAAAAAAATGCGATGGAACATTGAATTAGTTCTTGTAAACCAGATCTTCGTCAACTGACTACCCGTAATCTACTGGACAGAGCCCTAGTGAAAATGCTAATGAGTGAGTAATGGATGTTTGAGGAACGGATGTTTGCCGGGAGAATGTGGACGGACTAACGTGGACGCACAGATGGGTCAGCATTATGTTCTCGCATCATAGTAAAAAAAAAAAACAAAAACAAAGAAACCCAAACAAACAAAAAACCAAACCAAGCAATAAAAAACAAAACCAAAATAAACCCGCCCCAGCACCCCCATGTCGGATGGGTGGACGGTCGGCCTCCGTGCTGACTGAGGCACGTTTTCCAAGGTGGAGGTTGGGTTTGTTGGCTGGAACCAAACAGCCATGGACAGAGGTGGAGCCTGGATGCTGGCCTGAGCCCGTCAAACCGTTGCATGCCAGAGGCAGCCACGCCGCTGTCAACCCCGTCCCCTTCACGACGAAGACGCCGCTGGTGACTTCCAGAGGAACCTTGATCCGTTGTTCTTCCTCCACCGGTCCCATTCGCTGGACGCCCCCTGGAAACCCTCTGGGCCGCCCAGGCTGGGATCTTCAGCATCGCTCGCATCCGAGCCACCTCCCAGAAACAGCCGTTCTCCAAGTTCTCGTCTGCGCCTCAACTCCTTCCAAGGGGCTTAAGGCAGTGGGGTTTTCCTCACTGGTCCTGAAAACTGGGGTTTCCAGCTTGCTCTTGCCGCTGAGCCCAGGACACGAGAACACGGCCGACTCAGAAATGCATCGTGGACGCCAAGTCTATCCCCCAAGTTTGAGCACGTTTGGGGGCCTGGCTGAGGCAGGTGTGGGGCGGTAGCTGTCATTGGGGGTTAGGGGGGACACACACGCCTGCATCGGGGAATCTTCTTCCATGCTGGCAGGACCCACCGGACCCAGTGCCCTGGGCTTGGCACCCGTTGGCGCTTTGGGAACCATCACTGTGCCCAGCGACACGCTCAGCCACCGGTCCCCGGAGATGCACTAGCGAGAGAGAGGTTTGGTTGGGGAACCCGGACCCAGCCCCTGGCTCCCAGCCCCGGATACGGCCATCCGCTGTCCACACCAGCACACAGGCTAGTGCCCAGCGTTGGACCACCAGAGCCAAAATCACCTCCACCCCTCGCGCCCCGGTCTCTAAGCCACTTCCACCCCACAAGTGTTATTCTAAGTCACCAAGTGGGATGGGAAGGGGAGACCCCAGAGCCGTGGGTTGCCCCGCGCCCACTGACTATGTCTCACGTTTTGGCATCGCCTGGACAAGACCCCGGGGCAGGTCTCACTCCCACCATGGAGGCTGAACCCCACTGGCAGCACACGGCATGCGGGGAGAAGAGCCCCTGGGTGGCGACTGTGCCTGCACCCATTCCCCATCCCGCTGGGCTGGACCAGGCAGCCAACTCAGCTCCAGCCCCTTTTTGGAGGAGACTGAGGCGAGCATGCGGGCTGGCATGGGAGAGGCAGCACCAGCACACTTGGGCTGGGCCACACTGCGTGGCCATGGCGGGGTTCAGGCCCGCCCCGCACCAAAGCCCGATCAGGTGCGCACACATTTCTGCCTTAGGGTTCCCAAAGCGTCTGTTCCCATCGGGGCACGACGCCTGCCCGGTGATTCCTTCCTTTCTACTGCAAGGAACACCACCGGCTCAAGACACGCATAAACCGATACCCGACCCGCAACGGACGAGTCTCAGGAACCCTGGGATCGGCTAAATGCGCTGTAGAAATCCAGTTATGGAAATTGGGGGGTGAAGGGGGTGCACACGAGAGACTCGCTGCTCTGGAGGGGTCGGGGAGTCACAGGCCCAGAGGGAGTGGATCTGAGGGACGAGGAGGGTAGCGGAGCCCCCACCCCACCCTCGCTTTGGAGAAAACCTCACGCCCAGCGGCTCAGACCTGTAAAAGGCGCCTCCCTCCCCGTGAACGGTAGCAGCAGGGGGATGGGTGGGGGGCTTGGGGCCTGCCATCAGCCCTCCAGCCTGCAGGGCACCGGGGCTGGCCTGGCTGTGGGCCACGGCTCTGCTCAGCCTCCCCAGCACTTCTGGTGCTGGGCAGGGTGAACTGACCAGAAGGACCCCCTGCAGGAGCATTTTAGTGGCCCCCAGTCCCTCCCCCAGCCAGTCCCCCAATAGAGAAAGTTTGGCATCGCGACTGCCTCCCCAGAGCTGGGATCCCCCCCACAACTCCCTCTCCTGGCTCTGCGGAAGCGGGGAGGTGGGGAGGGGGGGCCTGGGCCAGGCCGGGAGGGGCGCCTGAGTTCTGACACCTCTTGAAAGCCAGTGAGAAGACAGGAGACAGAGACAGCTCAGAGACAGTCCAGAAACAGCGGGCAGGTGGACGTGGGAAGCAGGAGGACGAGGTGGCCGGCCTGGGGTGCCCATGAGGTGCCCATGAGGTGCCCATGAGGTGCCCGGTTATCAACGGTCTATTGCCAGAGCTGGGCCACATTGAGATGGAGAAACACATTTAAAAAAAAAAAAGAGCGAGGTAGATAAATGTCTGAAAAGCAAAAGCGAGAGCTGGCGGAGCCGCCGCCCCACGCTGACGCCCTTTTTCTCAGCATCTAAATTCCCGACAGGGGTTTCAGAACAGGGATCGCAAAGGAAAATCCCTTCCCTTCTGGGTTCACTTATCTTTTTCACACATTAGAGAATAGTTCCCCCCTCTATGGGACAAAGGCTAGAGGAAACTGGTGTGGGGGGGAGGGGGTGTTCAAAGTTCTGAGGAGAACCCCCACCTCTGGGGAAAAGACACACGAGCTATGACCTGCACCCCACACCCGTGGTCTGCATCTGCCATCCCTGCGGCCCGAGTGGTAGGACTGCACCTCCAAAGCCCCAGGGATGGGGGGTCACACCCTGGACCAAGGAGCCAGTTGGGGAGGGGGTGGGAGCGTGGTCATGGAAGAATAGCACCCCCAGCCCCACCCCGGCCCCCCCGGCTTTGGACTCTGGCTGCCTTTCAGGGAGGGGGGCAGGTGAAACCAACAAGGCAAACCCTAAAACTAGCACCCCCCAACCGTGCCTGCTGCAGAGCAAGCTGCAGTGGGACCCCAGGATACAAACACTGACCTGTCCGGCTTAGGTCTTACACCCCTCACAGAGGCTGGAGAGCATTGGGGTCCCACTTCCGGCCCGGGGGGGGGGGGGGGACCAGAGGCCTCGGACAAGGGTCGTGGAATTTTATGTTGTTTTCTGACCTGAGTTTCAACCATGTCTCCTTCTTTGACCTGAAGCCAGGTGAGAACAGGCCAAGAAGAGTGGGGTGCCGGGCCCCCACTCTCCTCTATCCACACAGCCCTGGGGAAGGGGGGGAGGGGGCGGGGACAGATTTATAAAAAAAGGCAAATGGGGTTCGAGAAGTCCAGCTGGCTGGGAGGGGTTGGGGGGGCTTCGAGAAGTTTCTTGGAGCAAGCAGAAAAGCGACAGACCTGAAAGTTTTCATAGATTGAATCCACAAAGATAAAGAACCCCCCCAAAAAAATAGCTTTTTTTTTCCTTTTTCTGTACAGATGTATAGATGAGTATCTGAACCGTAAAAAAGTTATCAAAGTGAGGCTGAAGACATTGTAGACGCCCGAGTCTCTGGGTCCAACATAGAACTGAGAGACCCGTGACAGAGTTCAAGGGGTGGGGGAGAGAAAATGCCAAAGAGGGTGGGGGGAGGAAGCCTGGGTGCTTCCCGTTTCTCCTCGCTGCACGGAGGGTGTGGATTCCTTTCCCGGCAAACCTACATGGGCCAGAGTGTCCCTGCGACCTTTTCCACTGGGTCCTGGCCCCTTTCCTTCCAGCAAGTATTCCTGGTTTTCCATAAAGGGGTGGGGGGCTGTGTGTCCCCAATTTCGGGTGGGGGGGCGTGGTGAGAAAGGCTGACGTGGGTAGTGCCCACCTCTGCTGAGAGAAGGGTGCATTTGGCCCATAATCCCCGCCCCCCCCCCGCCGCCGACAGGAGCTTCGTTCTGAACATCTGGAAAGGTCCAGGACAAGCAGCCGCCTGGAGGGGGGCCATGGGGACCCGAGCGGGGATGCCCAGATACCAAGTGTCCCTCTCCCGGGTCCCTTTCCCTGCAACCCTGCACGGGTGCCTACAGATGGGCGGGGCAGGGGCGGAGCCTGAGCAGAAATTCAGGCAGAATCTGGGGAGCAGGGACCCCCGGGAGGAGACAGACATGGGGGAGGGAGGGAAGTTCCTACCCCATGAGGGTCTCATAAAAGACAGTGAAGACAGGGAGGGCTGTGCAGGGAGCAGTGGGGTGGGGGGGGGTTCCCAGGGGCGCAAGGGGCAGCCACATCCTTGATCTGATCAGAGGGGGGTCCCTGTTGGGGCTGGCGCCAAGGGCTTCTCAGTTCTGAAGCAGAGAGAGAGAAAGAGAGTGGGGAGAGGGGGGAGAGAAGAGAGGAAAGAGAGAGAGGAAAGAGAGAAAGAGAGAGAGAGAGAGGCAGAGAGAGAGAAGAGAGAGAGAGAGAGAGAGAGAGAGAGAGAGAGAGAGAGAGACACTGGATTCGCGAGTGTTCTGTTGCTATTGTTAGTCATTAAGGTTGTGAAGGCCCGTGTCAGTTAAGGGTTTGGGTAGGAAATAAAAAAAGCTGCATATCGAGAAAAGGAACACCCCCCTGCCCCGGCGCCGCCGCGGGCGGGGAGCTCATCTCCCGTGGGCAGCTGGCGCGCCGCCGAGGTACAGGAGGCGGGCGGGCTCAGCAGGTGGAGGACTGGGGCAGCGGCAGCGGGCGCTCGTTGCGGCGGCCGCCGTTCATGTGCGCGTAGGGCTGGCGCTCGTCGAAGCTGGCGCGCAGCAGCAGCACGCTGGGGCCCGGGCCGTTCTCCTTGAGCGCCGCGGCCGCCGACGGGCGCTCGGGCAGCGGCAGCGACAGGGTCGAGCCGGTGGCGGCCGAGGCGGCTGGGGGCGCGGCGAGGGCGGCGACAGCGGCGGCGGCGGAGGCGGCCACGGGGGCGGCGGCGCCCGCCTCGGCGTCGGGGTCCAGGGGCACGTTCTCCATGTTCTCGGGCTCCAGCTCCAGCTCCAGCTCCTCGGCCTCGGGCGGCTTGTTGTCGTCGCTGTAGTAGAAGGAGACCTCGCGGAAGCCGGGCTCCAGCTCGTCCTTGATGCTGCAGATGATCTCCAGGAAGGAGGGCCGCATCTTGGGGTTGTACTGCCAGCAGATGCGCATGAGCTCGAACCTGTGTGGGGGTGGAGGAAGGGGGACACGGGCTGGTGAGGGCCCCACCCAGGGGACACAGCTGGACCCCGGCCTCTCGCGTGTGGGCCCTTTGAGCTCCCTTCCGGCGATAGGGGTTGCTTATCGTGAACCCCTAACGCAGGGAGACCCTCTGGAGGAGCAGAGTGGGGGGACGGGGGGCTGGCGTCCTGAGGGATGCACGCTCCCCCACCCCCAGGGTTTTCTCCATGCACCTGAACCCCCAGTGTTTTTCCTGCTGCCTCTCACTGGAGGGGGAGAGGGGTGTGGGGGTGTCTATTGCCTGGAACAGCACAGTGGCAGAGCCAGCTTCAACCCCCAGCACCCCAGGTGGTCCCGAGCACCTCCAGGAGTTGTTCCTGAGTGCAGAGCCCCGGCCATGCTCAGATGCTGTTTTCACAAATCCAGTCTCTAAGGAGAGAGTTGGCCTGTGTGTTCACCACCCCCCAACCTCCCACTCAGGTCAAGTCACTGGAATCTGGATCAGCACAGCCCAAATATTTACTGCTTGCCATTTAAAGAAAAAAAAAATCCCCAGTCTGGACAAGGGAAGGGGAGGGATGAGAGAGAACTGGAAGGTGGGTCACACAGGTCAGGCCAGCCCAGCTCAGAATTAGGGGACAGAACGAGAGGCCAGCAAGCAGCAAAGGTTTGCATGCGGCACCCCAGATGGTCTTCCGAAGCCATCGGGTGTGGCCCCCAAAACAAAAACAAAGGGACAGCCAAAAAAATCAGAACGAAGGCATCTGACACAACAGGATGTTGCCAGGGTCTGTGTCCTGCCCAGGATGCCTGAGGCCCCATAGTGGCTGAGAAAGCGCCTGGTGGCAAGCAGCAGGAGTGGGGGGACGAGGGGTGCCACCACTGCACACACGGACTGCTTTATAAGAGAAACGACCCCCTGGGGGGGGAAAGGCAGATAAGTAAAACAAGGGGAGACTGGATGATACAGTTACCCACTGGGCAGGGCTACTGGATGATACAGTTAGCCACTGGGCAGGGCTACTGGATGATACAGTTACCCACTGGGCAGACTGTGGGTGCCCCCTAGTGCAAAGAGGCTGGGGGAGGAGAATGTGACGCCCCAGAGTGGAGGTGCCAGGTACACACGAGGCAGGCCTGACCACTGGGCAGCACCAGGGAACCTTTCCAAGGCCACCCGTGAATGGCAGCCGGATGTCCTCTGCAGATTTGGGAGTCTTGTGTATATCACCCCCACCCCCCACCCCCAACACCTCCCAGCCAGGGAACATCCCAGTGGCTGCCACCAGGATTTATGAGCTGACAAAATTCCTCCTTAAAAAAAAAAAATGCATTAGGGGCCAGAACATAACACAGCAGGGAGAGCGTTTGCCTTGCATGCTGCTGACCAGGGTTCCATCCCTGGCATCTCAAAAGGTTCCCTGAGCCCCACCAGGAATAATTTCTGAGCACAGAGCCAGGAGCCAACTTTGAGCATTGTTGGGTATGGCCCAAAACCAAAATATTAAAAATTTTAAAATTTTTTTAATTTAAAAAGCGCATTAAGAAATAAATTTTTAGGGGCTGGAGCGGTAGCATAGCGGGCAGGGCGTTTGCCTTGCACGCGGCCAACCTGGGTTCGATTCCCAGCATCCCATATGGTCCCCCGAGCACTGCCAGGAGTGGTTCCTGAGTGCAGAGCCAGGAGTAACCCCTGTGCATCGCCAGGTGTGACCCAAAAAGCAATAAATAAATAAGTAAACAAATTTTTGAAAGATTTAAATGCATTTTTTTTTAAACTGGTAGGTGGGGTAGTGGGGGAGGGTGTGCACACTGTAAAAGACCTGGAAAAGAGCCAGGCTGAACCATGGCTGGTGAGGAGGAAGCACATGGCACCCTTTTCACCCTGTATACATACAGGACCCCTCCCTCTACTGGCAGACCATCACTACAAAGAGATAAGATTCTAGGGGCTGGAGCAATAACACAGTGGGTAGGGCATTTGCCTTGCACTCGGCCAACCCGGGTTCAATTCCCAGCATCCCATATGGCTCCCTGAGCACCACCAGGGGTAATTCCTGAGTGCAGAGCCAGGAGTAACCCCTGTGCATCGCCGGGTGTGACCCAAAAAAGAAAAAATAAAAAAGATTCCAGAAAGTTCTGCAGTAGGACCTGGTAGAGAAGTCCCCTCTGCTGTCTGATCCTGAGGTGTAGGCTCTAACTCCAAGAACACCAGTTAGGGTGCTGGGACCCCTTGGGCATGGCCTGGGGCCTTGAACTCGGGTTATACTTCTCTTGAGTCTGAGTACTGTGCACCCGGGGTGGGGGCTGTGCTGTCTGTCTCTGGGGTGTCATCCACAACCACTGGTCCCCACTCTGGTACCTATTTGGGTGCAGAGAGCAAGCAGCTTCCTTCTTACACAGAGCCCCAGCAGCTCACATTTCTTAGCACCCACCCAGGAAACCCTCCAGCCTCTCTCCTTTGTGTCTCTGCAGTGGAGGGGGGTGGGGTGGGGGAGGAACCCCCTGGATTCCTATCCACAACCCAGCAGGGCAGGAAGGCTTCCTGGATTCCACATTCCTCAGCAGGGTGTGAGGGTGCCACCTGCAAACCTTCCCTGTCACTCTAGGCCGGGAACAGGAACCGGGATGCCTTTCCCCAGGCAGGTGGGAAATGGGAAGGGACCCTCCCGGGCAGGCCTCTTTCAGAAAAACACGCCAGGCCCCTGGGAAGGTGGGGGATCAGCTTTAAAGACCCTGCGTGGTTCTCAGCAATGAGCTTCTCCCCAAGAGAGAAAGTCCCCCAAACAATGCTCCCCTTCCTCCCACGGCCTCTAAGCCGTGGGAACCAATCACACACCTGCATTCCCGGCAGCTCCGGAGCTGGCCAGAGCTGCCACACCCGGTCAGGGCCCCAGACCACAAGCACGCTTCCTCAGCAGGGGCTGCCAACATTCCAGGGAGCCAGTTTCTAATCAAGGGCATTGGGTTCACCAACAGGGGGTGGGGCGGAGATACAGCACAGCGGGGAGGGCGTTCAATGCCCCACATCCCATATGGCCCCCTGAGCACTGCTAGGAGGAGTTCCTGAGTGCAGAACCTAAAGTTACCCCTGAACACTGCCTGGTGTAGCCCCCAGACAGCCCCCTACTCTCTCTTCACTTACACCCAGATCAGGTAGATGGCCAGACTCGACGTCCGGACAGATGGCCATGAACAGGCCGGCCTTGTAGGGCCAGTCAGGGACAGAACTCGGGCCAGGCTCAGACACCCAGAAAGTTCTGATTCAGGCAGGGCTTTGATGCCCAGGCTGGAATACCGAGCACAGGCGTCTGAGCCGTGCACAGGTGGCCGTGGCTGGAGATCAAGGAAATCCAGGACTAAGGTGACAGGAACTGCTGGGGCAAGCAGGGACGCCCACTGACGTGTGCAGAGCACAGGGGTCACACCCACAGGCCAGGGCAGTGGCTGGGGACTGGGAAAGACCAGGACAAGCCACCAGGGAATCACTGGGGTACAGTCCGGGAAAGGCCCAGGAACACAACTTAAACAAGGAATGCATACGGGGGACAGAGACGCAGGGCGGGGGCCTGGCCACCGTACACTGGAGGCGAGTGGGCCCCATGGGATGGATCTGGGAGGTTGAACATGGGCATAACGTATTGCTGAGACAGGATGTATGACATCATTCACAGGTAAAGGAGAGGGCTGAACGCCTGGGAAGGACCCGTATCCATCTATTTTAACTGTACAGGAAACTTGAACCTTGACTCTTCCAAGGTTTTTTTTTTCCCCTTGGTTTTTGGGCCACTTCTGACAATGCTCAGGGAACCATATGGGATGCTGGGGATTGAACCGGGGTTGGCCGCGTGCAAGGCAAACACCATATCCACTATCACTCTGGCCCCAAATCTTTCGAATTCTGTATGCAAATCTTTAGTATGATTCTCCAGAACCCACCAGCATGGGAAAGTCCACTTCCATGCTAACAGGAACCCCGATCTGACTTATACAGGCTTGATCCAGGTTCTCCTGGGCCTACCCATGGTGGGCACAGGCTCCGTGACTCAGCTTGTGAACCATCAATGTTGGGATGGTCCCATTTCTGTTGTGGGGTTGGACTCCTAACAAAGTGCTCTGGGCCCATTGCCCATTGTGCTCAAGGAACCACATGGTGCCAGGGACTGACCCTGGGGCTCTGTCCCTCGAAGCCTGCCAAGGCTAGGTCAGCTCCCCCAGCCAGATGTTGCATTTGGTTTTAGTTTTTGTTTTTGCAGCATACCTGGTGATGCTCAGGAGCCCATATGGGATGCTGGGGATCAAATCCAAGCTGGCTGCATGTGAGGCAAACACCCTCCCCGCTCCAGTCCCCTGGTGCCTTATTTTGGTCTCGGGGTTTGCTCCTGGCGGTGCCTGGAGGACTACGTCAGTGATGGAACCCAGGCTCCCACATGCAGAGCCGCTGCCTCCCAGCTCCCTGATGCCTTTTCTAAGTGGGGGTGGGCGGGTGGGGACTGTGCAGGGTGCCCAGCTGAAGAGTCTGCTGCAACCACCAAGATATTCGGCCTGAGATAGCTCACAGCAAGTCATGGGTGCAAAAGGCAAAAGTTTAGGGGCACTGGGGTGGGATTCAGACACTGTCCGGAGGCCAGTTCCTTCTTAACCTGCTCGCTCCCAGCCACACGGCCCTGCACCCCTGGGACTCCCAGGACACTGGTGCATGGGAGAAACTTTTCAAGAAGGTATAAACAGGGCCCGAGCCGCGAGGCTGTTAGACTTACAGCATGTCGGGGCAGTTGTCCGGCTTGTCCAGGAGGCCACCTTCCATGACAAAACGCAGCACCTGCTCGTTGGACAGGCCCTGGTACGGTTGCTCGGCCAGAGTAGCTATCTCCCAGAGGACCACACCGAAGGACCTGCGGGGGCGGCGGGGGGAGAGAAAGAAAGGTGAGTGCCAGGTACACACTGCACTCTGGGGATGGCTGTCCTCGTGTCAAGCCTCTCCGGCCAGTCCCTGTCTGCAAAAGGTCCTTGAGGCACCTTGTTTCTGGTTTGTGGAGGAAAGAAGCGTAGTTTGAAGCCCCCCTGGCAGAGCTCAGGATTCACTCGTGGACGGGACCAGGGACCCTAGGTGGTGCCAGGGATCGAACCCAGATCAGCCACGTGCTATTTCCAGTTGACACCTATCTGTCCCCGTAAGCTCCAAGATGCCCCTGAAGGTGCGATGTTCTCGGGGCTCAGGCCAGCTGATGTTAATCGCTACTGAATTAGCCCTCAGAGTGCCCAAGCCGGGGTCTGAATCAGCAATTCCCACTGGGGGCCCGGCTCAGCCCAGCCTGTGGCTGAGGAACCTGGGAACGGGAACCAACAGCACAGGAGCCCTGGTGTGATCCATGTGGCACTGCCTTTGTGAATCCCGGTACCCCAACCAAGTACGAGGCGCCCCACCCCCACCCCCCAGCACTGCAAATAGGGGTGTGAGCACTGCACCCAAGAACAACCACCCCCCTCAGCAGCAACAAGGGAAGAGAAGGAGCGGAAACTGAGATGACAAGCATAAGGACCCCACCAGAGACCACAGCCCCGGTGCAGTGGGTGGGAAGGCTTGCCTTGCAATCCACCAACCCAGGCTTCACCCTAAGCACCCACAGGTGTGGCCCCAGAACTTGAGGGGGGGAAACAAACCCACACCAACTCCATAGCCAAATAAAACCATGGAGGGGGTTCACAGCACACAGAGCTGAGGCTAGGAATGCAGGGGTGAAGAGACACCGAAAAGCCAGGGCTAAGGTCCCCTGGGGTGGGGACTCAGCCTGGCAGGGTCATGGTGGGCAGGGTCAGGTGGGTGGGCCTTAAAGGGCCGACTCAGGTGGGGCTTGACAGGGTGGGGCCACTTGGGACGGGGGATGGGGCCGGGGAAATGGGTTTCGTGGGGGGGTGGGACCTTGGGGGGGCGGGGACTGGAGGGGCGGGGCATTGGAGGGCAGGGCTGGGTGGAGCTGTGTAGGGGGGAGGTATGTAGGGGGGTGCAGGGTGTGTCTGTACCAGACATCAGAGTGAGTGGTGAAAACGCCGTCCTTGAGCGACTCGGGGGACATCCAGCGCACCGGCAGCAGCCCCTTCCCTCCTTTGCGGTAATAGTCAGTCTCATAGATGTCTCTGGTCATTCCGAAATCTGCCAGGGACGAGAAGGTCTGCGTCAGGCCGCTCCCAAGAGCAGCACAGCCCACGGAGGCCCTGCTGGAATTCCAGGGCACCCTACTCCGAGATGGCCTCCCGGCCTCCGCTTTGCAAAGACCCCAAACAGGCGGGACCGGAGAAGGCAAAGCCTGGTTCTTTGATTTCCTTCTGGCGTTTGAAACAACACGGCTGACCCATCACTGGGTCCACATCTTACTCAGAGAACAGGAAGGGGGGCGGGCGGTGAGACTGCTGGGGGCTGGAGCACCCATACTGCACACAGGTCCCACCCCCCACGGGCTGGTGCTCAGTACTACCAGATGTGGCCCCCAAAACCGAGAAGAAAAGAAAACTGGTCTCTGCACCTAATCCTTGCAAGGCAGGCAAGGACCATGAGTGGAGTGTGATCTGTGCTCCCTCCAGTCTGGCCAGGCCTGAATTGCTTCCCGCCCCAGGCTCTCTGGAGTGGAGCCCACTCCCTGGGCTGAGTGTGTCACCCCTGAGGCCAGCCTGTGTGTGCCGCCCCAGCCCCGCCTCCCTCAGATGTGCCGGAAACTTCTCAAACACACTAGTGCAGCCGGGAAAAGCTAGGTCACCCACCTCCGATCTTGACAGTGAAATCTTCAGCCACCATGCAGTTGCGGGCAGCCAGGTCACGGTGGACGAACTTGTTGGCATTGAGGTAAGCCATGCCATCAGCGATCTCACCGGCCATCTGGATCATCTTGCTCAGACTAGGGGGCGCCAGCACGGGGTTATTCTGTGGGAGGGTGGGAAAAGAGGGGTAAATAATTCCCAGGAGTCTTCTGGTTCTTGCTTGGCCCCAGGCTCCTGCTAAGAAACCAAGATGGGCGGGGAAGACAGCACAGTGGGGAAGGCCTCCCACACAGCCAGCCCTGAGCTGATCCCAGGCGCCACACAGTCCTCACAGTCACCAGGGACACCCCACGGCAGCACAGCACATCTCTGGGTCCAGACCCATTGTTGTGTGAATATTCGTGCAGTCGGAGACGCTGAGACAAGGAACATTCATGCAACATCTGGCGCCCAACGTGGGACCTGACAGTAAGGACTGGTATGGAAGAAACCGAGAGGGAAAACACACTGAGCTTGCATAGACTCTAGGCAGATTAGAGGGAAAAAAAAAGGGTGATAGGCAATTCTGTAACATCACAGCGTCAGAGAGAACCTGGACCCTCCATGACATACATTTCTTCCGCGTTCCTTGTCTCAGCGCCTCCGACTGCACGAATGTTCATGCAACAACCCATCTTTGGCCCAGTTGCTTGGGACTCACAAGGAAGGGTCGCCTTGCCCCCGAGCATAGTTGGGAGGTCTCCACCCCCACAAGAGGCTGGGCAGCAGAGGGTGGGGGATGCTTGCCTTGCACATGGCTGAGGCTGGATTGACTCTCCCCAGGAGTGGCCCCAGGCACAGAGCCTTGAGCACTGCTGGGTGTGGCTCCCAAACCAAAATGGAAAGAAAAATAATAATTGATCCTTTTCTTCTTCTTCAGCTTACTCCACAGTGCATTTCCATCCCTTTTTGGGCACCGCAAAAGAACGTGATGCCCAGCAGAGGAGAAAACAGGGGAGGAGGAAGAAGGGGAGGAGGAGGAAGAGGAGGATGAGGAGGAAGAGGGAGAGGAGCATGTGCTGGCCGCTGGCCACACTCACTGACCTCCATTTCCGGTCTCAGAGAGCGGAGGTAGCTTTTGAGGTCCCCTCGGGTCATCAGCTCCATGATGACCAGTGTGGGCTGGCCCTGGGACACCACGCCCAGCAGTCGCACCTGGGGGGAAATTCATGAGAGAGAGTCAGAGTTAGAGGGGAGGCCACCAAGAGCTGTCCCTGAGACACACATGGACTATGAAAGGGATGCCAGGCCTGATGGCCAGGAAACGAACCTGGACCCTGCGCCATACCCATAAGCTACAGGGAGATGGGTGGGGGTAGGTCTCAAAGCCACAGCTGTGGCCACTCGCGCCCTAACCCCCCCCCTCGACTTGCAGGACTCTGGGCTGGGACGTGGCCTCTTACCACATGATGGCAGTTGAACTCCTTCATCACTGAGGCCTCATTGAGAAACTCGATCCTCTCCCGCATGCTGGCCGCCTCGTTCACGGTCTTGATGGCCACCCGGGTCTCCGCCTCGTCCTTCACCACACCCTTGGCCACACCCTCGTAGACCATCCCGAAGGAGCCCTGGCCCAGCTCACGGTTCATGGTGATCTTCTCCCGGGCCACCTCCCACTCGTCAGGCACATACACTGCAGAGAGGGCGGCAGCTGAGCCAGAGAGTCGGGGGCGAGGGCACGGCCTGCCCAGACCACTTAAGGCTCGCCTCAGGGGCAAAGGACCCCTGGGCTCTGAGACGGGCACAAGGGGGTCCAGCAGGGGGCCCAACACCAACACATCTAACACCCAATACCCAGAAAACCTTTGTTTCTGGGTCCTGCCCAGCAGCATGCAGGGGCTACTCCCAGCTCTGTGCTCAGGGAATACTCCTGCTGAGTGCTCAGGGCTTACTCCCAGAAGTGCTGTGGGGCAGAGGGGATGGGACCTGCCTCCCAAGGTTTTCTGAAGATACTAAGAGCATCTCCAACCCAGAGAGTAGCACAGAGCCCAGAAGGAGAAGGACAGTGATGGAAAGAAGTTGAGGGGTGGGCAGGCATTAACAAGGTGGGCAGGGGGCAGGGGCCCTGGGTACATGGGGGGGGTGTAGAGTGCTATGTTCAAACCACAGCACTGATAACACTACACGAGACCCAAACTACAACAACCAAACTTAAAAATGTGCCTGTTAAGGAAGCAGACTGGGGCAGTGGGGGGGTAGAAGGAACCTGGGGACACTGGTGCAGGGGAGCTGAGGAGGGATTTGTGTTGCTGGAACATCGTATGGCAGAAACTCAATTACACAGAACTCTGTAAATCATGAAGAGAAAGAAAAGAAAAGGAGAGAGAAAGAGAAAAAGGAAAGAAGCCAAGAACCCTAAAACAGACCAGAGGGAGAGAGGGACAGAGGGAGGGAGGGGGAAAGGAAGAAAAGGAAGGAAGGAAGGAAGGAAGGAAGGAAGGAAGGAAGGAAGGAAGGAAGGAAGGAAGGAAGGAAGGAAGGAAGGAAGGAAGGAAGGCAGGCAGGCTGCGGTAAAGAGGAGACCTTATTTCTCTTCACAACAGGTCTGACTCCAGTGGGGTACTCCTAACAATAATAGTGAGGTTTGTGTTGAAATATTGAATGTAACCTAAGTAAACAGAAAGTAAAGTGAAACTTATCAGTTACAGGGTACAGGGGGGGAGGTGTACTGTGTGGGCTTTTTTTTTTTTTTGGTGGTGGGATATGGGCACTGGTGAAGGGATGGTTGTTTCAGCATTGTATAACTGAGACTTAAGCCCGAAAGCATTGTAATTTTCCACATGGTGATTCAATAAAATAAAATTCTTATTAAAAATATATATACGCTCAAGTGAAAAATTAAATACATCATGACTGGGTAGGTGACTCAAAGGGCTGGGAGGCATGTGGGAACCTGGGGCTCCATTCCATCCTCAAGGTCCCGTGTTAGTATCAAACCAATAACTTTTCTATAACCAAGTTGTACTATAGCACTGTAGCACTGTCGTCCCATTGTTCATTGATTTGCTCAAGCGGACACCAGTAACGTCTCCACTGTGAGACTTGTTACTGTTTTTGGCATGTCGAACGCGCCACAGGTAGCATGCCAGGCTCTGCTGTGTGGGCAGGAGGAATCAAACCTGGGTTGGCTGCATGCAAGGCAAATGCCCTACCCACTGTGCTATTGCTCCAGCCCAACCAAGCTGTACTAAAAGGCATTAGGAACTGGTGCCTTCTGTTACAATCTAGACTGAAGCCTGACAGGAAGTCACGCTAAAGGCGCAGAAGTTAGAGGGAGGAGGATAAATCAACGCTGGACGTTCTCTTGTGTGGGGTTTCAAGAACTGAAGAAAGGGAACAGACAGTGGCCAGAGAAAACAAAATGATAACAGAATTGGGGTGACCCAGGCCAGTATGGGAGTTGGGGGAGAGGGGACTACCGGCTCTGCACTCCGGATTACTCCTGGGGGTGCTGGGGGACCCTATGGGCTGCCGGGGTGCAATCCAGGTTAGCTGCGTGCACAGCAAGTGTCTTAACCCCTGGCGTTATCTCTGTGCCAAATATCTTTTGTTTGGGGACTCCACCTAACAGTGCTCAGGGCTTATTCCTGCTCTGTACTCAGAAACCACTCCTGGTGGGTTTGGGAGACCATAGGGGGTGTTGGGGATTGAGTTCGGTTGGCTGGGTACAAGGTCTTAGTAGCACCACTCTCTGCACACACACACCCTTATTATTTGTTTATTTATTTTTGGCTTTTGGGCCACACCCAGTGATGCTCAGGGATTATTCATGGCTCTGCACCCAGGAATTACTCCTCGAGGGTCCCAGGGAACCAGATGTGGTGCCTGGGACCGACCAGGTTGGCCACATGCAAGGCAAGCGCCCTCCCCACTGTACCGTTTCCCCAGCCCCTGCAACCCCCCTCCCTCCACTTTTAAATCCAGCGTGAAATATGAAGTAACTAGATGGATGCTGGGGGAGGGGTCCTGAGCACACCTTGCTGGGAACCCCTCCCATCTGGGAGTGAGGGGAGCATACGACAGGCCGACAGCCTGGTTCGGACCCTCAGAAAACAGGAAGTGCTAATAAAGGGGCCCCGGGTGCCCCGAGTGTCTTCGCCCCCCACTCAGACTTACCGTCAGCAGCACTGAAGTACTCAGGATTCACAGAGGCGTACAAGACCCCATTGCCCAGGCGGCTGCGGTCAATAAGAGGGGATGAGAAAGAGGGGGAGGGGATTCTGAGTTAAAGAGGAAAAGCCCACAGCACTTCTGCACCCTGTCCAGGCTCCTCCCGAGAGGGGGGGGCACAGGCTAACCCGACCACGGTGGTGCTCCCAGCGACATGGACTGGACCCCGTTTTGTTTTATCTGGGGGCCACATCCAGCTGTGCTCTCTGCAGCTACTCTCAGCGTTGGCGCTGGGTCTGGAGAGAAGCCTCTGGGATGCAAAGTCTCTCAGTCTCCCCGTCTCTCTCCTCCTGCCACCCCCCACCCTGCTCTCTTTCTTTTTTTCCCCCCTCCCCCTCCCCCTCTCCTTCTCCCTCTCCCTCTCCCTCTCCCTCTCTCTCTCTGCTACAGGCAGGGCTCGGACGCCCGGGCAGGGACCAGGTGCTGAGCACAGATGACAGGGACTGCCGGGGTACAGTGGGGAGGCCCAGCGAAAGGCACAGAGCACAGGGCTCTCACCCAGGAGCACGTCCGTGGTCGTGCCCGGAGACTGGGGGAAGTGTGCCCGGGACAGAGAGAGAGCCACGCCAGGACAGCCTGACTGTTGTCCACGGGACATGAGTAGACCGCGTGGAATGAGCCAGGGAGGCCATTCACAGACCAAGTCAAGCAGAGGCCTGGACATCTGGCGGGGGGGACCTGGCCCCACCTACTGTGTCTATATAATAAACTTTCAATCTTCCGAGCCTTGTAGGCCAGTCTCTCCTAGACTCTCCAGAACCCCGCAGCAAAGGGCACGTCTCTGGACGATGACCCGCACTCGGGTCCACAGGGGTGTCTGTGCCCTGCAGGGGTAGGGGCCACTCACCGCTTCCTGTGGAAGATGTACAGCATGATCACCAGGCCCCCGACGATGAGCAGGACGGCCACGGGCAGCGCGATGATCAGCTGGAAGAAACTCTCGTAGGTTTCTGCAGACACAAGCCGGGGACACCCAGTTACCAGGGGAACCATCTGGCCGCCTTATGGCCACCCGGGCCAACAGGACGGCCAGGTTGAGGCAGCTCGTCTAGCCAGCCTGTCCAGTACCGCCAAGCACGACCCGCACTGGTGATCCCAGGAGCACTTCCATGTGCAGACCTTCCCTGACACCTCAGCAACAACCAAGGGAAGGAAAGGCGGGAAAGAGCCCGGAAATTCTTGACTGCCCTCTTGAGACATGCCAGGCTCCGACCTGAAGAAGCCTAATATGAACCTGAAGCACGACGACGGAGAGTAAATCGGCCCAGTAGGGGCCGGAGAGAGAGGACATGGGTCCAGGGTTTGCCCTGCATGTACCTCACCCTGGTTTGGTCCCCAGCAACACAGAGTTCCCCAAACCCTGTCTGGAGTGAACCCTGCACAGAGAACCAGGAGGAAGTCCTGAGCACGGCTGGGTGTGGCTCCCCCCAACCCAACCCAACCAGACCACCAAAGAAAGGAGCCAGTCCTCCCAGGGACTCAGACTCATGCACCCAGGAGATGCACTGAGGGACTGTCTGGAGGAGGAGACCTGGCTCTGGTCACCCAGCGTTAGCCTCAAAAACAAAACAAAAACAATCACACAGGAACTTTGGTAACGGGTGGAGAGTGGGAAGCTCTCAGTGGGGAAGGCCTGGCCCTGAAACTTGGCTGGGGAAACCCGAGCACCCCCCCCCACACCCTCTCCCATTGGCAGAATCTGCACAGGGGCCTTACTTTTGGCTGGGACGTAAAAGAACACAGGCTCTGTCCACGACCCATTCCCAGAGAGGGAAGTGGCCTGGATGCGAGCAGTGTAGTTCCCAGGGTTCAGGCGGCTGAGCTTGGCCCCTCCGTACTTCCTGTACTCCTGGCGGGACACGCACTCCCGCTGGTCCTGGGAGAAGACACGGGCCGACAATTTTCCATCAACTTCCTGTGGCACATAGATTTCCCATCAATTTCCTGTGGCCCGCCGATTTCCCACCAACTCCCTGTGGCCCGCCGATTTCCCACCAACTCCCTGTGGCCCGCCGATTTCCCACCAACTCCCTGTGGCCCGCTGATTTCCCATCAACTTCCTGTGGCCCGACAACTTCCCACCAACTTCCTGTGGCCCGACAACTTCCCATCCACTTCCTGTCCATTTCCCACCATTTCCCACCCATTTCCCAGGGGCCTAGCTGCAGCGCTGGGACCCTCAGCTCATCTGGGTTTTAATCAAGACGGGGGCGGCAGGAGGAGCTGGGTAGGGACGTCACTCTGGCCCCCTGCTCTACACCTGGAGGGCCGGCCCCGGAGACAGGGTGGAGCCCCCCGAGCCTCTCCAGGGCCACCTCTGTGGATCTGAGCACCCAGCCCCTGGTGGGAGAGGGAACCCACTGTGCACAGCTGACGGGGCTGGCGTGGGTTTTGCAGGCCCGAGGTCCTGAGCCTGGCCCCGCACTGGCCCCAGGACAGTGAAGCTCGGGCCACAGGGCAGGGCTGAGTATCAGTCAGAGCCCCGCCCCTAGGGGGCACACTGGCTTCTCTCCAGTGGACCCGCACAATTCAGACCCGCGTTGTTAGGGGCCGTCTGCTTTCTTCCCTTCTCCCTGGCCTCCCCCCGCCCTCCCACCTCTTCCTCCTTCTGCAGGGGACGGGAGCCAGGGCGGCCAGACACATACAGGGGCTGCACTGCACCCCCCCAGTCCCCAGCTCATCCTAGTTTTCAACCCCCAGCCCCCCAGCCTCACCTCCATCTGGGAACCCCCGACCCCCACCCCACAACTCCCAGCTCTGGCCTCACCTCTGTCTGGGACCCATACTTGATCTCATACATCAAGATCAAGCCATTGGGGTTCTCGGGTTCGTTCCACTTTAGGAAGACGGAGTTCTCAGGCCTCGACTCCCAGGTCACATGGCCAGGGATGTCATCTGCTCCTTCTGCACATGACGGAGACAGGGCACGGGGTGAGTTACCTCGGAGTCTGCCACCCCCCGCCCCACACACACACAGCCCGCTCTGAGCATGCAGGATGAGACCCCCTCACAAACTGCTCCACATTCCATAGAGCCCCTCTGCCTGCCTGGCCACTGCCGCATAGAAGGGAAGTGTCGGTGGGGTCAGGCACTAGCCCTGCTCACGGTCGACCCCTAGGGTCCATCTCCAGCACCCCTCAGTGTCCCTGAGCCCCACCAGATCCCTGAGCACAGAGCCAGGAGTGAGCCCTGAGCACAGAGTCAGCCCTGAGCACCAAAAGGTGTGGATCCTGCTCCCCTGCCTGCACCCTTTACCCCCCAAAAAACCCCACAAAAACCACAGAGCAGGGACATCTCAGCAAGCCACGGGCCTTATTTTGGTGGTCTGCTCTTACGGTCTGAGCAACAGAGCAGGTAACACCTGGGACCCCAAGCCCCAGGGGGTGGGAGGAGGAAGAGCAGAGGGAAACGGGGAGGAGGTGGTGAGGATTCCAGGCCTTGCCAGCTTCCTCTGCGCCCTGCATTTGCACATGGTAAGCATGGGGTCTGCACAGACAAGCCGGAGGCAGCTGCTGGGTGACCCCACGCCCCATCTCTGCCGAGGGCTGGGGTGTCTTCTCCTGCTCCCCAGGAGAAGAGATGTGCAGGCAGCTGGCAGCACTTACCAGTGCACGGGACAATGGGGGGCAGGCTCAGAGCCACATACAGGGGCCCAGGGTGTGGGGCCCTTCACGCTGGGGGTAGGGTGCTGCCGGGGTCCTCGCATGGGACCCAGGAACCCTCTCAGTGTTCTCAGTATGACCTGCTGCTGTCTGCTGGGGGCTCCTGCAGCCCCAAGATGAAGACATGCCTTTCTGGGCCACAGGCAGCTCGCACTGGGAAAGCAGGAGCCGCCTGTCCCCGTGGCCCCCACCGGAAGCGGCCGTGAAGGGGAGACCTGGTCTTCCTGGATTGGTCACAACAGCCCACCTTGCCCAGGCCTGAAAATGGCCACTGGGTGGGGGTGCTGGTCCTCTAGGCTGCCTCTGCCCACCCACCTGCTCCTTAGGAAGGGGATGGGGAGCTCTTGGGTTGCTTGGTCTCCGTGGGGCCGTGAGAGGGTGCCGGAGGCAGCTGGATCACGCCTTACCTGCAGGCATGGTCCTGGCAAAGACGAAGTTGGAGGCGCTGCAGCCCAACTTCTCGGCCTCATGGTTGCAGCTGTGGATGTCGATGCGGTAGAGCGTGAAGGGCCGCAGGTTCGAGATGACCGTGCGCTCCTTGTTATCCACCCGGCTCTCGTAGAATGGGAATTCCGTGTCATCGTCGTCATCTGAGATGATATAGCCATCGGCCGAGCTGTTCCGGGCCCGGATGGGCAGGGTGACATTGGTGCCTGAAGACACATCTCGCCGCTTCCGCTCGGGTCTGCAGGCAAGAGCAGGCTGGCTAGGGGTGGCCATCACAAGGCACACAGACACGAGGAAGGCCTGGGGCAGCCTCCAGGGGGTGACAATCAGCAAAACAGGAGGAGGGGGTCTCCTTCAAGATCAACTTTGCTCTCTCCAATCTGTAGGCCTCAGAATCGAGCCCCAAACAGCTTGTCTCTGGCAGGGTCAACCCTACCAGTCCCTGGAGAGGCCACTCAATGACAGAGGTCACTCGTGACCCCAATGCCAGGGAGGTCACTCAGTGACCCCCAATACTCAGGTCACACCAGCAACAGTGAAAGGAGGGCTGGGGGGGAGGGCGGGGTGAAGAATGAGTCGGGGGCCAAGCTATAGGCAGCAGCCGGGCTCTGACCTTGGAGGCGGCTGACCTGTTTGGGCCCCAGCACCCATTACAGTCCACTGTGCCCATTACAAGTAATTTGTGAGAACTGGGTCAGGAGCAGCCGGAGCGACAGGACAATGGAGAGGACATTTGCCCTGCAGGCGGCTGACCCAGGCTCGATGCTCGACCCCCCAGATGGTCCCCTGAGTCCTGCCAGGAGTGACCCCTGAGCACAGCCGGCTGTGGCCCAAACATCAAAATAAAAGAAACCCAGGGTGCGGTTGGGGCGGGGCTGTGACAGGGCACTTCCTGTCCCACCATCTGCCGGCTCTGGGCTAGTGACCCGGCGGCAGCAAAGACTCTGTCTGGGGCCAAGGCCGTGTCCCAGCAGGCCAGGAACCAGTACCACACGGCAGGAGGCCGAAGGACAAAACACAAAATCCAGAAATAAGCCCAAGGCTGGCGACATGGCAGCAAGGGCTGGGACCCCGTGACTCAGGGCCCATCTCTGCCACCACATGCCCCCACCCCTGCCTTAGACTCACAGGCCCCCACTAGGCGCTGCCCTGGTGGTCACCAGTGGGGTCTAAGCAGGCGGCAGGCAGGGCTGCAAGGCTGGGCTGAACACCTCTGGATTCTGGAGCACCCAGTGAGAGCTCCCCACCCCTCAGACTGAGCAAGTCACTAAACATGAGCCAGGGTCTGGGGTCTGTCCACACCCCAAGGCCATCTGCTGTCCTCCAAGGTGGCCCGGGTCACATGAGGGGCCTGGAGATGTCACTGAACAGGGGTAGGGGTGGGGGTGTCACACGTGATCACCCCAGTTACCAGGCACCTGACCCAGGCCAGAGATGTCGGTGATCTGAATCTCAGTCCCACCCCGTCCAAGGCACGTCCCCCTCCCTCTTCAGGGGTGCAGCCGAGAGGCAACAGCATCTAAAATGCCTCGATGTTGCAGGCTGTACCCCAGAGGTTCCCAGCATCCACCCCCACCCAGCCTTGAGAGAGAGTTCCAGAACCTTCCAGCCAACGTGGATAAACCGCAACCTCTGGATAGCACATGAACCCAAACGGGGACCCAGAGGGCCCAGAGAACTGCCCCCCACCTCTGCCTAACAGGGGAACCTGGAACCCAACCGGAGTGATGCCCACCAGGCCCCCCCCCCCCCCCGCCAGCTCCCCGTGCACAGAGGGAAGGGCAGCCCGATCCCTCCCGGCGCCAGGACACGGCACCTGGGCACGAAGATGGAGTTGTGCAGGAAGTTCTCGAAGACTTTGCGATACTCGGCCTCCTCCTTCTCGGCCTGCTTCTCGGCCTCCGTCTTGGGGCAGGCGCAGCACGGTCCTTTCTCGTTACCGCACACCTCGGTCTTGGGGTTCTCCGTCACCTCCTCGATGTCGATGGTGCCATCAGCATATTTCCGGACAGGGATTTTGTCGGCCCGGCCAGTGAGGGGAAAACAAAAGCGACTTACGCACCCCAGGGGGGCAAAGAAACGGGGATGGGGGAGGGGGAAGGGGAAGGAGGTGCCTGACCAAGGGCGCTGGGGTTGGGCTGGGTCTCGGGGCGAGCTTGTGCCCGGCCCAGGGGTGCTGGTCCCCCAGGAAGGGCCGAGCTGCTGCGGCGGGCGGGCGGACAGGTGGGCGGGCGTCCCCTCCCGAGCCTCACCTTTGGAGCAGTAGTTGTGCCGGGCCAGGTAGCTGTCCTGGGGCTGGCGCTGCCACCGCACGATGTAGTAGCTCAGGTTGCCGTTGGGCAGTGAGGGCGGGTTCCACTTGACAATGAGCTGTGACGAGGAGTTGGAAGCCGACAGGATGTCCAGGGGGATGGAGGGCACTGCAGAGGGGCAAAGGCGTTTCAGCAACAGAAGGGCAGATGGAGGAGCCACTTGGCAAGTTTCAGCGACACTCATGAGTTTAACATCATTCTCTGCTGCCGACCCCTCAGCATCTGCCCTGGGCGCGCAGAGCCCTGACACACTGCCCACTCGTTGTGTTTCCCTGATGTTTGTATTGCGACCACACCGGGCTGTGCTCAGGGCTCACTCCCAGAGGAGCTCCAGGGACCCTGTGGGGTGCCAGGGATCGAACCCAGGTCGGCCACATGATGCACAAATGCCCCAGCCGCTGTACTATCATTCCAGCACCCTTTGATTTTACTTTTTGTTTCATGACCCGTATTTAAAAAGCACCAACACTAAGCACTACCTACGCCTGGCAGGATGTAGCCCCAGTGCTACCAGGCCAAGGTAGGGAAGGGTTCGGATAGGGGCCACATCCAACTGGGGGTTCACTCTGGAGGTACGCAAGGGACCCTGTGGTGTGGGGAGGAGCACGAGGCGTTCCAGCCCCTCCAGGTGGCCCCTTGTCATGGATGACAGTGGACATCCTGGGAAAAGGGTGACCTCAGCAGTTTCTGCCACATGACAAGACAGACTCACTGCAATTTCAGCAGATATCTAGAATTTCTGTGAAAAATGGCCAGAAACCCTGATGCCAGAGTGATGGGGTACAGGGATGCACAGGGGTGGCAAGGGCAGAAAAAGGTGGGGAAAAGGGAAAAAGCAAGATCAAGGGCCAACAACTTACTGGGTCCGATATTGCTCTGGGTTACAGGGCTGGAGCCTGAGAGCAACCAAGCCTGCTTCTCCAGCCTCTGTCACCAGCAAAAGAATGTGGATGTCCAGGGCAAGCAGTGACCGCCAGCCCCAGTACCCTGAGTCCAGTGCTAGTGTTGACCTGCTGGAGTCAGGGATGGACCCTTTCCTCCACAAACTGATAACCACAACCTGCTTCCAAACTCGAAGATGAGCCACGATTTTTCTTTTTTTTTGCTTTTTGTGTCACACCCAGCTATGCACAAGGGTTATTCCTGGCTCTGCACTCAGGAATTACTCCTGGCGGTGCTCGGGGGACCGTATGGGATGCTGGGAATCGAACCCGGGTCGACTGCGTGCAAGGCAAACGCCCTACCCGCTGTGCTATCAATCCAGCCCTGAGCCACAATTTTTTCTTTGTTTTTTTTTTGGGGGGGGGCATACCCAGAGGTTCTCAGGGCTTACTCCTGGCTCTGTGCTCAGGGATCACTCCTGACGGGCTTGGGGAGCCTATGGGCTGCCAGGGATGGAACTCGGGCTAGCCCCAGGCAAGGCCCACTCTAGAATCTTGCTGGCACTGAGGGATATTTTCTTGAGTTCAGCAATATACTCTGGTCCCCCGACTTCTACCTCCTTGCAACCCTCTTGGCCATAGGAGGAAGCTGAGTAGGTGACTGACAGCCTCCGGAGTAATTTTCCATCGCTGAAGGTTGGAAAGTTGTCAGAAATGAGCCAGAGCTGGCTGAGCCCAGGCTGGGCCGTCAGAGAACCCATCACAGTGACCAGGCCATGGGGCTCAGGGCCCCCGAGCTCTGAGAAGCAGAAACTCGGGATCAAGTATGAAAACTTTTCAAACCATATATATTGCAAACCATAATGCGCAAAAGGAAAGAGAGTGAGCAACAGAGAGTTAGAGTGAGGAAGAGAAAAGAGAGGGAATGATAGAGAAAAAGAAGAAGTGAGAGAGAATGAGAGAGAATAAGAGAGACAGACAGACAGACAGACAGACAGACAGAGGAGGAGGGAAACTGGGCACAGTGGTGGTGGGAAATGTGCACCGTGGCACTGGCGAAGGGATGGGTGTTGGAACATTGTATGATTGAAACCCAACCAAGAGCAACTTTGTAACTGTGTATCTCACGGTGATTCAACAACATATACTGAAAAATAAGTTTAAAGAGATAGGGGTCAAGCCATGGAGGGGGGCAGGAGAAGCCCGGGGTGTCAAGACGGGGGGAGGCCCGGCTTTCTGCTGGCCAGAAAGAGCCAGAAGGCTGACGGCCAGTGCCAGCCACGGGACCGACCTGAGGCGTTGGTGCGGATGTACAGGATCTCGCTCTTGGCGCCCCGGATGTGGTCATTCTCCACCATGGTGAGGGTCACGGCCTTGACGTACACGGCGTACTGCGTCCAGGGCTTCAGGCCGTGCAGCAGGATCCCCGGCTGCACATCCTTGTTGGGCGGCAGGTCCACGTCCACCATGTTCCAGCTGTTGGAGCCGCAGGCGTCCTGGCCATCGTACTCGGTCACATTCTTGAAGGGCCTGTGTGGTCAGCGCAAGGGGGTCAGTGCGCTCGGACGTCAGGCTCAGGGCCACCCCGCTCCGAGACCCAGCCCAGCACCCCTTGTGGGGGGCAAGAGGGCCACATCAGACGGCATCGGGTTCTTCAGAACCTGGGTCTGCAGTACTCAAGGCAAGCGCCCTACCCACCCCACTGAGCTATCTCTCTGGTCCCCCCGGGGTTTCCTTTGTACCCCGAGCTTAGCAGATCACGTGACACACTGGGGGCCAACATGGGGCTTCCCTCAAGCTCTCTCCTGGGCCTTATTATTATTATTATTATTATTAAGTGGGTTGTTCTGGGCCATGACCAGCAAGGCTCGGGGGCTGTGTGGAGCTCTGTGCTCAGGGCTGAAAAGACCCTCCACGGTGTTGGGGACTGAACCAGTGTCAGCTCAGCTGTGTGCAAGGCCAGAACCTTTCCCGCTGTCCGTCCTGTCTCTCCAGCCCTCCCTAGCTCCCGAACTGCTGTGCCATCCCTCCGTCCCCTGGGGGTTGAATGATCCTCTACAACACGAGGGGTTTCCCAGCCCGGCAGTGGGGCAGAGGGCGAGGCTGAGCCCAGCAACCCCCAGCCCCGACTCACGCTTCCTTGTAGTAGACGGTGAAGCTGATGAGGTCCCGGTAATCTGGAGGGCGGTACCGGTGCCATGTGATGATGATCCGGTTCTTCCAGGTGCTGGTGGAGGTGAAGTGCAGGACGTCGCTCTCACCTAGGACACAGGGGCACCTCCGTGAGCACTGGCAGACTCTGGGCCTCCTGCCCGAGTGTGTGAGCTCCCACCCCCTCCCCAGCCCCGCCAGCAGAATGGCACTGTCACACCCAACTGTGCTCAGGGATCACTCCCACAGAGCTCAGGGGACCCCTCTGTGGTTCCAGGGATGGGACCCAGGTTTGCAGCATGCAAGGCAAAAGCCCTACCCACTGAGCTATCTCTCTGCCCCCCACCCCTCGCCCCAGGCTTTCCTTCCTACCCCCAGCTCAGCAGATCATGTGGTGCTCCGGGAGCCAACCTGGAGCTTCCCTCAAGCTCTCTCCTGGCATTATTATTATTACTATTATTAACATCATTATCATTATTATCATTATTATTTTAATTCTGCCTTGCACGCGGCTGACCCAGGTTCGATTCCTCCAACCCTCTCGGAGAGCTTGTCAAGCTACCGAGAGTATCCCACCCGCATGGCAGAGCCTGGCAAGCTCCCCGTGGCGTATTTGATATGCCAAAAACAGTAACAAGTCTCACAATGGAGATGTTACTGGTGCCCGCTCGAGCAAATCAATGAACGACAGTGCTAAGTGCTACAGATTTTCATTTTTATGCCCAGTTATGCTCAGAACTTGCTCCTGCCTCTGTGCTCAGGGATCCAACTCGAGCTAGCTCCATGCTAGGCAAGCGCCCTTGCACTGTCTGCACCCCTCCCTGACTGTGTGGGCATGGGTGCAGCCCGCCTGTCCGTTTCCCATCTGCTTCTCAGCAGGTGTCAGCTCTCCGCTCCTGGAGCAAGGAGACTGGCCCGGGCAGGGAGGGAGGGGGATTCCACTCACAGGAGGCTCTCTCCCCGTTGTTCCTGGTGTTGATGTCCCCTTTGCTCTGGCGCCCCTTGGTGCCCGTCACCTCCTCCATGCGGTAAATCTCCGAGACACACAGCTTGGGGTTGAAGGCGAAGTACATCTTGCCGGCCTTGATGGTCAGGTTGCGGTGCTCCCAGTCCCACAGCTGCTGCAGGTTCTGGTTGTCCAGCACGTAGAAGGAGTAGTTCCTGGAAAACAGGCACCGCCATGAGCCCCTTTCCCATGGAGGGTGCTGAGACCCCGGGCCGGGCTGGCTGGGCCAACCGTTCCCACTCACGTTTGTCGCCGGAGAATAATTTCATGGGCGGGGAACAGAACCACACCCAGAAATCCCTCTGCGCCTGGCACCAGCCCCGAGGAAGAGGGAAGCAGAAATCTGACCAGTGCAGGAGAGGCAGAGGGAGGGCCCGGTATGGGATTCATCAGGGCGCAAGATGAGCTTTTTCACAGTAAACGGAAACAGATGAAGACTGTTTTACAACCCAGAAGGCCAGGTGGGCAGGGACCGGCCATGGAGCGTAAAGCTAAAAGCACTTGTTGGGGCTGGAGCGGTAGCACAGCGGGGAGGGCGCTGGCCTTGCACGTGGCCCACCCAGTTTGACCCCTGGCATCCCACAGGGTCCCCTGAGCCCTGCCAGGAGTGACTCCTGAGTGCAGAGCCAGGAGTCAGCCCTGAGCACCGCCAGATGTGGCCCCCAAAGAAAAAAACAAAACCAAATCTCTACCATCACAGGGGGCTGGGGAGAGGAGACAGGGGGGAGGGCACCTGCTGTGCACGAGGCCAGCTCGGGTTCCATCCCTGGCATTCATGAGCACTGACGGGAATGATTACTGAGAGCAGAGCCAGGAGTAAGCCCAGAGCATCGCTTCATGGGGCCCCCAAACTACACATACACAAAAAAGATCGAACACAGTACGCAGGAGTCAGCACCCTCTGGAGTGCACCGTGGGAAAACAGTCAACATGACGCACTGTTGAGGCTGGTGCAGGAACTGGGCAGAGAAAGCAGCTTTTCTTGGGGCCAGAGCAATCGCCCGGCCTACTGTGCATTTGCCTTGCACACGGCTGACCCGGGTTCCATCCCCGGTATCCTGCTGGGTCCCCCGGGCACCGCCAGGAGTAACCCCTGAGCATCACCAGGTGTGACCCAAAAAGCTAAAAACAAACCAGGCCATCCGCCCAGTGCAGTAGTCGGAGGCTGGGAGGAGCTGGGCCCCACCTGCAGTACTGGGGGCCTCTGGGCGGCACCCAGAGATGTGGGGGGGCACGTGGTACTGGGGACCACATGTTCTGATCACCGAACTCTCTCTCCCGGCCCCCAGGAGCTGTATTTACTTATTATCAGTATTAGGTTAGGGCGGGCCCCACCTGGTGGTGCTCAGGGCTGACTCCTGGCTCTGTGCTCATGGATCACTCCTGGTGGGACGGGGTCAGCTGTTGCTATGCTATCGCTCCAGCCCCCAAGGTGGAAATTTTATTTATTTGGGGGAGGGGGGCAGTGCTCAAGCAGGGCCCCGACATGAGGGTCTGAGTGACCAGAAAGACCGTATGGCATGTGGACTTTGGTGGTTTGGGGGGGGCCTGAAGGGACACCTTGGCATCCGGGGACCTCTGGGCTGCACCCTGCCCTCCAGGTTCCCGTGCAGGAGGCCCATGTCATCGCAGCCCTGGGACACGGGACCCTCGGAGCCGGCCGCGACCCCAAGGGGCGCACTCACCCCTCCAGCTGCTCCTCGCCCCCGATCTGGCGGAGGCTCTTCAGGAAGGACAGCGACACCAGCGCGTGTGAGTGGCGGATCTTCACGTAGCCCGTCACCACCTCGATGAGCCCCATGAAGTTCTCCAGCTCCGAGGCGATGTTGTCTGCGGGGACGGAAGAGCGAGTGACTGCGCGCACGGACACACGGTCAACAGCGGAGATCCCCGTGCAGTGGGGGCAGCTCAGGGCCGCCCGCCACAGCCCCAGCCGGGTCCCTCGACAGCAACGAGGCTCAGATTATAACAAACTTTGCCCCCCAAGCGGTGGGAAGCTTCTAGAAGGCTGAAGACTCCGGGCTGACTCTGGAACGTCAGTTTAGCACTTACTGATGGACCACGCATTCAAGGCCCACTCCCAGTGGGCTCGGGGGACCATATGTGGAGGGCCGAGGCCCGAACCCGGGTCAGCCAGGTGCAAGCAAGCTCTGTCCTATCGCTCGGGCCTCTCCTTGAAGATTTCCAACCAGAACCCTCTGGTGCCTGCAGTGCTCCCTCCGTTCCTTAATTCCCAGCAGTACCAGCAGGGCGCCCTCTGCTGTCAGTGGGGGATTCGTTTGTTCTGGGGCCACACCTGGCAGTGCTCAGGGCTGACCCCTGGCTCTGTGATGGAGGATTACTCCTGGCAGTGCTCTGGGGAGCCCTAAAGGGTGCCGGGTCTCAACCCCAGGTTGGCCACATGCCAGCCAAGTGCCCACCGTCCCAGCGCTCTGACGCCTCGGGAGTGTCTTTTAATATGTGCAGTTCATAGCCCAGCTTCCGAAACACAAGGACGAAAGAAACCCCACTGTCTCTGCCTCATTACGAGCGGCCGTGACCGCATGTCTAGTAGCTAAGAGGCCAGGATCTGTTTTTCCAAGATGGCATCTCACAAAGACTGAACAGGAACACGAGGGCTGTCTGCCAGGGAAGTTTTCGGGAGAGGGGGCCAGCCCTGGTGGTCCACCAGGAGGTGGTGTCTGGGGAACCACCGGGGCTCCCCCTGGTGGCGCTGCGAGGGAATGGCATGTGGTGCTGATGATGGAACTCAAGTCTGGTCTATGTTCCATTGTTCGAACTTTGTTCCTAGCTCTGGGGGTGATTTTTGTTTTATGTTATTTCTTTGGTTTGGGGACCACACCGCAGGACTCAGGACCCTCTCCAGTGTTGGTACTGAACCTGGGTGTGCCGCATGCAAGGCCGGCGCCCTACCCACAGAAACCATCTTTCTGGCTGTGGAGATGATTTAAAAACTGCATTTCTGTGTTTCTGAGTCTCATAAATAAACATCTTTGGTTTCCAAAGTAGCCAGCCATGGAAAAAAGCCACTGGTACCTAAGGAAATGCCACATATGTGTATACACAGCACCTTTCTTTCCACCCACTCAGTCGCTTCGAGTTCATGAAAAAGCAGGAACTTGGCTTCAGCATATGCCAAAATGGTCTCAGCATTCAAACGAACTGGGCACAGGTTCAGTGGGGAAGGCACAGGGAAAAACAGATCCCTGCCTCTTAGCTACTAGACACGTGGACCCGACCCAGGAGTGCGGTTCCCGGCACCTCACTGGGTCCCCCAGCCCAACCAGGAATCATCCCTGAGCACAGAGCAATATTTCACCTGGAGCACTGCTGGGTGTGACACAAAATCAAAAACAAGAAACACATCAAATGAGTTGGGTGTGGTTCTGCCAGTGGATTTTTGTTTGTTTTGTTCGGGGGGGGGGGGGGGGGCCCACACCCGGCGGTGCAGGGGGCTTACGCCTGGCTCCTGCTCAGGGATCACACCCGGTGATCAAACCTAGGTCAGCTGCCGGCCAGGGAAGCACCCGCCCTGCTGTACTATCTGGCACCGTTCATGAGGGACTTTGCACCCGGGGGCTAGAGTCTGCCTTGAGTTGATAAGGAAAAGGGCTGGAAAATCAGGGTCTCCCGACACAACACGCCCTGGCTTGATCCCTCCACAAGAGCCACCTTCTAGAGAAATTCAAATTGTCAAGACCAGCAGGGCCTCGAGCTGGTGATTTCAGGATGCGTGCAGGAAGGGGAGGTGGGCCCGCACTCCCTGGGGGGCTCGGGGGCTGGAAACTTACTGCCTCGACGGATATTAATCAGCAGGTTCCCCTTGAAAATGGTGCATCCCTGCAGCATCTGGGCGGAGGTCACCGAGTCGATGGTCTTTGTCCTCTTCTCTTCCTCACAGACTTTGGGGCAAGGGCCCTCACAGGGGACGCAGAACATGCTGTTGGCAAGAGCAAGGCCTCCAGGGGTCAGAGAGGGGGTCCCCCTCACCCACATGTATGTGTGGGGTGCTCTCTGCATGGGAATGAACTCAGTGGCACGTGACCCAAGGCAGTTGAGGGGGGTTGGAGAGATAGGACAGAGGGGAGGGTGCCTGCCTTGCCTGCGACATCTCAGGTTGGTTCCCGGGCATCCCGTAGGTCGCCCAAGCACACAGCCTGGTCCCCCCAGCCACCCCCAGCCCAATCGGTAAGTTCCTGCTCTTCTGGGCTTTTGGTCTCTAGTGCTTCTGATCTGTGATCATTCTGGCTGCGCGGTCACCAGAGACAGAGGAAATGCAAGCACATGAGAAAAACGAGAGGGACCCTCTATCAGGAAGCTGGTGCAGTGCCCAAACCCAGACAAGGACGCAGGGACCCTACCAGAGCCTCTTCTCAGTGCTGGAGGGGTGCGTGGATGTGTGTGTGTGTGTGTGTGTGTGTGTGTGTGTGTGTGTGTGTGTGTGTGTGTGTGTGTGTGTGTGTGTGTGTGTGGTGGTTGGGTGGGGGGACTTACTGTGTTCCCCAATCAAGGGACACGAAGCTCTGTGGTCACTCTCTGGGTGCTATTTGGGATGAATCCCCAGGGGCACTCTTGCATGGCTCCCATCCCACCAAGTCCTTTTCTTGAACTCTGACGCCCCCAGACTGCTCCTGCCTCTAGGATTTTTATTTGGAGGGAGGAAGTATTGGGGCCACACCCAGTGATGCTCAGGGCTGACTCCTGGCTCTGCTTTCAGGGCTGACTCCTGGAGAGGGCTTGGAGGAGCTTGGAAGGCTTGGAGGCTCGGAGGGAAAGTGGGGATTGAACCCAGGTCAGTGGCATGCAAGGAGAACACCCTCTCTGCTGTACTATCTCTCCAGCACACCCAAGTATGAGGTTGTAAATGCACAGGAAGTGTGTGCGTATGTGGGGGGCGGGGGGTCATTCAACAGGGTCCTGTCGGAGGGCGGGGGTGTCACTGACCTCTGGGTGCTGTTGCGAATGAAGCCAGAGGGGCACTCCTGCATGCACTCGCCCTGGTGGATGACGAAGCCCTCTATTTCACTGGCGTCGGCGTTGGGGATGCTGGCGCAGAAGTCGCGGTCCACGCAGCGCCATCCCTCAAAGCGGTAGGTGTTGGGTGGGCACTGGACCACGCACAGGCCGTTGAAGTAATAGTGGCGGCAGGCAATGCAGGCCGTGTCGTTGTCGGGTGCGGTGCAGCCGCCCAGACACTCGGGGTGACAGCACTGGTCGTCATCCGTGCAAGCCCGCTTCCCACATGAGCTCGGGCATGCTGTGGAGACAAGGGGGACAGGGACTTAAGCCGGCCAGTATCACTTCCCCAAGCATGGAAAAACACCCTCCCAGCCCCCGGGGGTGGGGGGGGCGCCAGCACCCTCCCTGCACACAGGAGCTCAGGGCGCTGTGGGGACAAAGGACTGAGCCTTGAGGCGTGGAATGGCAGGAGAGGGCAGCAGCTGCTGAGGCGGTGGCATGTGGGGTGGGGGGGGGAGTGACCAGAGAACCAAGCAGAGAACCAAGGTGGGGGGAATACCAAGTCCTTCCCAAGAGAGGCAGTCCCCCAATGCACCCCTGGGGGCGCCATCACCCACAGTTCCACTTTGCAGCCCTTTAGGGAGCCCAGAAAACAGGGCAGTAAAACTCTCTTGGGCGAATCAGGGGTCAGGGCTAAGGAGCAAGGAACAAACACCAACCCATCTCCCACCCCAGCATCCCCCCCCATACGCCCCCCACATGAGCCCACCATAGTGAGTACGAATAACGAGTCCAGAGCTTCCCGGTGCAGGAGAAAATCCACTCAATGGAGTCAGGCAGGTAGGGGGCTGCCCCCCTTCCTTCAGTGAGTGCCTGCGTGCTCTTGGGGGATCCAATAGTATGTTTTGGTTTTGGAGGGGCTTTTTTGGGGGGCTTTTTTGGCAACCCAGGGTGTTGAGCTGTTTCCCTGGAGTCTCGCCAACTCCACTGCCCTTGGTCCTCTCTTTTTGCATCTCTGAAGTGGGCTACACGCCCACCTGAAAGTTGCCTGTCGAAACTCTGCCCCCCCAAGGGCAGGCTATGGGCCAGAGAGACAGCTCAGTGGGTAGGGCACCTGCCTTGAATGTGCCTGACCCACAGTGGATCTCCTGGCACCACAAAGGGTGCCCAGAGCCCTGTCAGGGAGAATGATCCCCGAGTGCAGCGCCCAAGTAAGGCCCAAGCACCACTGGGTGGAGTCCCCACAGAACAGCACGGAAAGGCGGTCTGCACGTTGGACTGGCTCCACAGTCTCGCAAAGCCTTCGTGTGTGGGAACACCCAGTGGGGGCTGCAATCAATGACAGCGGAATAAAAATGAGTCCGTGGAGATTTTACGCAATGGCCTGAGATATGGGCTGGCAGGTTCTATCGATGGTCTCACCCCCCAAAAAAGTGATGTAAGTGGGTGGGCAGGAGGAATTGCAAAATGCCGGAATGTAGGAAATTGCTGGGACATTGGTCATCACTCCCTCAGAGCCCCTTCCATGCTGAAGTTTCCTCAGAGCAGCCTCGAAATATCAGAGACCCCCCACCAGCTCCTGTCCCCAAGAGACTCCCAGGAGCACGGAAGTGATCACGCTCAATGGAAATCAAGTCAAAACCAACCAAGATCTCAAGTCTGCTTCCCACGATCTGTTTCCAACTTTTTCCCTCAGAGCTGGAACACGGCGCTGGATAAAAATGTGCATTATTGCCTCTGCCATGTTGTTCAGCGAGAGCCTGTTCTTGCTGTCCTGATCATAAAAACACACGTGCCACTGACTCCGATCACAGACAAAAAGAAGAAACACTTGGAGGGGACCAGAAAGCTGGTACAGTGGCCGGGGGCACATGCCTTTCACGCCGCTGACCTGGGTTTGATTCCTGGCACTAAGCACACCAGGAATGATTCCTGAATGCAGAGCCAGGTGTAAGCCCCGAGCACCGCCTGGTGTGGTCCCCAGACCCAAACCACACTAGGGCACTGAGTGTCTCCCCAACTCACAACTCATACCCCTGCCTCCACTGTTTTGTTTTGTTTTCGAGGGGCCACATCCAGAAATGCTCAGGTGTTCCTCCTGACTCTGCACTCAGGAATCACACCTGGAACTGCCAAGGGATTATATGGGGCGCCAGGGATTGAACTCAGGTCAACTACGTGCATGCAAGGCAAGTGCCCTACCCACTGTACTGTGGTTCTGGGCCCCTGTTGTTTTATAAAGTGCAGAAAAACCGAAGGGAAACAATCCCTGCGGAACAGGGGCTGCTGTGGAAACTCCCCCAGGCGGCCCCTGGGATTAACAGTGCCCGTCACTCACACCACTGCCACCTCACGGAGGCTCCCATGGACAGGGTGGGGGGAGATGGTCCTCTCACACACTTAAAAATTACTCCCAGTTATTTTAAATCTGGAACTGTTTGCATATTCCTTATAAGTTTATGAAACTCACACTGTCCCGCCATGACTAACTGCAGTGGCATTGAGAGTGTGGTCTATATTTATCACTCGTCTGCGAGTCCAGACCTACTTCCACACCCTGTTACTGTACCCAGTTATGGGACCTACATTTCCCTGATTTCCAAACAAGGAAGGCCTGTGTCCCAGAGGGACAAAGTGGGAGCTGTTTTGTCCGGTGAAGGCCAACTGCAGACAGAGAAGCCTAGGGGTCGGCAGCATCTTTTAAAATTGTCTGGAGGGTCCAGTTCTGGTCAAGTGCATGCCATCCTGGTGGGTACCAAAGTATCCGAAGTTCCTGACTGGATACAGGGTATCTGAGCAAAGTTTCCAGCCTACTGATTGGCTATGGAACTGAACAAAGCATCCAGACTACTGACTGGCTACAGAGTATCCTTGTTCAGCTCCATCCTATACATTGGGTAGATAACACCAGGCTGGTTTGTCTGCACAGATCAGGCCTGAGCAATGCTTCAGAGAAGGGCTGAAGGAATAGCTTCCTCCCGCCTCTCTGCAGAGCCCCTTCAGAGTCCTCATTTGGAAAATGTTTCCAGAGAGCAAAGTCCATTCTCTGATGAGGCTCAAAATTGGTTGGGCCTACAGCCATTTTTCTTTCTAGGATCCCGAAATGCCCCAAATTTCTGGGTGATCTGACTGTCTCTTGAGTCCACTATCTCCTAGAAATCTTTGGTTCACTTACTACTGGGGATGGGGTGGGTCCTTACATGTTCACTCTGTTCACATTTGTTTGAGCCCTTAAAAATGAATTGGGAGGGGCCTGAGTGGTAGGAGAGCAGGGAGGGCATTTGCCTTGCATGAGGCCGACCCAGGTTCGATCCCCAGCACCGCCAGGGGTAATTCCTGAGTGCAGAGCCAAGAGTAACGCCTGAGCTGGGTGTGACCCAAAAAGAAAAAAAAAAACTGAACTGGGAGAGCCGGAATGCCAGGGATCGAACCCAGGTCAGCCACCCCAACAACCAGATTTTTTAACAACAGTGTTATAAGCTTTTAAAATTTTTGGTTTCAGATGATCTGCGGGAGAATAGTTTCCCAACCTCCCTCACACCCGCTTTTCTTTCTGTGGGCTGTGGGTGGGGGCAGCTCCAGCTAAGCAACCTGCAGGTGCCTCATTTGTTACTTTTCCAGTGTCTTAGCTCCTGGCTCCCGACGGCACACTTTTAGACATGTAAGCCTCTCCCTGGAGTCTCTCTTGGGTGACAGTGCCACAGTATTCACATCCCGTGATCCCACCTCCAAGGCCGGCCCCATTTCCTGAAGTTCAAGTATTTTTACTACAAGGGAGAAACCACTAAAGATCAAGTAGGCGATCAGAGGACAGCGAAGGGGAAGGGTGTCCACGCTGACCGCCCATTCTGGCTAGTGGGATTTGCACGCTGCCCCTTGGAGAGCCAGCCTGGAGACGTGGCCACGAACCACCCTCACCCCTAGAACTCCACGGAATCGAGTGGGATCTCCCCGAGGTCTCAAAGGGCGCTGAGAAAAGCTCTCCTGTGGACAGTGCTGTATTGCCCTTGCAAAGTTTACTACGAAAAGCCTTGCTGTGGCCCCAGATTTCAGTGGGTTCATATTTAGTTTCACTTTGTTATTTTTGTGCGGGGTGAGGCAGCACGCTGCATAGAAACGCCACCAACATTCCCAGAAAGCACGAATAGCACTAACGCCCAGGGAGGTGGCGCGCCAGCCTTAACAGGCGAGTACTGAGTTAGAGCCCTGGCACTGCAGGGGGCCCTGAGGACTGAGCCAGGAGTAGCCCTTGAACACTGAACCCTCAAGCTAACCGCTCCCTAACAGGTGTACCCGTAATGTCTCCATTGTGAGACTTGTTGTTACTGTCTTGGGCATATCGAATACGCCATGGGTAGCTTGCCAGGCTCGGCCGTGCAGGCGAGATACTCTCGGTAGTTTGCCGGGCTCTCCAAGAAGGGTGGAGGAATCATTTTGATCATACTTGAAACAAAACATTTCTTCACTCTCACCCAGGGGAAATCTTGCCTCTGGCCTTTGGAAAGAAAAGGCAAAAAGATTTCAAAGTTGCTTCACTTTAGGGGGCGGGGGTGGGGGGGCAGAGGCAGGTGGGCACTGGTACCTTCTCAGACGAACACCACCCCGAAAGCTCGATCTCCAGCACCACCCACAAGCCTGAGGCTCTCTGCACTTCTGCTGTTTGAGACCCCCAGCCTCAAGGAAGAACGTGGTGCAGAAGCCAGAGAGATAGATACGGCACTGGCCTTATATATGGCCAACTGGTTCCATCTCCAGCACCCCACAGGGTCCTCCAAGCCCCACCAGGAGTGTTTTCTGAGCACAGAGCCAGGAGTAAGCCTTGAGCACAGCCAGGTGTGGTTCAAAGAGTAAAAAAAAAAGTGCTCTCTGAAGTGTCAGAGTGCTGTGACCTTGTGTGTGCTCCCTGCCAGAAGCACATTCACACCAACAGTAGCCCAAGGGGGCAGGAGACGATGAGAAAGACCCCACTAGTTTTTCACCCTAGAGACTTAGTGATTTTCTTTTGGATAAATCACAGGTAAAATTGGGTTCAACTTCCAGGCCAACCCAGTCACCCAGGTGGAAAATGCTCTCCGGGAAAGGGCACCTGTCTTGGCTCTCGGGCCAGTGCCTCCTCCACTGCCCCCCGCCTTGTCCACAGGATCACAAAACATCCGAGAGCCAAGTTTTTCTTGCTCTCTGAAATACCTACTCTTATCGCTGATTTCAGGGAATCACTGTTGGTTTTTTTTAAATACATGGTTTGGGGATGTTTTTTGTTTGTTTGTTTGTTTTGCTTTTTGGGCCACACCTGGCAATACTCAGGGGTAACTTCTGGCTCTGCACTCAGGAGGTACTCCTGGCAGTTCTCAGGGGAACCCTATGGGGTGCCAGGTCAGCTGTGTGCAAGGCAAGTGCTCTACCCACTGTACTATCTGGCTCTTTCTTTTCTTTTTTTTTCAGACTGTTACCCAAACGACAGTGCCTTAGGGCCTCCTCACCATCACTTGAGGTTCTAATGAGGCAAAACCTGCCCCAGGGGGGAAGCCTGCAGGCAGATGTCACTCTCCAGTAACTTGGGTGGAGAGGGGCCAGCAGGTCCAGGCGCAAGAGAAGCCGGGATACGCTGGGAGGCCATGAGGTGGGATCCTCCCCCACACGCCCAGTCCTCCACCTCATCTTTCCACTGTCCCCAAACCTGTTTTGCCCCATCTCAAAGACTCTCTGAAGAGCAAAGGATCTTGCTCTGAGTATTCCGGGAACTGCAAGCTATTTGCCGAGTCTGACCGAGAGCAAACTGGGCAAAGCCACCAAAAAAAAAAAAAAAAAAAAAAAAAGGTCCCCAAACTTTGACATCACACCCCGCCTGGGATAGTTTCCATTCCTTCCTTCACGCCTTGAGGCCCAGGGTGAAGTCACTTGCATGGCGAGTTGGTCCCCAGAAAGAGGCTCGTGCTCCTTAGTGCTGAGACCAGAGCAAAGGTCCCACTTACCTGCCAGTGGAGAGACAGACAGTAGCTTTCAGCCATGCTGCTGATGATTATTTCCCCCCTTGATTTTTGGGTCACACCTGGCGATGCTCAGGCTTACTCCTGGCTCTGTGCTCAGGGACTACTCCTGGCAGGACTCAAGGGAACCCATGGGGTCCTGGATCACCCTGGCACCAACCCTAACTGCTGTATGCCAGATCCCAACTGTACTTAAGCCTCTCCCCTGACTCTGGAGAAAATCCCAATTGAGAAGGAGCTTTAAAAAAAGGAAAACGTGAGGGCCAGAGGTCAGGAGGGGCACTTCCCTTGCAGGTGGCCGACCAGGGTCAATTCTGGGCACCTCTAAGTATTGCCAAAAGTGCTATCTGAGCACAGGGACACGAGTAAGTGCTGAGCACTGCCGGGAGGGCCCCCCGCATCTTACCAGAGAGCTCCAGAAACTAATCACTTGACCAGCATGTGGGCAGCCTGGGGTTTGATCCCCAGCACGCCAGGAATTGCCCCCGAACCACACACACAAAATAAACCCTCAAAGAAAACTTGGATCCCCAGTCCCAGGCTTGAATCAACTGGAAACAAAGCTCTGAAAGCGACATCCTTGAGATTCAAAACAACTGTTGTGTCCCCAGTTCCGGGGCAGCGGCAAGTGAGGGGCCAGGGGCCTGGTGCGCGGAAGCGGTTCCGGCGTCCCTCGGGACCTGTTTGTGTTTTACTCGCAGAAAGAACAAGTCCTGGCAAGTGACAAAAAAAAGAACATGTTTTGCAAACAATCCGAGTGACCTAAAACCCAGGGAAAAGACTCAAATCGGCATCTGTTTGTTGGGGACCTTTGGAATCAGCCTGCCTGAAGATGAGGAGCACTTGGCAGCCCCCTGAAGTTCCCCCCCTCTTGCCCCAGACCACACTCCAGAAAATAAAGCCAGAGTTCTATGGACAGAGGGATCTTTTTCTTTATTTCCCGGGACCTGAAAGCACCCCAGAACTGGTCATCTGGTTGTCTGTCCAGCAGCTGAAAAAATCCTGGGGCCCAGAGAGCCAGTACATCCCAAAGAGGCCAAGAAATGCACATCAGGCACCACCCCCCCCCACAACACTTAGAAATCTGGAAACAGATACCCCAAGCGTCCCACTTTTATCATCCTGAACCTGTTTATCCAGTTACTTCCCTGTTGTTGGGGGGGGAGGGGGAGGGAGATGTTGTTTTTTGGAGGCTGTACCCAGCGGTGCTCAGGCTGACTTCTGGCTCTGCATTCAGGAGCCACTCCTGGTGAATTTAGGAGGAACATACGGGGTACAGGATCAAACCTGGGTTGGCCCATGCAAGGCAAGCACCTCACTCTCTGTCCTATCGCCCCAATCCATCTGCAGGGTTTTGGGACACACCAGGTGATGCTGGGAGTGACTTCTAGCTTGGTGCTCTGGGGCTGCTCCCATCACAGTGCCCATATATATTACCAGGGATACGAGCCAGGGTCCCCAAGGGCTCAGGCTCAGCACAGTTGCCGAGGTTTGATTGATCCTTCACCCAAGCACTCTCGCACCCGAGCTCTAGACACACCTATTAAATGCACCCCTCCAACTGTGCTCCCCCCAGTAACTCCCCACCTCACCTCTCCTCCAGTACGCAGGCAAGTATGCGCCCCCCCCACCAACTCCCCTTCACTGTGTTCCCCCACCCCAACTTGATTTTTTCCTGCTTCACAGATCTTTCTAGGGCTCCTCTCATAGCTTGTGCTGGAGCACTGCTTGAACAAAGGACTACACATTTTTTTAAGTTTTTGTTTTAGGGTTTGGCGCCACCCCGGTGGTGCTCAGGGCTGACCCCTGGCTCTGCACTCAGGGATCACTCCCAGCACTCTGGCAGTCTCAGGGAGTGCCGGGGATCGAACCCAGGTCAGCCATATACAAGGCAAGCTCCCTCCCCACTGTCCCATGGCTCCAGTCCCACAGACGATGCATTTTGAACCTGTGGTTTCCACCCTTCCATCCTCCTGCCTGGGGGTCCCCGCCTCCCCCAAACCCACAGCTTTGAAGTGTCTAAACCACCCTGCACCCTGAAGGAGGACGTTTCTCGGGCTCTTAATAGGCTCATTCAGGCTGCAAAGATCCCTCGCCCAGGCGCCAGGCGGCAGCAGTTGTGGCAGCCACACATCTGGGGAAACTGGGGGAGCCGGGGCGGGGGCCAGTCTCAATGCCAGTTCCTTGAGCCTCAAGTTTCAGGGTTCCTAAAACAGCCCTTTCAGACTGCTTTTCAGTCCAGGGCCTGTGAGCCAAGATGGGGGTGCAAAGAACACCCCTCCAACTCCATTACCCACCCACACCCCAGCGTCAGGACTGGGGATTAAGAAATATCCTTTTTGGGCTGAAGCAATAGGACATTTGCCTTGCACACGGCTGACTCTGATTCTATCCCTGGCGTCCTATAGGGTCCCCGGAGCACCACCAGGACTGATTCCTGCGTGCAGAGCCAGCAGTAACCCCTGAGCATTGCTGGGTGTGACCCAACTCCCTCCCCACCCTCCAAAAACACATCCCTTTTGGTCTTACCCCACTGACCACAATTCTCCTTCTCTGGGACTTGCAAAACACAAGAAAACTCTTAGCACCTCCAGACCTCCAGGGATTTCCCACCATCAGGGGATAGTAAGTACCACCGGCTGAGTCCCATCACTGGAGATCCTGGTGGTTCTCCCAGTTACACAGAACATGTGGGGAGAGAGGGCCAGGGACATGCTGCCCACTCCTTGCTCCAATTTGGGCTCTCCCCCTTTTTTCAGGGGGAAAAGGGGTATCTCAAAGGGCTGAAATGCTGCTTTGTGCAGAGGATCCCCAGATTAGAAGCCCAGGTACCCTCTGCCCCCACCACCAAAAATAAATAAATAAAAGATCTGTTGTTTCTTTCTGATGAAGAGTTTTGCATATTAATGCCCTTCACATTAGTGTGTGTGTATGTGTGTGTGTGGGGGGGGGGTCGGGTGGCGCCATTTTTTTCCACCCAGGGCTTCCTGTCTGCCTGAGGGGGGGGTGTCACTGGTTATAACCCCCGAATCTCACAGGTCCTGACATGCTTGGAGATTTTTTTTTCCTTTTTCTTCTTCTTCTTCCTTTTTTTTTTTTTTTGCAAGAAGGATTGGTGAAAACGAGGAAACAGAATGGGGTGTGAGGAAAAAAGTGGGGAAAGGCAATTTGTCTCCATTCAGGTATTTGTGGGTCCTTCAAATGATCAACCCACGAGGCACCTCCCCCATGCTGTCCTTTCTCCAAACCCCGCAACCCCAGGCCTGCTTCATCTTCTGGGTGCCCACCCCCACCCCTCATGTGGCCCCTCAACATGGGAGGAGGCTTATTCCTCAGGAAGGAGGAGAGGGGCATTTTCTTTGCACATGGGGTCAAAAATATATTCAAAGAGCAAATACCACAACCAGTCCTGGAGCTCTGCGGGCAGAAGGGAAAGCCACAATTTAGAGGCAGCCCACGCCCAGGTAGGTGCCAGCCTGGCCACATTTTTAAGGGGCCAAGTCATGTCTGTCCTCCGGGGTCCTTGCTTTCTGGGCAGGGTATCTGGGGATGTCTGTTTAACATGTTGCAATGTGGCCACTCCACCTCTAGGGGGCAGCCTCTGCTCACCCTGAAGCCCAAGAGCAAGGCGCGTGATACACTGGCTACATAAATCGTGCATTATTGGTGCAGGGCTGAACGTGGCCAGCCACGTAGCATTTGAGTATTTCTCCTGGCATGATCTGCGCGCTCCATGAATCGGGGCCACTGTTACCATGTACCCCCAGATGGAATTTGAAGGTCCTGGGTTCTGTTCTGCTGCTTCTCTCCCAGGTAACACAGGACTCACAGACCCAGGGTGGGACTCACAAATCGGTAATCCCCTGAGGGTCTCAGGGACCTATGGGGGCGCCAATGGGCAGAGGGGCCGCCCGGAAAAACAGCAGGGTCAATTCTGTATATTGGTTTCAGGGTGGGGACCATGTCCAGTGGTGCTCTGGGCGGATTCCTGGCTCTGTGCTCAGGGAACACTTTTGGAGGGGCTCCTGGTATGCTACGGGGTGCCAGGGATAAAACCCGTGTTTGTTATGTGCAAAAAAAGCTCCTTACACCCCGGACTATCTCTCTGGCTCTGGGTTTTACATATTAGGGAAAGGGGGGGGGACCCCATAGATTTTCATTTTATATTATTAAGAGGAACGAAGGACAAAGATTCTAAAACATACCAAATTCATCCCTGCCCCAATGTAAAAAAAAAAAAAAAATCCCACATTTTAGATTTGCTGCGTATTCAAATTCCAATTTCCAGGAACTCTTTTGTTTTGGGGCCACACCCAGAGAGCTCAGGACTTACTCCTGGCTCTGCGCTCAGCAATCACTCCTGGCAGTGCTGGGGGGACCATCTGGGGTGCCATGGATCAAATCCAGGCCAGCAAGACAAACACCCGCCCTGCTGTGCTCTCTCAGGCCCATCTTTTTTCTCTTTTGCAGCAACCACGCCTGGTGGTTCTCTGGGAATCACACTCTGGGCCTCGAATACGTGGGGCTGTGCTCTCCCTCCCAGACTCAGAGAGTGGGTTTGAGGGGGCCACATTTGGGCATGCTCAGGAGTCACTCGGGGCAAAACAGAGGATCAGAATCAGGGTCTTTTACAGTAAAATGGTGTCGGCTGGCTGGGTGCTGTCTTAGGTGCCTGGAACGGAATTTTAAATCGCTTCTCAGCAGCTCCATGCCCAGGAGTTAACCCAGAACAATCTTGAGTTTGAGCTGATCCAGATTCGACCCAGGGCCTCCCATATAGGTGGTTTCTGAACTTAGCCAGGAGAGAGCCATGAGTATCTTTGGCTCTGCTGGGTGTGGCTTCCCCCCCCCCCCCAAACAGAATCCCCAAATCAAAAAAAGAAAACGGGAGTAAGCACAATGGTTACGGCACTTGCCTGGCATGAGGTCGGTTCAGGTTCTATCCCCAGCAGCCCATATATGGCTGCCTTGGAGATCACGCATGTATGTGCAGGGCATGTGCATCAACAGACCCAGGGGCTGGCAGGGCTCCAGAGGAACTGATTCCAGGAAGAATTCTCTTTCCCCTAACCCAGTTGGGAACTCGTACAGGCCAGACAGCCAGGCCCTAAACTAGCCACATCAACAACAAAACCCCCAGGGGCCGGAGAGGGGAGAGTCCAGTGCATGGAGCAATTTGCCTTATATGCATCAGAGCCATGTTTGATCCCCAGCGTCCCACTTGGTTCCTGGAAGCCACCAGGAGTGATCCCTGAGCACCAAGCCAGGAGGAAGTCCTAAATTCTGCCGGGTGTGGCCCTCAAGCAAACCAACCAAGAAAATTCGAAAACCCCAAACAGAAGTGTGGCTTCTACTCCTCCTCCTCGGAGACAAAGCAGGTATGGGAAAGCAGAGAAGCCAGGCACAGGAGAGCACGCGCACCTTTCTCCTCTTTGGGCACGGAACTGTGATGGAATGAGGAATGGACACCCAGAACTCTGGGAGAACCTTCTCTCTCTGCTGCCTTCTATCTCAAGTCAAAGGCTTTGGGGGTCCCCCGGTTTAAGGTGCTTGCCTGGCACACGGCTGAGCCTGGTTCAATTCCCAGCACCGCACACAGCCGTACCAGGCAGCGATCCCCAAGCACAGAGCCAGAGTCAGGCCTGAGCACCTCCAAGTACGGCCTAAAATACAACTTTTAAATCCAACCAGAATATAAGGGACACTGGGTGATGAAAAAATGAGAGGAAGTCTCATCCTCCCCCCTTTTTATGGAAGGGGGGAAGGACAAATTTGGGGGGTTGGGGTTCCAGGGGTTCAACTCAGGCCTCTGCCATCAAAAGTTCTAGGCCAGAGGCACCACCCCAGCCCATCTACACTTCTTCTCAGAAAACTCATGTCATCCTTGACCCTGACGGCTACTAAAGGTCCTGATGGACGTCAAAACCGAAGGTTAGGGGAGTGGGGGAGGGGCGTGCTAGGAAGGTGCCTCTCATTTCTGAAGATTATCAGAAAGATTATCTTTTACAGAATCATTTGGGTGGGAATTTTACTGGGGCGAGTCTGAGGAACCCTAAGGGGTCAGGGATTCCACCTGGGTTCCCCAACTTGAACTCCAGCCCTTTGAGCCATCCGATAGCCCCCCCACCCCAAACAATGTTTTAACATCACTTCAAAACATTTCCCAAGGTAAAGGGATGTACATGATACCCTTTCTCTACCTGTATCGCAAACCATAATGCACAAAAGGAAAAAAAGAGGGAAGAAAAATGTCTTTTCTTTGTCTTGTCTTTTCCCTCCCACCACCTCCCCCTCCCAGGCTGGGGGTAGCAGGAGGGAAACAGGGGACATTGGTGGTGGGAAAAAAGCACTGGTGAAGGCAGGGGTGTTGGGTGTTGGAAACTCGTAAGACTGAAACCCAATCAGGAACTACTTTGTAACTGTGTATCTCACGGTGATCCAATTTTAAAAGTATAAATTAAACCAGAAACAACGAACAAAAAAAAACCATTTCCTAACCGGATCAGCACGCAAAAGAGTGGCACAGAGAAAGAAAATCAGGATCACTCCTAATCACGGCTTAAGTAACAAAAGAGTAAAAAAAAAAAATTTTTTTTTTTAATTAAAGAAAACAAAACAAAACAAAGTCAAAGAACGGGTGGCCTCTCTTCCAAGTTCTTCGGCAAGGCTCCGCCTGTCGCTGCCCGTCTGGGCGCCCCTCCCCCTAGAGCGGGCACGTCCCCCCGCGGGGCGCCCAGTCGGCCACGCGGGCAGCAACTGCAGACAAAGATTCGGGTCCTCAAAGGCGCATCCGGAGGCCCAGGGTGGAATGCGGGGCCCAGGCTGGGATTTCCGGAGGCGCTGGGGGAGGGGCGCTGCATACTTGAACAACAACAAAAAAGTATCAAGGGTCATTTTTTTTTCTCTTTTTTTTTTTTTGAGGGGGGGGAGGAGAGAGAGAGCGAGACAGAGATGGAGGCCACGTTTGGTGCGTGCCAAGCGTGCGCTTGACCGTTGCAACAACAACAGCCCCGTCCCCATCACCCTCCTTATGAATCGTTGGCTTACAATTCTCCAAATCAGCTCGGTGTTGTTTTTCCGCCGGGCCGACTGGGCTGAAGGCAACAAAACTAATTTGTTGACAACGTGGCAAGGGGAGGTGCAGAAAGAGGCTTTTGTTGGGGGGGTTGGGGGGCGCCCGATATCATCTACTCGCTTGGGGTGGTTTCAGAATGGGCCGATTATGCTCCCTCTCCTGGCACAAGGAAATGGTGAGCCACCGACAATCTCGCCATTAATTAAAATAAAATAAAATCAACCTCCGTTGTGAGCGGCGCCATGGGTGTCTGGCTCCCGTATTCCCATCACAAAAGGGAAGGAGGCAACCGCCTCCCGTGGCGAAGGGTCGCCGGAATCGGAATCCACATCGAAAAATCGGAATTAATGTCGCAATTCCTGCTCGGCTGGACGGAGCCGAAAACAAAAACCCCCGTCTCGGGTTTGTCTGCACAAACTCGCAGCAAATAAATCACCCCCGCCCTAGGGTCCGCCCTAGCCCGCGAATTCACAAACGATCACGCTTTGGGGTATTAAGCCTTTTTATTATTTTTAAAAGTCACAGTGCAACTTTTTTTTTTTAACCAATCCTCCTCTCCAAAAAAACAAACACAAAATGCATAGCGGGGACCTGGCCGATTGCGCCCCGCAGTTTCGGCTATATCCGTTTCGGGGTTTCGTTCAGCCACCAGCGCTTTCTTCTCGCATGAAAACTCCTATTTTCTGGCACCCAGGTGAGGATCAGAGCCCCCCGTGCCCCCACCCAAAGTCTGATCCCCAGCAGGACACCCTCGGAACAGTTGTTCCAAAGTTGAGCGCTCCCGTAGCCAAGTTGTTCGTAACAACTTTTATTTCTGATTTAGGGGGGGATGCACGGTGGTCCCATTCTGTGTATTCCCCCACCCTGGTTTTCCATAAATCATTGCGCTACACACACTGGCCTCCCGGTGAATAAACCCCCCTCAGATTGAATTTTAATGACGGCGGCAGCAAAATGTGCCAAAGAGAACCCCAACTTGCGGCGCGCGCAACGGAATGCGCAGGAGATTGAAAAGTGGGGTGCAGGGACGTGCAAGGGGAACAGTGTGTGTCTTGGGGGGCGGCTGGTGGCTCAGCCGAGCTGCAGAGTTCGGACATGGTGGCACCCCAGGATACTCGCGTGGTCCGAAAAGCCGGGGTAGGTTTCTGCATGCCGACCGCGCCCGCCCGTGCCGCCTTGCCGTGCTTCCGGGGCCACTTCTGCAACCCAATTCTCAGCTTTGACGTTCACCTCGAACCGGGAACCTCTCCCAAAGGGGCTTTTTAAAATTCAAAACACTGAGACCGTGGGTGACCCGCGCCGAGTGGGGAGGAGGAGGAGGAGGAGGAGGAGGAGGAGGAGGAGGCGCTCCAGGAACCTTGTTTTTCCCAGCGCACAACGTGTCCAGGAAGCCACACACACACACACACAAACATAAAAGTCGGGGCGTCCTGACAACTTTAGAAAATCGCTTTCTAGCAAAATCCCAATCTAAAAACCCTCGATGATCCTTCGGCACAAAAGGTTCGTCCCGAAGCTTTTTTTTTTTGAATCGCATTTTTGTCCGCCATGGACACGGCTCCTCCGTACTCAGCCGCCAGAGCCGCCCCTCCCCTTCTCCCCCTCCCCATCCCCAGGGAAGCAACGTGGCGCCGCGTGGCCGGGACGGGCAAACCCCCCCACCCGCCGCTGCAAACTAAAACTAGGGGTTCCGCCAGGTACGATCGCGACCACGAGGGTCTCCGAGAATCCGGAGGGGGGGCGGTGGGGAAGGAAGGGAGAGACCCGGGCCGTGTTTACGCAGACGCGATGGGGGAGGGGGGTGGAAAGACATCCGGGGGCCTGTTTTTCCCAAATCGGCCTGCGGGGCGGCTCCCTGCGCCGCGCTCACGCGCACAGCGGGGCCGAGGACCACGTGGCGCGCGGGCGCGCGGTGGCGGCGCCGGGCGGGGCGCGCAGCCACGTGGCCACCCCAGCCGGGCCCTGCCCAGCCCCGCCTGCAGCGGCGGGAGCGCGCGCGGGGCGCCATGGGGGTGGGGAGCGGCGGGGCGCATGATGGAGGGGGGCAGCTGGGCCCCAACGGGTGGGCGACGGCTTGGCCGAGCCCCGTCCCTGAGGGCCTATGAAGTCATCGGAACAGCCGGGTTCCCGCTGGCTCCCGCCCCGGTGCTCCGGGGCTGGAACTAACAAGCCCATCAAGTTCCGCCGTCTCGGGGGCCCGGCTCGGCGGCCAACTTTCACTCTCCGGGAAATCGCACACACAAAAGAACCTCAGTGCGTGGTGTCACGAGTTCGGCGCAGCCACGCCTTGCATGAAAACACGCGCGCGCGCACACACACACACACACACAGTTAAAAAAAAAAAAAACCCTGGTCCTGCGCGTCCAAAGGAATTTGGAGTCGTCAGCGCTAGAGCATCTGAGGTTGGCGCGGTCTCGGGTTGTTTTTCTGTCTCGCTCCCTTTTTTTTTCCCCTTCTCTCCCTTCCCCCCTGCCCGAAGGCAACTGTTCCATTTCAAATTCCTAAAAATGCACCCCTCCATCGTCAGGGGTGGGTGCAAGGGAGAGCCGCCGCTCCCAGCACTCCCCGCAAAAATACCAGTGTGCCTCTCCTGATCTTTTCTGAGGGTGATAATAAAACGCAAGTCCAGAAACAGGATTGCGGGATTATTAAAAAGTGTAGCTTTCATCGTTCTCTCAAACTAAGAGCTTTTATGAAATATTATCGGGGTGTGGTGGAATACTTTTTTTTTTCCCGTTCTCTTAAGGGCTGAGTTAAGAGCACAAAAGATCACTGAAAAAATACATTTCGGTACCCCACCCCAACCCACCCCTTAAACGTAAAAGCAATTTTAACCTTCTTAATGATTGTGAATTCTAATGATTTCACACATACTTAAAATGGGGGGGGGGCGGGGGGAGGGCGCTTTCCAACAGTGAGCGTTGTCGAAGAAGAGAACAAGACCATGAACTTTCCCCCGCCCCCAATTACAGCTTGCCTGGAGAAAAACAACTTTCAGCAGTCATTCCATTCCGTGGCGCGGCAGAAACCTTTGCAGCCCGACCAGAACATTCGGGGTTCCTTGCTGAACCCCGCCATTGTTCGGTGTCATCGAAAGCCAGACGTTAGAAGCCAAAACCCAGACAAAAGTTGCTTTTTTTTTTTTGGTAATGCTCATCTCCCTTTTTGCTCACCCCCAGGGAAGGCGGCACAGTAGGGGCGACATTTTAAATCACCTTCCCAGTTAGGATTTACTTTTCCCCTATATTTCTTCTTTCGGTATCATCCATCATTCCCACCCACTCCCCTCCAAAAAATAAAAAGAGTAGAGTAACTACCACTGTTTTTTTTTTTTTTTAAAGTCTGATGTCCCTCGTTTAGAAACAGAAAAATTTCAACAAATAGGTATATGTAATGTAGCAAACAGGGGTTTTCTCCACTGGGCGAGCACCATGATTTCACAAACTGGTGCCAGAGTGGATATGGAAATTAGTCGATGGAATAGTTAGGAGCCCCATTAGTTTATAAGCCTCCCCCCCCCTTTCTTTTCATTACAAAGAAAATCGGTGTGGGACGGCGGACCCCACCTTTATCTAGTGATCTAAGCTAAAGTTCCAAGGAAGAACCTGGGGGTGAGTTTCCAGAGTTCGGACCCCTCGGGCCCTGAAGATTCATGTACCCTGAACCCAGGGGGAAGAAGCATCAGAAAATGGCTCCCAGACGGAAAGAGTCGGGACTCGTCCAAAGCGGGCAAGAGCGAGCAGCTAAGATGGAGGAACATGTCCTGCATTCCTTTGTGGCCAGAGGGAATGTGCCCCCCCCCACACCCCCGTCCCCCACCCTCCCCGGCTGGCCCTCTTGGGACAGCAGGTGGGCTGGAAGCAGCTGGCTATGGATGGAATCTGCCCTGTGTCGGCCTCCGGTTGTGGATCACAGCATTCCCCGGGCCAGAGATGGTACAAAGGTTCTACTATGCCCTGGCCTGATGCAAGGTTCAAATTCATGAACTGCCTCTGGTTATCCAACACCACTGCCTTTGCTTTGTGGTCCCAAAGCAAACAACAAAGAGGGCGTTTTTTTGCGGGGGAGAGAGGAAGGGGCACCTCATTCCCTTTATGGAAGAGGACAACAGCCGTTTGGGGAAGTTGAGGCAAGGGTACACTGGTGTTCCTGACTGTTCTATAGCACTGAGATTATTTTAAGTTGAAAAGGAATGGTGGGTGGGTTTGGTATTTTTTCAATAATTTTTATTTTGTTGGAATTTAGTTTGGGGGCCACACCCAGCAGTGCTCAGGGCTTCTTTCTGGTTCTGTGCTCAGGGGACCCTATGGGATGCCAGGGATTGAACCCGCGGTCAGCCGCGTACAAGGCAAACACCCTACCAGCTTTACTGTCGCTCTGGCCCCTACTTTGTGTGTGTTTGTTTTTTTTTACAAAGGGGCATAAGGAAAAAAAGTCACTTATGTGCAAGATGACCAGTTTAATTCAAAGCTCAGGAGTCTAGATTCTTGAGAATAGGTAAGCTACAAGATCTAGCTTTGGAAGTTTGACTGCGTTGTGCCATCTGCCCTGGGCCCCTAGGAACCAAGGTTATTAACAAGCCCTCATCACCCCTTCCTTGGCTACACTTTCCTACACAAGGTAAAACACAGATTTGCAAGGAACAGGACATTCCTTTACTACCCAGACGCTGGGGACACTGAGGCAGGAAGGGCCCACGCCCGGGCTGGCTGCCAGCATTCTTTCCTTTCCCACGTATCACGAAGCACGTCTTCAATCTTTGCTTTGATGGCAGTAGGGGCCCATGGAAACAATCAACAAAGCGCCTAAAAAACACAGGTACCCTTAGATTCTCAGACTTGGGCTCCCTTTGAACTATTCAGCGCAATACCCAAATTCTCAGGGGCGGAGAGAGTCTTGCAGCCAACCCAGGTTTGATCTCTGGAGCCCCACGTGGTCATACCCTCCTCCACCCCCTGCCTAGGAATCTGCTCCGCTGTGGGTGGCCCCCAAACAAAAATGCAATGAAAATTCCTTAAAAGAGAGGGAGAGAGACACACAATTATCTCCCCAACAAGCACCTCCACTTCCTGAGTGTTACTGACTTACCCAGCAGAGCCAAGACCCCCAACTTGCTGGATCCCTAGTGAGTACGAGAGAAGACAATGGCTTCACTCAGAGACTGGACTTAAGAAACGATCCTCACTGGGGAATTACGGGAGATGGGGGTCAATCTGGAATTTACACAAACCTCCTTTTTCCTCTGGTGTTCCTTGCCTCTGTGTGTATGTGTGTGTGCGCTCGCATGTGTGTAGGTGTGTATGTGCATGTGTGTGTGTGTGCATGTGTATGTATATAAATGTGTGTGTGCGCACACGCACGTGTATAAGGGTACATGGATCTGTGGATCCAGCTCCCTTCCAGGACACAAGCCGGACACATAGGGCAGGAATGACTTCTTGGGGTCCCGAGCTGAGTTAGTGACTTGGTCATGGTGAACCGAGGTTGGCCTCACTCCTCCTGACTCTCGGGACCAAGTCACCCACCTACACGAGGCAGAGGAGAGTGGGAGACCGAGATCCCCGGGAGGGTCTGCTGGAGAACCCCAGGAGCACGCTGGGCCCGAGGACTGGGGGAGGGGGCCCCTCCTTCCTTCCCAAATCCACATGGGCAAGGACAGAGCCACTGGTGGGAGCAACAACGTGGCAGGGATGTGGGGGGGGGGGTCCCCTTTATGTGACCAGGCCTTGCTGAGTGCTGGGGAAAGGCACCATGCAGATCCGAGCTACGAGGGAGGGCGGGATTAGATTTCAGCATGCACAAATGTGTTCTGTGCACTTGAATGATTTCAGCGACTGTCCTGTAGGACTAGAGGCAAACAAAGAGACTATCAGATCGGAAGGGGGAAAGCGAGAGGGAAGAGAGAAGGGGGGTGCGGGGGAGCGAAGGATCCGAGTGGCATATGGCCAAGGAGCAGAGCGGCTCCATTTCCCCGCCTGTCGACTCACTCTTTTGACACCGAGTTCTAATAAGCTTGGAAATCAGTTTTCAAACTACCCACAGCAACAGATAATTACCTCCAGCGAGGCTGATGGACGCGGTTCTCCCTTCTAACTGCCCTGAGTCTATTAAACAGCAAAGAGACAGCAAAATGACGAGGCCTGGCCCTCAAACACAATAAGCAGGGAAAAAAAAATAATCTCCCCTCCCAGCTGAGGCCTGGAGGGGCTCTGTGGGTTCAGCTTGATGTAACAGTTTTTGTCCACTGTGTTCAGAGTTGGCCAGAAAATGAGCAAATCCTGTTTACTACAGTAAGAAGCACAGAAAGACGTGTGAGCCAGGGTGATCGTGGACAAGGAGGCCTGGACTTGTTTGTTTTAAGCTACACCCAGCGATGCTCAGGGCGGACTCCTGGCTCTGTGCTCAAGAATCACTTCTGGCATTTCTTGGGGGCGGGAGGGGGCACTATATGGGTGCCGGAGATCCAACTCAGGCTGGCTGAGTGCAGGCAAGCGCCCTCCCCACTGTCCTATCTATGTCTCCGGCCCCGACCCTCTCTCTTAAGTTTCTGCTTTTCTTTTGTCCAACAAATACTCCCTGAGTACATGGGAGAAACTGTTCTGAAACCTTCCAGCCAGCATCAAATGGCCCCCTGTGGCTGGCACAAAGACGCACACGTGTGTTCTGAATGCCATGTACCGAGTCCCCAAGAAGGGCTGGCTTCTTCCAGGACATGAGCTCGGCCTTGGGTAAGGATGAAGACGCCCGGCCGCACACAGCAGGCCCCATGCTGTGGCTCTGGCCTGCGCAAAATCTCAACAGCGAGACTTCTGAACCACTCGTTCCTCGCCGAAGGAACTGAGGCAGTGTGTCAGATGCATGCTGACATCTGGGCGCCCGCAACAGACCCCTCAGGGGAACAGAGAGAGCAGCTCGGAGAAGGATTTGCCCACCTTGCCTGTGGCCAACCTGGGGTTTGATCGCCTGCTCCGCACATGGCCCTAGGGGCCACGTCAGGCCTGATCCCTGAAAACAGAGCCAAGAGTAAACCCTGAGAACTACCTTGTGTGGCTTCCCCCATAAAAACAACCCCCCAAAAAAACCACAAAACCTTAGAATCATCCCCCGAATCCCATATGGCCCCCTGAACACTGCTAACAGTGATTCCTGAGTGCAGGGCCAGGAGTAACCCCTGAGCATCGCCAGGCGTGGCCCCCAAACACAAAACAAACCAAAGAAATGACTCCTGCTTTTAAAGGAAAAAAACTAAGCTTGATGCGAGAAAACATAACAGGATCTCTCTCTCTCTCTCTCTCTCTCTCTCTCTCTCTCTCTCTCTCTCTCTCTCTCTCTCTCTCTCTCCCTCTCTCTCTCTCTCTCTCTCTCTCTCTCTCTCTCTCTCCCTCTTTCCCTTCCTAGCTTTCTCCCTCCCTCCTCAAAAGAACCCAGATACAATCAAACTAGTTTTCATTTTCTTATGGCTTTAGAAGGTCCTCAGCAGCCACCCTTCTCAAGACAAAAATCAAAAACTTGAGAGATTTTTTTCCTGGATTCTTTCTCGGAGGGCTTGACATGGGGGGAGGAGATATAACAGCGAATGTTCCCTGTTGTCTGAATGTCTGATGGTGCAGAACCAAGTTTTTCTATGTCAGTGTTTCGCCCAAGGGCTCAGCTCAGAGCTGGGTATGTCCTGGTTCAAATTTTGTCTTTCACACCTACACTTTGTGTGACCAGGGGCTCTGGCCTTTGTCCAGGTCTCTGTTCCCTGTTAAAACCCACTGGTAGAATCCACCCGCTGCCTAAAATGTGCCTGACCAGAGATCTATTGAGTTTTGAACACGCTGCTGGGTTTGTTGTTCTGTTTGGTTGGGGGGGGGGGGCTGGTTCGATTCACAGCACCCCATATGGTCCCCTTCCCCCAAGGTCACCAGGAGTGATCCCTGAGCACAGAAACAGGAGTAAGCCCTGGGCGTGGCTCAAACAAACAAACAAAAATCAAAACAAAACCGGAAGGACCGGTACCAGAGAGAGAGAACAGAGGTGCTTGTGTTGAGACATGGCCATCCCCGATTGGAATTCCCGGTGCCACAGAGGGTCTCCTGAGCCCCGGCAAGAGTGATCCCTGAGCATAGTTGGTTGTGGCCCTAAAACAAAATCAAAGTGGACCGTGATCATAAGGGTTCACAAAGGAGTGAGGAATATATCCAGAGAGTTCCAGAAATGGTTGTTCTGGAGTTCCGGGGACCCAGGCTAGTACACCCCATCTCCATGAACTTCCGGAAGGGCAGGCTCTGCCCCTAAACCCCACCATTCTTGGAGCCCTTAGCATGTCCCTTCCACAGCAGAGATGGATCTGCTGTCTGGGTGGGTGATGCTATTTCTGAAGCTTCTTTTCATGAGGGGAGAGAGGGAGGGTTGGCTTGGAAATATTGTAGTCACTGCCACCACTGTCACCGTCATCCCGTTGTTCATCGATTTGCTCGAGCTGGCACCAGTAACGTCTCCATTGTGAGACTTGTAGTAAGAAAGAAAATGAAATCGAAGTGGATATGTTTTCATGGAAATGTTTTTAATCTATTTCCGTGTTTCCCGGAGCACTCTTAAGGCCTGAAGTCACGTGGAGGACTCCAGGGGGTCAGAATGCAGATGAAATGAAATCAAATTCCAAATTGCCCAGCCGAGCTGTCCTGCTCACCAGACAAACCAACAAAGCCAGAACCCAAACCACAGATGAACTAACACAACGACAAATTAGCTTTGCTGAAATGGCAAGCTCAAAGGAAAAGTAACAGGTCTTTTGTTGTTTTTTTCCCTGCCGGGGCACACCTGGTGGTGCTCAGCACTTACTGCTGGCTCTGTGCTCTACGATCATTCCTGGAGGTGCTCAAAGGACCCTAAGGGGTGTAGGGGATCGGACCTGCCTTTAAAAAAAAATAATGATTTTTATTTTTTAATTTTTGGGCCACACCCGGTAATGCTCAGGGGTTATTCCTGGCTCTACACTTAGGAATTACTCCTGGAGGGGCTCAGGGGATCATACGGGGTGCCAAGGATCAAACCTCGGTCGATCGCATGAAAGGCAAGTGCCTTCCTTGCTCTACTATCATTCAAAATTTAAAAAAGAAATAAAAAACACCAGTTGGGGAACTGGATAGTATAGTGGGGAAGGCATTTGACTTGCATGCAGCTGACCTAGGTTCGATTCCCAGCAATAACTAGGGTTCCCTGAATCAACCAAACAAGTCAAAAATCTACAAGAAACTCATCTGGGGCTATGGATATAGTACTAGAGGTAAGAAACTTGCTTTGCATGTGGGTGTTTCAGCCAGCCCTGATTCAGTCTTTGATGCCACATATGGTTCCCCAAGCACAGAGCCAGGAAGATCCCCAAGCAACTCTGGGTATGTCCCGTCTCCTCCTAAAAACAAACCCAAACCCAGATTTTGTTTTGTTTTGTTTTGTTTTGGGGTGGGGGGGAGTGTGGGGAGGGAAATGACACCCTGCAGTGCTTAGGGGTTACTCCTGGCTCTGGCACTCAGGAATTACTACTGGTAGTGCTTAAGGGACCATATCGGATCCTGGGACGAGAATAGGGTCAGCCGCATGCAAGGCAAGCACCCTCCATGCTGTACTATTGCTCTGGCCCCTAAAACCTCTAAGTTTGACAACCACAGAGTCTTGGACTTGGCTGTTTTCTTATCAATCAAGAGAGGGTGTTCAGATTATTTGGGGGTTCACTGGTTATTAGTATCTGGAATTTACCAGTGACCCACATGACCAGCTCGAGAGAAACGTGTACTGCAACAGTTGGTCCCATGTCCTGGTCTGCACTTCTAACCATCTGCACCCTTGCCCATCAACCCGCACTACGGAAAGAGCTATCTTGATTAGGGGGGTGGGGGGGAACACATATACATCAAACCCTAGAGAAGGAAAGGAATGTATTAATGACCGTGTGTCCAAGATCTGCTCTGTCTACCCACAACCAGCCACGTGTGGCTCTGCAGATGTCCCTGGAACCCAAAATCGAACCAGATATTCACAGCGTAATTCCACCAGTCATATCACTGAGAACCCATACTCCCATTCCGGACTTCCAAGAAAGTGGCTTTTTTACTGTAAGTACAGCTAAGTGATTCACCATTTCAGCCTGGAACGTAGGAGCCCTGGGTTCGATCCCTCATGGATGAAACAGGATGCTATTGCTCTCCTCTCCTCTTCTCTCTGCTCTTCTCTCCTCTCTCCTCTCCCCCTTCTCACCTCCAACCCTGAACAAGATTCCGATGACCTCCCAAGTAAAGAAGTCACGCAAGTGAAAGGCTGCCACTTTCCTTCGAGGTGGAAAAAGCTCCCCGAGTTCCATTTCAAAGTGGAAACACACAGCAGGTGTTCAATATTCAAACACATCGCCGGCTTCCCCCTATATGGCCATCCGCGCTCTTGTATTTATTTAATGTCTGCATTCCCTGTCCAACTGTCAGCCCAGGCGAGCTGCAAACAAGTGTTCTGTTGCTGCTCTACGCCCATTGCAAGCACAGTGCCCGGGACCAAACAGATGCTCGGATTTTTGTGGAGTGATTGAATGAAACTTAAGAAGAATGGCATTTTGCTACAGAACAGCAAACACCCTTGGAGAGCCTGGCTCCAATTCTCTTCTATTTGGACAGTGAGGCACCCTTTATTTTCAGATGCACACTCAAAATAGCTCAGCAGACTGGTATTGGACAAGCAGACATACCACTGGCCACTGACCGCTACCTGGCCCGACATCTCTGTAACAGCGAGACAACAGCTCACACAAGCCGGGCCCCATTGCAAGGCATCTGGTCTGTGCTAAGGTACCTGCCGGGTGGAGAATACCAAAGGGAAATGCAGTGACTGACTTTAGGTCACCAAGTTCAACCCAGGATTGCTGAAGAAGCCCCACTGGTGACAAGAGTGGCCCGTGTCCATGGCTGTGTGAGTCCGGCATGGTCAGGCACAGAATATGGGCCTGGTGCTCCTCCTGAGAGGAAAGGCGTGGCTCTACGTGGCACTCAGGAGGTAGACCATGGACACAGGAGTGGCAGAGCCTAGTGGGCACTTCTCAGACAATGGGGTATGGGTAGGGCCACCCTTCGGGGGCTCAAACTGAGGCTGCCCTACCTGGTTCCATGGGCGTCCTATGGATGGGTGGTTGTATGGTACCAGGGGGAGCCAGTGGCAAAGCAGTGGAATCATCTTGCTCAAAACAGAAACTTCCATTAAAGGCACCCCAACACACACACACTTTTTATTGCAGTGCAAGTGATCAGAGTCAAAACATCCACTAAGCCCTGATCGTCCTGGAAGACAACAAGACCCTTGATTGTGTCTTAGCAAAGACACTGGACCATCCATTGTCCAGGTGGTACTTTACTCTTGACAATGGTTGGTCAATTCCCTTGGCAAAAATGTGGCAGTGATTTGGTGAAGACCCCCAGTGATGATTTGGTAAATACATTTGAGGATGATTTGGCAAGTGCCCGTGGCAGTGACCTTCTCGGCGATACTTGACTACGGACCCCCACAGTACCCCTGGCTGACATGGCCTTCAAGGGGATCCCAAACTTTCCCGATTGATCCAACTCTTGGATTAGGGTGCTGAGAAGGTCAACCTGCAGACAGTGATCAGCATAGGACCCTGTGAGCACTGAGAAAGCATCTACCAAAGATGAGATGGATACTTGTGTGGTAAATGTGTATCGGGGACTTGCCGGGCAATGGGGGGAACAGAAAAGGCTGGAGAAACAGAAGAGCATGTGGGTCCCTTCAGGGCAGGTGAACCCATGCTCCTCAGAGCCCTGAATGTGACTCAGCTGGCTTCCCCATCCTGCTGTCCTGTGAGGGATGACACCCTCGTCCACTGCTGATGAAACACAGAATCGGGACAGCATCAATGGAGGTGGCAGCAAAAGACCTTACAAAAACAAGAACACAAGGCCAGGAAGACCAGCCAATAGGGTGAGTGCTTGCATGTGGGAAGACTGGGTTCAATCCTCCCCGAACACCTCCAGGAGCAACCTCCCAGCAGAACAAACAGACAAACCCCCCAAACCAAAAACATTCGATGGGATTCAGCAATTGCACACTGAGGTCTTTCTCCAAAGGACATGAAGAGACTCATTTAAAACACTATTTATGCCATTATTCATGGTAGCATTACTGTACTCTCCAAAACACAGGACCCACCTACGGGCCCATAGGCAAATGGGATAAGGCATCTGTACTCAGCGGAATATTACTCTGCCATCAGAAAGAACAAATGGTGAAATGTGTGAGGACAAAAAAGTGCCTGGAGAGAATGATGCTGAGTGGAGTCAGGAAGGGGGACGACAATGGGAGAGTTTTCCTTCAGTGGATCACAAACTGCTATAGGCATAGTAGTGGATCAGAAACCACTGAATTAGCCATGAGACTCAGCAAAAATGGGGTGCCAGTGGGAAGGGAAGAGGGTGTGGTGTGGGGAATAGGCAGAGGAGTCAGTTCAGCGCTGGGATGGTGCTGGGAGGAATTTCGTGGGAGGAATGAGAGCAGGATGCACACACACAGAAGTGAAAGTCGGAAAAGGTGTTATCTGAAACCAGCAAGGAGCCAATGAAACCACCAAAGCCAAGGAAACGCACCAATGCTACACCCATCCTCCTTAGCCGACTGAGGGACAGAGAACATTACCCCTTTTCCCACCAATTCAGTGGGTATGTCACCTCTCCGGGGGACACCATGTTTAGTTCCATGGCTCGGATACCTCTGAGCCGGCTCTCCCCGGGGACAAGGGGACGCTGAGTGACAATGATGGTACGTGTCACCCTGTGCCTGCAGCAGAGGCCGGCTACATTTCACAGCCGGGGAGGGGAGCAGGGGGCACACCAGGAGGACAAGCGCCAGGGAGACAGCTCAGTGGTCTGGAGCATAGAGCCCAGGGTTCGATGCCCTCCACCACCAAGTTCCCCGAGCCGGGCCAAGAGCTGTTCCCAGTGTGGCCCCCAAAAGAAACGTTTAAGACCAAAGAAGGAAATAGTTCAGGGGGCATGGCCTGGTGGTGTGTGTGTGTGTGTGTGTGTGGCGGGGCAGGGGCGGGGCCTGGGGGCAGGTGCAGCCAAGGAAGTGAAAGACAGCCGCAAAGGTCTCCAGGGAAAGTCACATGCTGGGGCAGGGGGGCGGGGTGGAGTGGGGAGGGTGAGGTGGGGAGAAGCTAGAGGCAAAGGCAGGCTGAGGTCAGCCCAAGAGGCCAAGTCATGTGCGAGAGAAAAGGGAGGGCTCCCCGGGGTGGGGATCCCAGGTAGAACAGAGAGCGACAGCCACATGGTGAGTGCTGGCAGCCACCGGAGAGCAACTCCCGCTCCGCAGGGGGCCCGGCCTGCCAGGCTCTGATTATTCAGACGTACTCACTGGCACACAGGGTTGCTGGCAGAGCGGAGCACGCAGGCTGACCAGGTGAAGGTGACGCAGATGCCCGCCAGTACCCTGGATCCCCACAGCAGGGCGACGGCTCCCAAAGAGAGGGCCCGCTGGGGCCTTGGGCAGCCCTGCGCTCAGAACAGGGTGCCAGGCACGCGAGCAGCTGCTTCCTCTGCGCCCCAGAACTCGGCAGGGACCTCCCCTGTCTGCTGCAGGGGGACTGGAGTCGCACATGGGTGCAATTAGTTGCCTGCAAGGAACTCATTATAGCGCCCCCCTCGCCTTCCATCAGTTGCCCAGTTGGGGGTTGCTTCCCTCAAGAGGTGGCAGTGGGGTGCCTCCAGGTACCTGGTAGCTAGCGGGGGACACCCTCTTCACCTGCAGCCACTAGGGACTCCCAAGGGCCTTTTCTCTGAAGCCACGCAGTGAAGGCTGAAGCTTTTCTGACAATATGTAAATCCCAGTGTACATTAATCCTTGCTCCACTAATTCCAGTCTATGTTAATTCCAATCTATGTTCATTTCCAGTCTAGGTTCATTACAATATACTGACAAATCCAATATACCTTTCGTCCATTCGGTTCATTACATTGTGAGGGAAAAAAATTCCTAAGGAGGGAAGAGGGTACAGACACCTGGAAGAGGGAGGGTGGAAAGAGAGAGTAGGAACGGGGTGATGAGTTTCAGAGGGCTGGGTTTGGGAGAGAGGCCTCTGAAAATTTGCTTTTCAGCAATTTCCCCCAAGTACATTCCTATTTGCAAAGTACCTGCTCCCCTGATAGTCCCTCAAGGATCCGCTTATGCAAATGGCTGGGGCTGCAAGGCCGGGGATCCCCTCCACCCCTAGGTAGTCCCCTGCACACCTCAGAGACTGTCATTCTACTGAACAAGGTCTCGCCTCCACCGGGCAAACCAGAACCTCCAAATCATCTTTTGCCTCGTGCAAATGCAAATGCATTTGGACCAGTCTGCTCAGCAAAGTGGCGACACGTTATCTTCACAGATGCCATTTTTGCCCTCTCTGGACCAGAAATGCCATGGATGGCAGCACGGTTTGGGCCGTGGAAAGACAGCCACGCCACGCGCCGCTGGGCTCTTCCGCAGAGTCGCACGCTCGGAGCCCGCACGGGAACCGAAGCGCTCCGTGTGTCGGGCGCAGCGCGATGCAGCTCCGGGCCACGCAAACTCCGCTCCGCATCTTCTAGGCAGTCCTGCCCCAAATAATTCTGGTCCACTACGCCCCTCGCTCCCGCACTGAAGGCGACCACATTGTGCAGCAATAGGAAAGAGAACCTGGAGGATTCACAGCTCCCAGGAAGGTACAAAAGCATTTGGTGCCACACAGTTGGGTTTTTGTTTTTTTTGTTTTTTAAGTGGGGGCAGGTGCGCGTACAGCAAACATACCCTGGGGTAGGATTCTAAAGCCACCTCGGAAAATCGCCTTTCCCAGCGGCAGCGTCCACGCCCCCACCTCCCAGCCGTGTGAAAAAGCGGCACCAGTTTCTGCGGGTGCAGCAGAGCGAGCAACCCGACCGACCCAAATCAGCCCAGGCATGCTGAGTACGGGGCATGGGGAAGAGGGAGGTCCCCCCAGAAGACCTGGGAGCTGGGGTGTGTGTGTGGGGGGGGGGGGTGCGGCAGGGGACACGACGTGCTGATCAAGCACTGCCGGTCCCACATGGGTGGGAATAAAAGAAAAACAAGCCCCATCATATGACCACATCGCAGCCGCCGCTGATGCTGCAGAGCAGAGGGAGAGTGGAGGCAGAGGGTGATGGGGGTGGCGGGACACGGGGAAACAGCAGCCTGCGATGGCCACTAAGGTGGACAAGGGCGAGCAGCCATGGAGGGGACGTGTTTACAACCGCAGCAGCAGGCGGGAGGGAGAGGGAGGGATTCCCCGACAGCCCGGTGGGGCCCCCAGGGCTGGCGAGTGCGCCCCCTCCTTATTGGGGGGAGCCCCATCTTGTTTATGGGGAGGTGACTCCTCCCCAGCGCCTCTCACCGCCTCCCTAATACTCCTGCGGCATCCTTGCGGGATGCCCGCTTGACTGACAGCCTCTCCAGCCAGTCACTACCCGGCCCCGCACCCAGGTGGCCTGGCCCCCGCAAGCTGATTGGGCGGCAGTGAAGGCGGGCCCTAGTGATTGGCGTGCTACTCGGAGTAGAAAGTAGTAAACAACCTTGGTCCCCGGTGCGCAGAGGGCGCGGGTGCCCACTGGCTCGTCCTCTCATGCAAAGGAAAAATATCTTTTTTGGGGGGGCTGGTGGGGATATGCATGGAATGGAGACAAAAGGAACCCACCGCCAGAGAGGGGATCCTGCAGGGAGGCACCCCGTGATGCAGTCGAGTGGTGGTGGGGGGGGGTGGTGGTGGATTTCTGGAGGCTGCCTTGGGCAAGACCTAGTTTTTTTGTTCTGCAGGGATGAAAGAGGTTGTGTGCTCACCTTTCTCCGCCCTCTTTCCGGGGACTTCCCTGACTCTCAGATAAGCTCGGGAGACCCTTTTGTGGGTCCTCCTTCCTGCAGCCCTGAGAGATTAATTCTGCTTTTTGGGGGGTGGGTGGGTGGGTGGGGGTACTGTCTGAAATGCCAGTGCTAAATGAATGGCTCTGGTTGTCCTTTTCTCTTTCCAAGGCAGGTTGCCTGGGGCTGTGAGATCCATCCACTCATTATACTTGAAGCAAATCTAAAAAGAAGCCGGGAGGGTGGATCTGTGCTTCCTAGACAATATATATACCTGACTTCCATAGAGCGGGGTAGGTAGGGTTTTCAAAAACACTGCTTCTCTCCCCCCAAGCCCCCCACCATCCTGACTCCCAGCTAGCCTGCTGGGCACAATACATTCCTCCAGAGGCAGCCCCCCCCTCACACACACATCCGGTGGATGTGCTCTCCCCACATCAGGTGGTTTCTGGGAGCTTTCCTTAGGTGCACTCACAGGTCTGGCTAAGCTGTTTTTCCAGAAGGGGATTAGGGAAACAGGCTGGTGGGGAGCTGGAACTGCCTTGAGGGGGCCAGGGCTGAGGACAGTCCCTCTCTTTTGTAGGGAACAGGGAAGGGTCTCAATTCCAGAGGGAGCCTTTTATTTAGACTGGTCAGTGATTCCATTGCATTGCTAAAATACCTCGTCACTACTGCAGAGAGCTAGCCAGTGAGTAGTTTGAACAGAGGAAAAATGGAATCTTCTCACAGGAAACCATTTAGGACAACTGGTCTACCTGGGGCTTCTCTTCAGACTCTGATGCTCCTCCAGCGTATTGGGGAAAGCCAGCTCTCTAGTCCAGTCAAACACTGCCCTAAGGGCCAGCGACCTCAGGTTCCTGGGAGATACTGCAGTCTGTGGAACAAGGTGCCCTCAGCCCACGACAGTTTTCCCACCTCCCACTGCTGCTGTCACATGCACCCCTGCTCTCAGCAGGCTCTGCCAGGGGAGCCCCCAGATCTCTGGGCCCTCCTGCCCTCTCTCTGAGCTCTCCTCCCCCCACTGTGGGGTGGAGATTGTTCTCAACACTCAGGGTGCCAACAGGACACCACCCATGCTGTCCACCTACTGCCACTGTTTCTTCCTTTGCAGGGTCTAACTAGAGTCCTTCACAGCCCCTTCTCGGTACAGGCTTTAGTGTTCTCCTTTGCATGCATCTGCAATCACCTGTGGCAGGCAGGTATGTACCAAAAGTTCCACAGGGACCTAGGGTAGGTCAGGGCAGACAAGCCTGGGGATCCCCATCTTGAGAGTTATGGGGTGCCCCTGTGGGAGTGCCCCTGTGCCCACACTCTGGGTAGGATCTCAGACTCACGTCCTTCTGCGTCACAGCAACAAAAGAATGACACAGGGACAGTCCAGAGGGAAATAGGGAGAGAGTAAACAGAACAGTCCTAAAGAAAGAAATCCCCAGGTTTGGAAGTGGTAGACCAGTTGTCCTAAATTGCTTCTTGGAACTAGAATAGGCCCAGGACATGCAAGAGAATTCCTGTGAAACATTCTGCAATTTCCCAAGCCTCAACGGACTTCTGCTCATCAGCAGACCCCCACACTGCAACTTCCCTGCCCTCCCCTTCTGATTCCAAAATCAAGCTTTTACTGGGTCTGGAGATCATCTCGGGTCCCTTGCTGGGCTGTGTGAAGATAAGAGGCTGTGGACCATCACAAAGGCATTATACAGATGAGGAGAATCTGACAGGGAGGATCTCAACACCTTCACTAAGGCCACTGGAAGCTGTTTTATTGGAACTACTAACTCAACTGAAATTCTTACAGTTTTTTGTTTGTTTGTGGGCCTCACCCTATAGTGCTCAAGGCCTACTTGCTTGAGTAGTCAGAGGTCACACTTGATGGGGCTCAGTGGATCACACAGGGTGCCAGGAATCAAACCTGTGTCGGCCTGCAAGGCAAACACCCTACCCACTATACTTTTCTCTCTAGCCCTGACTAAAATTATTTTGTGGGAGTTAATATCTCATAGGTGCACAAATGAAAAAAATCAATATGAGACAGCGCACAGGCTCTCTGTTCCGTATTTTGCTTTGAGGATTTGGCAAACGAGAAAAAATTGTTTCATTTCCCCCTTTTCACATGGAGAGTAACCTTTTTTTTGGGGGGGACACACCCAGTGATGCTCAGGGGTTACTCTTGGTTCTGCACTCAGGAATTAGTCCTGGCGGTGCTTGGGGGACCACATGGGATGCCGGGGATCGAACCCGGGTTGGCCATGTGCAAGGCAAATGCCCTACCCACTGTACTATCGCTCCGCCCCCTTGTTTTTTGCTTGTTCGGGTTTTTTTGTTTGTTTGGGGGCTATACCTAGCAGTTTCAGTACTACATGGAATGCCCGTGATTGAACCCAGGCCAGCCACATGCAAGGCAGGTGTCCTACTAATTGTACTATCACTCTGGTCCGAGGGAATAACCTTCTATACCCACTATCCCATGCATTACTCTGTTGACTTAATATATCGGGAGAACTGCCTAAAGTAACTGATGGAAAGAACTCCGTTGTGCTGGAACAGCTATGGAATATTCCACAACAGGGTGGCCCCTAGATCTACAGTTCTACAAACTCATCTGTACCCAGAAATTTTAAGGGGTGGGTAGCAGGTGGCAGCTGCCAAGTAAGACTAAAGGAGTTGGGTGTTCCACCTTGCAGAAACTGCTTCCATGGCCTGAGCTTGGAAGTCTAACAAAATAGATATCCCAGGCAATTCTACTGAGCGGACAAGTTAGGGTCCTCCCAAGTCCTGCCCCTCTTAAGGGTCACTGCCTTGCTTTCTGATGTTTAATTTCCCAGGGTGGAACTTCCAGATTCTTGTCTCAGGAGCGACAGCATGCTTAAGTCCCATCTGGCCTTGTCTCTAGGGCTCAATGTCTCCGCCCTGTACTGCTCCTCCTGCCCCCACACTCCCTGGTTTGGGGCCACACCCTGCAGTGTTCAGGGTTTACCCCTGGCTCTGTGCTCAGGGGTCACTCCTGGTGGTTCTGAGGGACCATCTGTGGTGCTGTGGATAATACCTGGTCTGGCCACATGCAAGTCTCACTGGCTGTATTATTTCTCCCGCCTCACTGCAGAGATGCTTCACTGGGTGTCTGTAGGCTAAGCATAATCACTGTCCCGTAACACCACTCTATTCAAGGTTACTTGGTTAACACGTAAGTGATCAAAACTCCATCTCAGTGGCCCTAAAAGACAGGCTGGGACAGAGCGCCAGCATCCTTGAAAGCCGCTTCTGTTTTGTTTTGTTTTGGAGCCACACCCAGCGATGTTCAGGAATTACTTCCTGCTCCGTATTCAGGAATTATTCCTGGCAGTGCCCAGGGGACCCTTATGGGATGCTGGAAATTGAACCTCGGTCAGCCGAAAGCAACACGAACGCCCTCCCTGCTGTGCTATTGCTCCAGTCCCCCTGGAAGTCAGTTCTGTAACACAGCTGTTGGCCAGACCCCGAGGATAAGTGAGGGGTGACTGCTGATGGCTTGTGAGGCATTGCCGTCTCCCCACCTCCCACAACAATGTCAGGGCCATGTCGATCTTCTCAGCAACACTTCCCCCCAAAGGGTTGCCAGCTGGATGTTAGCCAACATTTCCGGTATCTATTTTCCAGTGGGAAAGTGGGGGGGGGGTAGGGGAGGGGCCTCTGACTGTAGATAGTTTCTTTCAAATAGGGGTTACCACCAGCGGTGCTGAGGAGCTAGGGCCACACCTGGTAGGGGTGATGCTTGGTGCTAGAGGTGAATTCAGAGGCTCACACGAGCTGTCAGTGTTCTGTCATTTGAGCGAGCAGCTGCCTCAGGCTTCAGTGTAGCCTGAATTTTCATTAGACACCAGCGTGTACCACCAGTGGCTCGCACTCAATCAAATGTGGGTTCTAGAGAGAGTATGGGGAATATTGTCTGCCTTAGAGGCAGGGGGAGGGTGAAGGAGGGTGGGGAAGGGGGGTATACCTGGGTATTGGTGGTGGGGAATGTGCACTGGTGGAGGGATGGGTGTTTGATCATTGTGAGACTCTAAACATGAAAGCTTGTAACTATCTCACGGTGATTCAATAAAATTAAAACAATTTTTTAAAATGTGGGTTCTTTGGGGGTTGTGTTTGTGTTGATTGTTGATGCACAAACTTTTACTCCTGTGCTACTTCTCTGACCGTTAATTTGGGGGGTGGGCCACACGGGCAGTGCTCAGGGCTTACTCCTGGCAGGTGCCAAGGATCAAAACCAAGCTGGCCAGTTGCAGAGCAAGCACCCTAACAGCTGTCCAGCCCCACCTAAACATTTTTTAAGGCAGATTAAGTGTAGCATCACAGACTTGCCGAAGAAACAGTCTCCAAGTCCAGAAATATGACTTTCTAGTTCATATAGAGACTTTAAGAGAAACCCTTTGGAGTTATCTATATTGCTTCTAGAATCATCACCTCAGGGTGCTCAAAGAACTCTCTCTCTCTCTCCCTCTCTCTCTCTCTCTCACTCTCTCCCCTCCCCTTCCCCAGAGCAGAAGAACGTGTCTTTCCTGATCTCTTACCACTGCTAGCACAGAGAATGACAGCCCCAGCACATATACGTGTTACCCTTCCATTCTCTCCGGACTCACACAATAGTGCCACATTTCCTGAAGCTCTAATCCCACCCCACACACCCTACCCCCACCCCTGGGAAGTCTGAATGCAACCAGGCACACCTGGGCAGTGGGAAATCCAACTCACAGAGTACCAAGGAATGAACAAAATCATTCATACAGTGAGATTCTGTAGGGCTGAGCGGGGATGGTGCATGCCTTGTACGCAGCTGACCTGAGTTCTATCCCCAGCATCCCCTACAGTCCTCTGAGCACTGCCAGGAATGATCCCTGAGTGCAGAGTCTGGAGTAAGTCCTGAGCACCGAATCTAGCTCAAAAACCTAAACAAAAAAAATGGTCCAGCTTCTAAAACACCCACTGGACTCTACTCGTGTAGCCCTGACATTCATAATTATTATTTGCAGGGCTGGGGAGACGTTTTCAGGGCTTTGCAGGTCCCTCCCAAGCACCGTCAGGAATGAGCTCCCAGCTTCGGGGCACCACCCAGTGTAGCTCCCCCAAAACCAAACAACTGTGATCAGGGCTGGGGAGTGGCCCTCAACCAGTGGTCAGACACATGCTAGCATGTGAGGGCCCCAAGTTTCATCCCCTCCAAGCCCAGCACTGCAGGGTGTGGCCCTGAAAAGAAATGATTCTGTTATGTGCAAAAAGACTCTTTATAACTTGCACATCTATCAGTGGTGAGCGGATGGGGATGAAATGGACAAGGAAGCAGAGAGGGACCTTCCCTTGGCCATGACAAAAGTTAAGAGGACAATGATTCATTAATCGGTTGGTGAAACAAAGATGAGCCCCCCAGACCCCCCACCATAGTCAGTTGTCCTAGGACAGGAGGAGGAGGAGGAGGAAGAAGAAAAAAGAGGAAGAAGAGAAGAAAGAAGAAAAAAGAGGAAGAGGAGGAGGACGAAGAGAAAGGAGGAGAAAGAGGAGAGGAAAAGAAGGAGAAAGGAGACGAGGAGGAGAAGGAAGAAGTAAGCAACCATCCCAAGGCTGTGAGTATCTCTGGGAATCTCACTTGGACTTCTACCCTTTTAATGGACAAAGTTGCAGGCCCAGTTTTACCGTACAAAAATTCCAAATGAGGGGGTATTTAATATTCACTGCATCTACTATGAGAGAAGCAAACATCACAGATGCCTTTTCTTCGCCCCTTCCAAGACTGCTCCGGAAGATTGAGGACAAACATGAGCAGAGGCGCTAATCACAGTAATCTCCCCCCACGATCACGATCAGGAGGTGAGGGACGCTTAGGGAAGATTGAGGGAGGCAAGTGATGACTCAGTAGAAGAACAGAAAGTTGCCAATTGATGCAAATGGACTCTGCATCCACAGCACAGGACACAAGCATGTGTGATCCTAAATCTTGGCCAACGAGGAAAAGGAATTCCAGGCACAAATTCACAGGCAACGTCAAAATGTTGAGTCTGGTCATGCCACGGACCAAACCAAGCATGGTGGTTATAGCATGGGGGCCCCAGGAGGTCCCCAGAGCTCTGCCAGGAGCAATTCTCCCACTCTGAATTCTCTCAGTTGGGAATAGTTCCTGAGCATGGCCAGTATGGACCCTGAAACAAAGCAAAAAGGTGCTGGAAGGAGAATGCAGAAACTTATTTATTCCTGTCCCCCCCGCCCCCTCCTCTAAGTTTCCGAGCACCTGCTAGGTGCAAGATTTTGCACTTGCACTGCCAAGTTTTACACGGTGGAAGTAAGGGCCAGAGAGACGGGACGGGGCTAAGGCACGGGGCCCACCCTGGTTCTACTGCCAGCACTGCATGGTTCTCCATGGCACCGCTAGGGTTCAATCCTGAGCACAGAGCCAGGAGTAGCAAGGAGCACGCTAATCGGCTTCCCTGCAGGGATCAGGGCTTGACAATTCACATGCAGATTGAGACACCTCTCAAGAGACAGCCTCTTGTTCCCCTGCCTTAAGGAAGCCCAAATAAAGCTCCAGGAAAGGAGGTGGATATGCATGGGACATGTGCTGTCTGCTTTCTTTTGAAGAGCAGAATCAAAGCACGTGCTCTACCCACTGTGAGCTGGCGCCAGGATCTGGGATGATGTCTCAAAGTTTCCCCCCATTCCTCCGAGAGAGAGAGAGATCAGCGGTCTGGCGGTAGAATTCCTAATATTTCAAACAATGCCAGTGTAATTATAGGTGAAGCGGCGTCTTGCGCAGAAGGAAGGGAAGATTGGCACATAGAAGCCGTGTTCAACTTTTGGCCTTTTCAGGGCGAGACGAAATCAGAGGCAAGCAAGGGGGGAAAAAAAGCCTGTGGATGAACTTTCAAAAAAAAAAAAGCAGCCTCCTTGCTCGGCACCTCCAGAGAGCTATGGGAAGAAGTCATGGCAATCATCCGTCTCTAGGTATTTTAAACACAAAAGAGTCAAGCTCTCGCATTACTCAGCAAAGCAGAACTTCCTGGGTTCTCAGATAAGGTAATGTCAGTTACTTGAGTACAGACATGACCAGCTCAAACAACTTATTTGCAAGCTGACTAGACGAGGAGGGGAGAGATGCATTCTGTGTATGAAGTGACATGCCCGCGTTCTGTGTATGATGTAACATGCCCTCCACTCCAATCAAGATACTTTGGGTGGGGAGCGGGGGATGAAGGGCCTTTTGTACAGCTCAGGGGTTATTTCTGGCAATGAGATGCGGTGCTGGGAATCCAACTGAGGTCGGTTGCATTCAAGGAAAAGTTACAGCCCTTATCTCCTGTACATTCTCTCTGGCCCCCAACAATACTTTTGACAACCTGGGTTAGAAGCATCAAGAGCAAAAAGCCTTGCCAGGTTTGATCCCAGGCACCCCAGGTGGCCCCTGAGTGCAGAGGCAGGAGTAAGTACCCCATCAAGGGTGTGCTACTCCGGCCATTACAACAGCAACCAGGAGAAAGGACGAGACAGACTCTATTCCAGCACCAATCCCACCACCAGTGTCCACGCCCCTCCACCAGGGTTCCCAGGCTCCCTCCTGCCCTGCCATTCCCACCCCAGCAATGCTGAGAGCTTACTCCTGGCTCTGCACTCAAGAATCAGTTCCGATGGTACATTGGGACCATATGGGATACCGAGGATTGAACCCAGGGCAACCGTGTGCAAGGCAAGTGCCCTACCTGCTGTACTATCGCTCTGGCCCCGGATATTTTATACTTTTATTAAAGAAATGTGATTTACAAAGGAAGGGAAGGAAGGAGGGACGAAGCGAGGGAAGCTTCGGCAGACTGTACTACCCCTTCATGGTCCCTTCCTTCCTGCCTTCCTTCTTGAGTTTGGGGACCATACCCAGTGGTGCTCAGGGCTAACTCCTGGCTCTGCACTCAGGAATCCTTCCTGGCCGGACTTGGGGGACCATCTGAGGTGACAGGGACTAAACCCAGGTGGGCTGCGTGTAGCCCTATATACAATACTACCATTTCCATCTCTTCTTAGAGCTTCCAACATAGAAATTGCAACGATACATTAAGAAGATGTAAATGAACTCTCCAAGCCTCTTCATCTTCCAAATTTATTTAGACTCACCACCCCACTCCTTCTCTGGAATTTCCTCTGCTTTTCTTTCCTTTTGTCAGTCAGCTCCATCACTTCTCCTCCCATCGGCAGAGAGGCACTAATTTATAAAACACATAGCCATATGTCCCCGTCTCGTGGAATTCTATTTCACATTGCACGGCTCCCCCAGACTTATCGCACATGAACAAATAGATATTATTTACTGTAGTCAGAACGAGAATTATCGAATGCCACTTCCATCGCCATAAATTGATTTTTGATTAATGTTTAAGCAAAAAGCAAACAAGCCCCATCTGCTCGGAAAAACAAACAAACAAAAGGAAACGGCGGCTCCCACGGTTCACAGGAATCTCTCCGGCACTGGTGGTTGGGTCGCTTGGGAGAACGGGCTGGGGACTGGGTTTTCGGGTTGCGGTTTGCATGGCTATGTGGAAACTGGACGGCCTACAGACGTGATGGCTCATCCAACAGAGGATGACTTGGGGCAACATAAGTCCGACCACCCTGCAGATCACTCAGTAGACCTGGAGTCAATTAACAGGGTTGCTTCCCCTCCCCCCCAGCCCCTCCCCATGAATGGGTATTTCCCTGTGCTGGGCTGCTCCACTTCTGATCCCTGTAGGGTTCTGATCTGTGTATGATCCAGGGCCTGTCTGCATAGAGGGAATGAGCACAGAAAGAGGAAGAATCTTCCAAAGAACAGAGAAGGTAGGTGCTGGAGTGATAGGACATAGGGGAGGGCGCTTGCCTTGCATGCTGCAGACCCAGATTCAATTCCTGGCATCCCATGGAGTCCCTCCCCCACATAAGCACCGTTACCATATGGTTCCCCCTCAGGCCCCCCGCCCCCGCTCCAGCACCATCAGGAGTGATTCCTGAGTGCAGAGCCAGGAGTAACCCCTAAGCACTGTCAGGTGTGACCTCAAAACAAGATAACAACAAAAAAAAAAACCTGAGATAGTGAAGGACAAGGAAATTTTGGGGTGGGGAGAAGACACATAGACAGCAGAGAAATGCCATTTGGGGACTTGAGGGGCATGGGGGGAAATGTGTGGGGAGAAAATATGGATGAAGAGCTGGTAAGACAGCACTGGGGTTAAGGTGCTTGCTTTGCATGCAGCTGACCCCAGTCTGATTCCCAGCACTGCCTATGGTCCTTTGAGCACAGAGCCAGGAGTAAGCCCTAAGCAAATAGCCTCAAAACAGAAAAAAAAAAAAGAGAGAGAGAGAGAGACAAGAAAGATGGAATCCAACAACGGACTGTGTTCATGGCACCATGATGATGCATCTGTGGGTTCTGAGCTCCAGACTGGGCTCATGTAAGCTGCTGAACATGAGGTGAAGTGGAGTGACCCATCCAGGGAGCTCTGTGATGTTCTCCCAACTCTTCTCGGTGTGTCTGAAATTACGGCATAGGAGAGAAGAGAAGGAACGAGACGGGTCCCACTGACCCCTTGGGGAGTGGGTCAGCCACACTGGAGTCCAGAACCCCCCTGGAGTTTTCTCACTCGATGGGGATTGACGTCTGGGAGGTCAATGACACTCTACAGCCGTGGCAAACGTCCAACCTGCTGGAGTATCATCCCGGCCTCGAGTTATTTATTTTTTTTTAAAAAAAACTCTGAGTAAAATGACTCAATTGAATAGAACTCTGAAATGGAGATTATTTCTTTGTTTTGTTTTGAGGCTACACCCAAGACACTCATGGGGTACTTCTGGCTGTGTTCTGGAATCACTCTTAGTAGTGGTACTTGACGGTCCCTAGGGCATGCCGGGGATCCAGTCTGGGTTGGCCACATGTAAGACAAATGCCCTCCCCGCTGTATGGCCGCGCTGGCCCCTGGAGATTATTTCTAAATTAATGAAGTTTTTCTAGGGTAAGAAGAGTACCCTAAAACAAAGACTGAGACTAACAAGAAACAGAATGTGAAGAAGCCCCTGGGGGCGCTGACCCCCTGCACAGCCCTCCAGATGTCACAGTGCACGCAGCTCCCGGAGCCCCTCTTGTTTATTCCGACGTCCAGCACCTTAGCTGAACCACTGCAGCATCCAGCCCTTCCCGCCTTCTTTAGCACCTGGTCGCTCGACCACTGCCCCCAACTCACGCAGTAAACGTCAGATTGAACACATCCCTAAAACAACTCTATGTGCCATGAACAAACAATAGAAAAATGGCAAGAGATATAAACGGAGTCCCTGAACTTTAAATCTTCCTTCCCCCCCACCCCCGGAGCCCAAGGACTGGGGCTCTTCGTCCACCAGGCAGAGGAGAAGGAAAACACATTCCCAAGCATTTCTATGGATTTATCGTGCAGGCTGTCTTCCCCGGGAATATTTAATACACTTAAGCCTCTCACTCTCCACCCTTGGAAAACGCGCCACCAACGATAAATGGCTGTCGGGGCTCCTGGCGTCGTCGCTCACATAAATATCCCCCCTGTTCAGGAAACCAATTATCCGACACTAAATCACTGGCGCCTGGCTTTCCCCAAAATCTTTTAAGTGACAACAAGGGTGGGCACGTGCCCCTGGAAGAGACTGTTGGCATATTCTCTCTGATGTGTTGTTTCCGACGCTGAGCACGATGAAATCCCGGTGCAAGGGCTAGACATTCTCGGGCTACAATAGTGAGGTGATTTCAGCGCACCCCCTCCTCTCTCCAGTACACCTCTCTTCAGGTCGGGTGTACTGAATTCTGGATCGTGGTAATTCAGAAGAGGGAGGGAGCCAGCACCCCCACCCCCACGAACTCTGCGGGTTCACTACGCATCTAGGTCACCCCAAGACCTTCCTCACCAGAGGAAGGATCACACCATTCGGGCAAGCATGGAGAGTAGTACTGAGAACTCGGGAGCTTTCCACAGTCCACCGAGTCAGCCGACAAATGCATCATGGCCAGTGCGCGAAGCACCATACTTAACATGACCATACTTGGTCACGCCGAGTATGGCAAGGCAGCGAAGCACCAGGGCATGATGAGTCTTAGTGGACTGAAGAGGACAACTGTCCGCCAACATGTGGGATGCTTTCCAACCTCGGGGCAGAGTGCCAGATGAAGGCCCGAGGGAGGACACAAGAATCTTGCAGAGTTGGAGCTGAAGTGATAGGACAGCGGGTAGGGGCGCTTGCCTGGCATGCACCCGACCTGGGTTCATTCCTGGGCATCCCAGCTTGTCCCCCGAACCCCGCTAAGAGTGATTCCTGAGTGCAGAGCCAGGAGTAACCCCTGAGCATCATGATTTACAAAGATATTCAGAACAGTTTCAGGCTGACAATATCCCAACACCACCCACAGTGTCAACTTGCCTCCACCAATGTCCCCAGATTCTCTCCCACCCCACCCCCAGCCTGTCTCAATAGGGACTTTATTATTTCTTTTTTAATCGAACCACCGTGAGGTAGAGAATTATAAAGCTGTTCATGACTGTTTCAGTCATACAAAGTTCCAACACCCATCATTCCAGCAGTATATATTTCCCACCACCAATGTCCCCAGTTTCCCTCCCCACTGCCCCCCCAACCTGCCTCTATGGGAGGTACCTCCCTCCTCTCTCCCCACCCCCCTCTCCCTCCCTCCCCACTGTTGGGCATTATGGTTTGCAGTACAGTCACTGAAAGATTATCATGCATATCCCTTTACCTACTTTCAACACTTAGTTTTTGTCCAGTGTGATCATTTCCAACTATTATTGTCATAGTGGTCCCTTCTCTATCTTAATTACCCTCCACCCCACACACACTTGTGGTAACTTCCAACCACTGACCGGTCCTCCTGCAGGCATATCTTTTAAGTTCGAACTTCTTGGTATCCATCCCCAAGACACAAAAACATTCATCTGAAAGGCCACACAGACATCGCTATTCATTGCAGCACTGAGCACAACAGCAAGACATGGAATCAACCGGGAGTCCCCGGACAGGTGAGCATGAAGGTGTGGGTACAACGTAGCTGAAGACAATGATCAAACCAAGTCCTTTGCTGTGCCCCGGGTGGCAGTGCAGAATAAGCTCTTCAGTGATGTCAGTTAGGAGGCGAGGACAAATACCTGGTGACACCCCCCACCCCGATCTCTGATGCATGGAGTTAACAGGACACGGGAATGCAAGTTATCAGAGAATGAGCAGTATGACAGCGGGGAGGGCGTTCGCCTTGCACCTGCCCAACCAGGGTTTGATCCCCAGCATCCCACAGGGTCTCCTGAGCACCACCAGGAGTGATGCCTGAGTGCAGAGCCAGGTGTCAGCCCTTAGCATGGTTGGGTGTGGCACAAAACCAAAAAGAATTCACAAAAACTGAGCTGAACCAATGGGTCCAGGCCTCAACCTGAGGGGAGGCGGTTCTGATAAACCCACAAAGGAAGCGGCTCAACAAGGACCTCATGAAGCGGGGACAAGCTGCCTCCATAGGCCTCAGGGTGGACCCTCAGGTACTTCTCACATGGGGATGCTTCGAATTCCATCCCCTCCCACTTCAAGGCAACCCCAAACATTCCTTCCTACACAGGCTGAGATTTAGAATGGATGTCATGGGGGGGGGGGCGGCATCTCCCACCCTCTCTCCCGAATGTCTCCCACACCCAAGCATCTCCTCAAAACGTTTCATTTTTCTCTCCATCAGTCACTGCCCTAAGATGCCATGGCCATTCCCTGAAACAGCAGCTGCCCAGTAGGTCTGGTTCACCCAGTGACCCCCAACTCTCCAGATCCCACAGCCACCAGCTGGGACAGGAGCCAGGGGAGGTGGCACCAACGGGCAGGATGGAGCGGACACCATCGAGGAAAGAGAACAGCCACCGTTTCCCCATATTCGGAGACTTTGCACACCCCCCCCCCCAGAAAAGCTCTTTTTGTACTGTTTATGCCATGATTGCTAGTCTTGGCTGGTGAATTTCCTGCTTGTTTGTTCTGTTTTTGAGCCAAATCGAGATACGGTGTTGAGAATCGAACCAGGGTCAAAAAAAATGCAAGATGCTAACTGTCGGCCTGGGTCTGTAGCTCTGGCAGAGTGTCTTCCAAACCCAGTTCATAAAACGTCGGCCGAGATTTTAAACTGTAGTAAGTCACAACTTTCGACACACATTCAACGCTTCATTTTCCCATCTTCCTACCCGTTTCGGGAACAAAGTTGAAGCGAGTGTCTGTTTACTGCTAATGACTATTTCTTGGCTAAAAAACAAACACTGTGAACCTTCAGACTCAAGTGCATTGTTTACTGGCTGTCACTTGTAAAATGCATCTTGAGGGTTAAAATAAAACAATTTCTCTCAGATGTGGAACAACAACAACCAAAAAACAGTAGTGACGAACAAAAGCCCAAATATAAAACAATTGAGAACGGGTCTTCAGTAGGAAACTTAGAAATGTGGGGGACAGGGGTTGCTGGCTATAGGTCCAATGGCAGAGAAAGGGACACTGGCAGAGAAAAATGAGGTGCCAGGATGTTTCATGCATGAAACCATTAACGGGACCATAAACCATGGTGCCTAAAATAAGATTCTGAAAAATGAGGCAAGTATTTTTTTTCTAGATTTTAAGCTTGATTTTTTTTTCTTTTTGGGTCATACCCAGCGATGCACAGGGGTTACTCCTGGCTCTGCACTCAGGAATTAACTCTTGGCAGTGCTCAGGGTACCATATGGGATGCTGGGATTCGAACCCAGGTTGGCCGCATGCAAGGCAAATGCCCTACCTGCTGTGCTATCGCTCCAGCCCCTTTAAGCCTCATTTGAACACCCCCCCACACACAAACACAACACACAAACACACACACACACACACACACACACACACACACACACACACACACACACACTATGGGTTCAAAGGTTGGCCAGAAACACCCTTACTTGCCTCTTATCCAATTTCCATTGAGCAAATTGAAATACCTTAAAAATCCTGATAATTCAGAAGGCCCCTCCTCCATTCAACTCAGGGATGACAGTGGACACAAACATTTTCCCTCTTGCCTTTTCGAATGTCCTTTCAATGGCCACTAGAACAACTGCTCTTCTGACCCAGCTTTTCTCTTCAACCCTCAGGAAACCACCCATAGAAGGTTCCAGAGATCCAGGCTACCAGGGAGCAAAATAACAAACCTCATGGGAGCTGGGGGGGTGGGGAGGGTGAGGAAGGGATGGGGGGGTGGGGAGGGTGAGGAAGGGGTGGGGGGCTGGCCCCCTGCTTGCAGGGCAAAGTGATTTCTGTCTTCCGTCTTGGCCAGGATGAGTCATGGAAATAAAACTGCACTGTAAGATTTGATCTCAGCTTCTCATTTGGATCTAGAGGTGCAAGGCCCCCCACCACGGGGAACCATTTGTTAAGAGACACTGGCTGGCCACCAGCTCGCCACCTCCGATGGTCTTACCACTGATCAAGACACTCAAGAGAGGTTGTTGTGGGGCAGGAGTCGTAGCACTGTGCGGAGGGTGTTTTGCCTTGCATGTGGCCAACATGGGTTTGATCCCTGGCATCCCATGTGACCCCCTGCGCCCCACCAGCAGTGAGACCTGGGCTCAGAACCAGAAGGAAGCCCTGAGCATTGCCAGGTGTGTCCCCCCTCCCCCCAATAAAAAAGAAGCACTGCTGTGCCTGATGGGGCTTTGGCACCAAGAACTAGCCCAGGCTCGGGTTTATGGGGTTCAAACTCACAACATCCAACGCCCAGAGCCACTGGGAGGGGCAGGGGTGCTGTGTCTAAGCTCAGCCTCCCCCAAGCTCCGAGCAAGCATTACATGGAGTCTCAGCATCCCAGACACGGCCCTGAAGTCCACCCAGCCCACAGCATGTGGCTATCACCAAGGGTTTCAAATACTGGGTTTCTTATGCTTCAGAGAAGGTGAGAGCAGAGGACGGGTAGACTATGGGCTACTGCATAGGGCTGATGAGAGAGGAGTGGTTACCCCACACCATGCAGGCCCAGGGTCACTGGAGAAGGAGGAGTGGGGGTCACTCTAGAAAAGAGCTATTTGATAATCTGTTTGTTTGGGTGCTTAGGGCTTACTCCTGGCTATGCACTCAGGAATCACTCCTGGTGGGCTCAGGGGACCAGATGGGGTGCCAGGGATTGAATCTGGGTTGGCTGCATGCAAATCAAACGTCCTCCGCGCTGTCCTATCACTCCTGCTTCTTCTGGGCAATGACTTTACTGGGACTCTGCACGTGGCTCAGGAACCGCCTCTATGGCCTATTTCTCAGCAGACTCGGGGTGTCAGAGCTGACCCTAGAGTCACAAGGGTTGGGTTGGGGGGTTCCTAGCCTGACCATAAGAGCCAGATGGAAGAGGAGGTAGGGGGCACTGAATGAGTGTTTCTGAACATAAAAGGGGTTCTGAGTTCCTGTAGGGGGCGGGGAGGAGAACTGTGCAAGATGCAGCAAGACCCCAAGACGCCGAAGTCCCAGAATCCAGTGAAGAGCAAAGGCCTCAAGATAGCGGAAGGGAAGGCAAGTCGGCCCAATCGAAGCTTCCAGGTCCCAGGGAGCTCCTTAGTCAAGTAAAGAGGGGTGGCAAGAGTATGGGAGAATCTTCCAGTGTTCCCACATACCTGGAAATGCCAGAGAAACCAGTATTCCAGTGGGGGGGGGGGGGCAGCAGAAAAAACAAAGAGAGAGGACCAAGATATAGGACAGAGGGGAGGGCACTTGCTTTGCACATGGCTGACCGGGATTCGATTCCCTGGCACCCTATAGGGTCCTTAGAAGCCCCTCTCCCACCCCCAGTGATCCCTGAGCACAGAACCAGGAGTAAGCTCTCAGCACTGCTGGACGAGGCCCCAAATCCAAAATAAATAAAAACAGGAAGAAAAAAAGGCTGGAAGCTGGGGGTTATCTGTGGGATTTAAGAGGATTGTGTGGAGATCAACAGAGGCTTCAGGCGCCCTCCTGAAGGCACTTCCTGATAACATACACAGAGAATCCAAAGCTGAGGGTGAAGAAAGCAAGGAAAAAATCAGTGAACGCTGGAGATGAGGAGATGGAGTCTGGAGAGATGGTCCAAATCTCTGGGTTTTCCAAAGCTTGATAAAGAATTCTGAGGGCCGGCGCATCCTTGTAGGACAGAGGTGTAGGGTTTGCCTTTCACACGGCTGACCTAGGTTTGATCCCCAGCATCCCACAGGGCCCCCGAGCAATGCCAAGAGTAATTCTGAGCACAGAGCCAGGAGTAACCTCTTGAGCATTGCCAGGTGTAACCCAAAAAGATAAATAAATACATAAAATATATGTTAAAAAAAATGAGGAGGGGCTGGAGAGATAGCACAGCGGGTAGGGCGTTTGCCTTGCACGCGGCCGACCCAGGTTCAAATCCCAGCATCCCATATGGTCCCCTGAGCAGCGCCAGGGGTAATTCCTGAGTGCAGAGCCAGGAGTAACCCCTGTGCATCGCCAGGTGTGACCCAAAAAGCAAAAAAAAAAAAAAAAAAAAAAAAAATGAGGAATGCTGGGGAAAAGAAGGCAGAGAGCTGGAGGGTCCAAGATCCTGTGACCAGCGAGGTCCAGAGGGCCGACCCCCAGAGTTAAGGGAAGATGGTTCCTGTTGGCCACAACTCTCCATTATGACTAGTTCTCCGAAAAAGGGGTTCCAGACTGTTCGATGGGGAGCAAGCACCCTTGGGCAGGTGCCAGGGGCACTGTTTATTTGAAGAAGGAGGTCCCCGAAGGTGTGGGCTGTACTGGATGGGGAAATGATCCTGCAGGGATATCTGATCATGTCTGCCTTCACGGGACACCAATCACAACCGCGTGGTTACGTCAGAAGGAAGCCAGCCCTCGTGTGCTGGAAAACTCTTCCTTTTCAAAACACAGAAGTCGTCTGCAGTGGAACACGGTGTCTCATCAGATAATGCGATTCTTGGGCACGGTGGTGTTCCAGGAGAAGCAAATCCTTCCGGCCCACAGTAATCTGGTCTCCAGCGACTGCGTGCCAGTGAAAAGGATTGGCCAGGTTTGTGGGTCTGTGCTGTTGTTCAAACAAAGCCAGCCCTGAGCAACAGGTCAACTACACGGTCTTAGAGTGGGTGCCAATAAAACTTCGTTTACAAAAAGGAAAAAGGCACCGAGACCAGATGTGGCCGTGGGGACTGGAAGGCGCAAGCCCTTAGGGAAATCTCTTTTAAACCTTTGCTCTTCGCAAGAGCTCACCTATAAAAAACATAACGTGGGGTGTAGGATATGCACATGACGAGTCCGTCAAAGCAGATTTCCCTGCAGTTTAGCCAAGGAGAAGAAGTTGGAAAATTTGGCATCTCACCGTAGCTTTTGAGGATCAGTATTTCAAACCATAAGGCCCAAAGCTGGAGGGGATAGAAGTGGAGGGGTGGGGGGAAGGAGGGAGGGCAGTGGAGGGGGAGAGAGAAAGAGACGTACCTGCCACAAAGACAACTGGGTGGGTAGGGGGAGCGTTGGGAGGCAAATTGGGGACATTTGTGGTGGAAAATGTACATTAGTGAAGGATGAAGGAATGGGTGTTGGAACATTGTATGACTGAAACCCAACGTGAACAACTTTGTAACTATGGATCTCACTGTGATTCAATTATAAATAATAATTAATTAATTAATGTCATGTAAAAAAAATTGGCATCTCACTTACCAGTATGTGGGATGAAGAAGGTTTTCCTTTTTTAATTTTTTTTGGAGGAGGTGTGATAACTAGCCCACTTGGCCAGTGCTCAAACCCAGCCCAGCACTGCCGGGGAACTGCGGGGCCACAGCCAGCAGGGCTTGGGGTCCCTGCTGTGATGAGTATCCAACTTGCCCTGTGCGGTCCAGGTGTGTGTCCCTAGGCTGTTCCCAGCCTAGAGTGGGCTCTAAGGGATGCAGACAAGGCCAGTCCCTGCAAGGCTGGGTTTCCTTCTTCCCAGGCTGGGCTGGGGGCATGTCATGCCTCCATTCAAACTCTAGAAAGGCATTTGCCTCCCTGGGCACTGCACTCGGCTCTTCCAACAGCAGATCAGACAATGATCACATGATGATCATATGATCCTCTCATCTGTACACAACTGACCCAGGTTTGATCCCTGGTACCCCATAGGGTACTCGGAACCCGCCAGGAGTGCTCCCTGAGCACAGAGCAGGAGTCAGCTCTCAGCACTGATGGATGTGGCCCCAAGTACACAATATAAAATAGGAAGACAAGGCAGGAAGCCGGCTATCTGGGCCTCAAGAGGGTTGTCTGGAGATCAACCGGAGAGGATTCCAGTGCCTTCCTGAAGGTACTTAAATTGAACACTTAAATCAGACCACTCTCCTACACGGAAGGTTGTCCCAGCGCACAGTCAGCAGCTAGGATGCAAGGTGGGCTCTTGGCTTACACCGGCTTCTGCCCCCAGCTCTGTTGACGTGTGTACGTATGCTCAGACACACATGCAGGTCTGCAGGTCTGCCCACCGGTGCCGAGGATGGAAGCTCACATGTGCCAAGCCAAGTGTTCTCTTGCCTTCACCCCTCAGCTCTCTGAGCACTGGAACTTGAAACTAAGCTGACGTTTCTTCCCATATTCCTCAAAAACCCATGCGAGGCTTTCTCTGGGGTGGAACCCAGGAGCTCAAAAACTGTGCTGGACTGATAATCGAGTGTTCACTGGGCCAAAATACAGGGCAGTTTTCTGTGTGAAAGAAGCTGTCAAAAAGAGTGGCTCATGTTCCCTGCCAACCTCCGTGCAGTGCTCCCAGCGACCCCCAGACTCCCCTTAGCAGAAGCAGCACCCCAGATCCTGGGGGAAGGAGGGAGGCCGGTGGGCTGCCCTGAAAGAGGCTAATCCAAGTATGAGTGTGACTGACAGGGGTGGTCAGGACCAGACACCAGGAACACCACAGAACCTCCGCTTGCGACCTGGGTCACCCTGTTTCCCAGCACTGCTCCCTGACACCTGAGTGTCCTCACAGCCTTGGCGGCCATCAATCAAAACTCGAGAACTGCATGGTCCCCTAGGCATGGCCAGGTGTGACCCTGGGGTCTCCGACAACATGGCGGCGCCTGGCCAGAGCTAGGAAGCATTGGTCATGTCCCCTTTCAAGAGATCCCTGGACTTCTGAGCACTGCTGTGGAAGGGCTGCCTCCACCACCCATAGATGTTTTATTCTTTTGAATTTCTAAATTTTCTCTCTTTTTTAGGGGGGGGCGACGAGGGGGCACATATCCAGCTGTGCTCAGGAATCCCTCTTGGCAATGCCAGGGATCGAAGCCTGGTCCAGTGCATGCAAGGCAAATGCCCTCCCTGCTGCACCATTGCTCTCGCCCTACAGAGACTTTCTTTAGCTGGAGAAAAACCTGGCTGGGATGAAGGAGAAAGCTCAAGGGCTGGGCTGAAATGACTGTCCACTGGGTAGTGCATTTGCCTTGCACGCAGTCGACCCGGGTTTGATCCCTGGCATCCCCCTGAGCACCACCAGGAGTAAATCCTGAATGCAGAGCCAGGAGTAACACCTGAGCATCACCGGGTGTGATCCCCTTCCCACCCCCCCACCCCCCCAAAAAAAAAGAAAAGGAAAAAAGAAAGCTTAAGGGCAGAGTATCTACCAAAGCTCCAGACCCCACCAGCAACCTCTGCTCCTCCCAGGAGCATCTCACATACAGCGCCCAGCACAGCAGTCCTGGGACCCTGGCAGGGGGAAACTGAGGCACTGAGGTAGCTATGGAGGAGTCGGGAGGGCACCCCAAACAGCAACGTTGGTGGGTTTGGGCTTCTGTGCCCTTTCAAGGAACACATTGAAACGAACCAATGCTCAGAACCCAAACTCAAGGCCCAAATTCAGCACCTCCCGATGCTTCTAAAGTCACCCAGTGCCATGGGTGCTGGAACGACCCAGTCCGGGGGCACCAGAGCCCGTCACCATCGAGAGTCAGGTGTGGCTGCTATCTGGGCCTCTTGATTCTCGGCTCTTTATCCACAGACCCGACCTGCAGCCCTCAGAGGCAGCCGGGATGCATAAATAACAAAACTCACAGAGAGAGACAGCTGGGTGCGAACACCAGCAGGGCCCGGACCCGCAAAGCAGCTGACATCTCACCTGGAACAACGAGGGGAACTGATTCGGTGCCCAAGATTTGGCCTATCTGAGGGACCCCAGAGGTGTTGGCCCTGACAGCCCCAAGGTGTCAAATTCGATCCCCGGCACCACCAAGGGCGGCATGTCTGGTGTCTCACAACCAAGCGTGTGACCCCAGATCATCACAACTATAACAAAGGGAAGGGGAGGGTTGGTGGAGCCCTTTTTGTTGGCGGGGGCAGTGGGGAAGGGGTTTGGATAACAGCTGATGATGCTCAAAGTTTGCTTCTGGCTATGTATTTGGGGTACCCCCTACAGGGCTGGGGATTAAACCCAGCTGGCCGTGTGCCAGGCAAGCACCTTCCCTGTTGGGCTATCTCTCCAGCCCCCCACCCCTACCCCCTCCTACATGCCATCCGGCCATCTGATGCGGGTTCCGCTTGGCTAACCTGTGAACAGGCAACAGAAACCCATTACCAGGCCCACCCCGTTCCTAACTACTCAAACACGGACGCGGCAGGAAGCCGGCCTTCTCAGTGGGGTTCAATGAAAAAAAGCATGAGTGCACGGTCCAGCGAGAACGGAAGCACTGACCCACAGACAGGACCAATCCTGTTTGCTTTCAGTCAGAATTTCTGGCTGGGAAAACATCGACAGAGCAGGTGAGGAGGAAAAAGGACTTAACGGGAAGGAACAGTCGGAGAAGGTCCGACTTGTGGAAGACCAAGAAGAGTGGAGAAACAGAGCAAGGCTGCAGAAGTGGTTCAAAGTCAGAAACGGGTCAAAAACAATCCTCCTCACCTCACCCACACAGTGCTTACCTCCTGATACCAAGCTCAAAACAATCTCCACAACCCCCCATACCTGGTAGAAAAGGACCCCCCCCCCGAAGTCTAGAGTTCCAGTCACCCAAGATAAAAATAGATGATCCCCAAGTGGCTGGTTTTACAAGAAAGATTTTATTGGGCTTTTGTTTGGGGTCACACCTAGCAGTGCCCAGGGATTACTTCTGGCTCTGCACTCAGGAATCACCCCTGGTGATGCTCAGGATCCTATGGGATGCTGGGGATTGCACCCAGGTGGGCCATGTGCAACACAATCCCCTTACCCACTGCACAATCACTCTGGGCCCAAGAATCTTATTTTTGCCTGGAGACAAAGTCAGGGGCTAAAAGGATGGAGCGAAGAACGCAGCTGATGACAGTGACAGGAGTTCCTGGTCACAGACAGACGGGTGCTCCCTGGGCCACCTGTGAGACCAACGCCCAACATTTCAAACAGCATCACTTGCTCGGGGCATTTGGGATTTCTAAAACATGGCTGGCCTCAACCTTTCCCAGCCCCACGCCCCGCCCCCCGAAGACTTTAGTCTTGGGGTGTTTGTGAATTTAAATAGACGGGAATGGCATGGGTTAAGGGGCCAAACTCTGGGACCTAGAAACTTCAGTCAGACACAAAGTCCCACAGCAGCTGACAAGCAGGAGCATTTGGGGCGGCTCCCCAGAGAGCACCATCTCCCCCTTGAGAAACAAGCCAGCTTTTGTATCAGCGCAGAACAGACACGCTGGAGCTTTTCAAGGGGGGGGGGGTGGTAAAAAAAAATCAATACAGTCGTACACAATGGGAGACAAGCTATGCGTGTTTACTGAGTCTAAACACAGAAACATCCGCTTCCAAAGCCTGCTGGACTGAAATCTGTATTTGGAGGCTTCAACAGGAAGCAACCCCCCCCACCCCAACTCCAAACAAAATATCTACTCATGGTGGCAAAACAATTGTTTTTTTGTTTCGTTGGGAAATATGTGCGCAAGATATTTCTACGGTGAAGTTTTCAGCCTTTCCCAGAGAGAAACATCTCAGCGTCAAGAGGAGGAAAATGTGTTGAAAATGTTGGGGGCTTAGAGGCTGGAGTGAGAGTACAGCGGGTAGGGCATTTACCTTGCATGCAGCCGACCCAAATTCGATCCCCAGCATCCCACAGGGTCCCCCAAGCATGACCAGGAGTGATTCCTGAGTGCAGAGTCGGGAGTAACCCCTGAACACCATAGGATGTGGCCCAAAAACCAAAAACAAAAAGAAAGAAAAGAAAATACTGGAGTCTTAGGAGAGATCTTACAAGGGTAAGGTGCCCGCCTTGCATGTGCCCGACCTGGGTTCAATCCCTGGCGTCCCGCAGTAGACCCCTGAGCACTGCAAGGAGTGATCCCTGAGCACAGAGCCAGGAGCAGGCCCTGAGTAGCCCTGGGGGTGGCCCCAAAGAAATGGGCCCACAGCATCTCCAAGGCCAGGGTCTCGTGGTTGGGGTCACAGATGCGACGAACATTCTGAAAAGCGCCCCTCATCTGAGAGAAAGGACTTTCCACTGTCAAAAGAAATGGGGGTGTGAGCAGAAGGCAGCCAAACCAAGACCCCAGACAGGAACAATAGGAAAGCGGATAGGGCCTCGCATAGGGTCCCCCGAGCATAGCCGGGAGAGAGCCCTGAGCACTACTCAGTGTGGCCCCCAAATTAAACAAACAGGCTGCGGAGAGAGCTTGGGGTGGGGGAGGGGCGAAAGCAACACCTGACACGCACCAGACACCACACTGGGTAACAGCCCTGCCGGGCCTTGCCATGAGCACCGAGGGAGGGAGGAGGGGGCAGGGGTGGCAGGGCGGACCCCAGCACCCAACCCCAGATATATGTATGACCTCACTGCGCCCAAGTATAGAACCAGCCGGTCTGACAGGCAAAGTATCACGGGAAGTGGCCAGCCCCACACCCCAGCAGTGCTGGATTGCAGCCCCCCAGTTTCTTTTCACATGAGACCCAGTCCCAGAGTAGGGCACCGTGACATGCAGAGCGTGACCAGGATGGAGCGATTCGGCATGAGGGTGCTGGGCTTCCAGTCTTCAGACACCCCCAGACTTCCTCCACCTCATCGTCCTTGAGGTGCCAACTGGGAAAAAAATGTCCCTGCCTGCCACCTCCCCGGGGAGAACAATGCGTTCCTGTCAACAGCACCAAGGGGCGGTTGTTTTCTTTTTTTGCTTTTCAAAGAACAAATAAAGACGGCGGCGGGAGCCTCCGAGTCACTGAACTCCTCCTGACGCACAAAGGCAGGGCCTGGCTGGGTCCAGCTCCGCCCTTCCAGATGCCCAGGAAGCAGCAGCAGGCCCCGGACAGCCAGCTCCGGAGCCCCAGGTTGGAGAAATGAATATTCAGCTGCTCCCGGAGCTCACAAAGCTCCTTTCATCGCTCCCATCCATTCTGGGAGCTGCTAGAAATAACCTCGGAGAAGCTGCAAGGAATCAACTCGGCAGAGATGTGCAGACAACAGCCAGGAGATGGGGGGAAGGAAAGAGAAAGACAAAAAGGAGAGAAAAGAGGAGCTCAGCGAAGGGAGGGGTGCCTTTAAGGTGAGTTCCACAAGCCGGGGTGCCCAAGGAGGAGGGCCCGCGGCCAGCAGAGCGCTGGAAGCACCACACAGGCCACGTGGAGAGCGCTGTTTGCACGTGACGGGGCAAAGTCCTGGAGGGCACCTGGCATTTCATCAGCACCTTCCTGTCCTTGGGCCCCGAGCAAAGGTACAGCAGGGAAGTGTTTGCCTTGCACGTGGCCAACCCGGGTTCCATCCCAGCATCCCAGATGGTCTCCCAAGCACCACCAGGAGTGATTCCTGAGCACATGGCCAGGCGTGGCCTCAACACAAAAACAAAACACACACCACACACACTCAAAAAAAAAAAATCGAAAACACACACCACTGAGGCTGGAGCAATAGCACAGCGGGTAGGGTGTTTGCCTTGCACGCAGCCGACCCGGGTTCGATTCCCAGCACCCCATATGGTCCCCTGAGCACCACCAGGAGTAATTCCTGAGTGCAGAGCCAGGAGTGACCCCTGTGCATCACCAGGTGTGACCCAAAAACAAACAAAAAACCCAACCCCTCCCCCCCACCTTCCTGCCCCTTTGCTGGCAGACACCAGACACTTGCCTGATTCACCCACCTCTGTGCGTGTGCATGAGTGTGCAACTGACCCTGACCCCATGCAGAGACAAAAGCACCGGTTCATGACAGGGCTCAGAGAACAAGGAGGGGCCCTTCTTCCTCCCCTTGACCTCCCTGGCCTCAGCTCCTGACTCAAGAGGCTGCCAGTACCCCTGCCCCGTCAGGTAGAAAGACGTCTACATGCAGCGCATGAGAATCAGGTCAAGGTGCCTACACAGTGGCTCTTCCGCTGGGAAGCGGAGTCAAGTGTGAGTTCATCTGGCCTCAATTCCACAGCAGCAAACGCGCATTAGGGCTGCCTCCTTATCCTGACAGAATTCTTGTGAAGAGTCAAAGCAAAAATGCTTCTCAGGGGCTGGAGCGATAGCACAGAGGGGAGGGCATTTGCCTTGCACACAGCAGACTGAGGTTCGATCCCCGGCATTCCATATGGTCTCCTGAGCACCACCAGGAGTCATTCCTGAGAGCAGAAAGAGGAGTAACCCCTGAGCATCACTGGGTGTGACCCAAAAAGCCCAACCCCCTAAACTGCCCCAAAAAATGTTTCTCAGATATTCCCCAACAAAGCAGAGCGTCCTCAGCTACTTTACCAGCTTCCCTGAGAATCAGCCCTGGGTGGAGACAACCTTTCCAAGCCTAAAAATGGAACCTGAGTGCCCCAAGATCTATAGTAGATCAATCAGTAGCTAAACGTACCCACAGAACATAAATAACTTCTGAGCAGTCCCTCAAAGAAGGACGGGTTCTTCTCTATTTAGAGAACAGTTTCAAACACATGTAAACGCACTTCGTGACAAAAGCGATTTCTGGGAACTTCCATGGAGCCTGTGCCATAAAATTTATCAAGTGGTTGCTAATAAAACTAATAGTTCACACATGTTCACAGACCAACCTCTAAGAGGACATGAAAATTAAAACCTATGGCATGGTAATGGGGTAGTTGTGAGTCCAAGAAAAAGTTGTGAAATGAAAACACTTACTCTAAAGGCTGGAGATGGTAGAGCGGATAAGGTGCTGGCCTTGCACAAAGCTGACCCGGTTTTGATCCCTGACACTGCATAGGGTCCCCTGAGTCCCACCATGAGTGATTCCTGAGTGCAGAGCCCTGAGCACTGCTAGATGTGCCCCCACCCTCCCCCCCAAAAAAGAATCACTCCTTTTTTTAAAAAAAAATGTAGGAGTACTCCTATTTAGTCAGCCATTGAGTCACTCTCATTTTATGGAAGTTTAACTTTAATTTAAACTTTTTGTTGTTGCTGTTGGGGGGCAACACCCAGCGGTGCTTGGGGCTAACTCCTGGCTCTGTGCTCAAGATTCTACGGGGTGCTGGGTACAGAACCTAAATTGGCCACATATAAGCCAAGTGCCCAACCATACCTTCAAGCCTGGTTTTGTTTGAATTTCAAGTGGGTATTTTTTTTCTTTGTTTTTTGGGGGTGGCCATATCCTGCAGTGCTCAGGGATTACTCCTGGCCCTGTACTCTGGGATCACTCCTAGAAGTGTTCAGGGGACTTTAAGGCATGCTGGGGCTTGAATCCATGCAAGGCAAACACCTTCCCCACGGTACAAGCATCCCAGCCATTTGAATTAGAAGTTCAAAAAGAAAACTTTTGGAAACCCTTACTTAAAAAGTCGTAAAAGAAAAAAAAGAAAAAAGGTCAAAAACAGGCAAGCAAATTTTCCTTCTCTTCAGCCTTTACAATAAAGCAAGAAAACAAAAAGCAAGTTGGGTACCAGTGACTCTACTGTTGTTGAGTCAACGACAAAAAGAACAGGTACAGCTCCAACTGAAATGCGCAAGACTTGCGTATCAAAATCATGGAAAAAGTGAATGGGAGCAATCAAAGGGAGATGAAAATAAAATGGGAAATAAATGGGGCGATACAGCAGGCTCACGGGATTGCGACGGAAGCCCAGGTGAGGCAACAGACCCTGCGGTTCCTCACAAGTGGTATATGAGCAATGCCCTGTCTGAAATGAATGTTGAAAAGCGAGAGACGTGAACAGCTAAAATAATTTGGAAAAAGAAGTGGAGAAGGATTGGTTTTCTCTATTTCAAAACTTACTCGCGAGCTATGCTAATCAAAGCTGGTGGAGGAATAGAAGCCCCAATCAATGGGAAAGAAGCCAGAAGCCAGGAATAGATTCACGCTAACATGCACGACTCATTCTTAATTTTTTTTGGGGGGAGGGGGCACACCCAGAAGTGCTCAGAAACAGTTACTCCTGGTGGTGCTCGGGGGACCCTACGGGATGCCGGGGTGGGGTGGGGTGGGGGGGGTGCTGAGTTTGCTGTATTGTTGCTCTGGCCCTGACGTACACATGACCCATTGTGACACCAGGGCAAATATGCACTTCCGTGGTAAGGAGAGCAGCTTCTTCTTTGTGGATCATGAACTCGATGTGTCAAGCAGCCAGCTACAAAGCTTGTAGGGGGAGAAAAAAATAGAGGGAAAACCCTCAGGAGCCAGCTCTAGTTAAGAGTTCTTAGACGGAATCACAATTGTACACACCGTCTGAGGCAAGATGGATAAGATGTCAACAAGATGTAAAGCTCTTGGCTGGCAACAAAGATGAAGAGACAAGCTGCGGGTTGGGAAGAAGGCCAGGGCAACCATTTCCAAGAAAGGTGTGGAAAGTACCTGGAATTTGAAAGCGACCCTGAAAAATGCAACATCAGGAAGACAAAAAGTCTATTTTAAAAAGGAACCAAGGGTCCAAAAGATGCTTTGCGTAGAGAGCAAATTATAGACAAAGGCACAGAGGAGAAGATGCTGAATAGCATCAAGTGTCTGAGACCAGAGCAGTGGCACAGCAGGGAGGGTGTTTGCCTTGCATGGGTTTGATCCCCGGCATCTAGTGGAGTCCCCTGAGCACCACCAGGAGTGATTCCTTAGTGCAGAGCCAGGAGAAAGCCCTGAGCATCACCAGGTGTGGCTCAAAAACCGAAAGAAAGAAAAAAAAATAGTTTTGTCTTTTTTTTGGGTCACACCAGGTCTGCTTTGCACTCAAGGTATCCTATATGGTGCCAGCAACTGTATTGTTGGCAGCCTGTAAGGCAAGTAGTGCTTCACCTGCCGTACTAGCTCTCGAAACTCTGGGAAGGTACACCGATCACAAATGGAAAAAAAAAAAAAAGAACCATCAGTGGAGAAAATCTCAGCAACAAGTCTGCAAACTTGGCCTCTGGCAGGCAAACAGCTTTTGCAAGTCCCGCAAGGTGCTTCCTAGGGGCTGGAGACACAGCAAACATCCCCGCCTCCTGCATTCCCACCTCATCAGGAAGTCGAAACTCTAAGGAGGTCACCTGCAGGCTCTACTTCGAAATCTCTAGAAGTGAAAGTGCGGTCTAAGCCAAAGGAACACCTCCTGTTGTCATAGTTTAGGGTTCTATATGATGAAAACAATTCAGAACAGGAAGAAACAATCCTAGTCATTAGCACCAAAGAATTCCCTGGGGGATGACCCAGCAACTTTCTGAAGGAAAGCATCTATTTACAGGGAAAGGAATGCAGATCCAAGACATGTTTATTGCAGGGTTATTTGTAATGCCCCTAAACTGGAAACAACATGAAGTGCCTAATTGGAGAGATTAAGGAAAACTGTTGCCCCATCGGTCCGGAATTGGGCAGTGATTAAAAATAACAGTGAGTGATAATCAAGGTAAATGATTAAGCTAAGAGAATGTGCAGAATTATGCCAAAGGAGAGTCCATTTCACTCCTGAAAGTGATATATTTGGTAGGAATCTATGATGTGACTCAGTGAAACCTATTGTTCGCAAACAATGAAGTCTGAGGCAGGAGAGGGGTGCTGGATGGGTAAAGGCAGAAGATGAGGCTTTTGACTCATGAAAATGTCAATCTGGCCCAAAGGGCTGGGACACTGTTTTGCAAGTGGGAACCCTGATTCAACTCCTGGCACTGCCTGGAGCCGGGAGCGGCCCTGAGCACTATGGAGTGTGAGCAAGAAACTAAATAAGAAAGAGGGACCGAAATCATAGTCCAGTGCGGGGGGGGGGGGGGGGGGGTGGGGGGGTGGGGGGGGGGAAGGGGCATTTTTCTTGCATGTAACTGACCCAAGTTTAATCCACTATGGTGCCTTGAACCTTGCCAGGAGTGATCCCTGATCACAGCTGAATATGGAGCCAAAATAGGGAAAATAAAGAACGGGAGAGAGGAGGAGAGAGAGGGAGGGTAAGAGAGAGAGGAAGAAAGGGAGGGAGGGAGGGAGGAAAAAGGAGGGAGAAAGAGGGAGTGAGGGAAGGGGAGGGGAGGGGAGGGGAGAGGAGGGGAGAGGAGAGGAGGGGAGAGGAAAGGGAAGGGGAAGGAACGGGAGGGGAAAAAAAGGGAAGGAAATAAGAAAGAATTCAAGGAGTCCCTAGCATTCAACCAACACAGGTTCAATCCCCATAACCACATACAGTCCTCTGAGTCCCACCAGGCGTGATCCCTGAGCACAGAGCCAGGAGCAAGTCCTGGGCACTGCTTAGTACCAAACTTTTTTTTAAAAAAAAGGTCTTCTGAGTGCAAAGAAATCAACCAGACGGTGCACATTTTGACCTCCCTCCACTCTCGTGTTAGCAGAGTGGTATTTTCTACACCCCCCCCGCCCGTGCCTTGGGAAGGCGTTTCCCTTCCTACTACCTCCTCCCCCGGTGCCAAGATCCGGGTTTTCACTAACCCCATCTGCTACTGCCTTGTTCCTTCTTGGCAACAGTCTAGACCCAGGACTCATGAAGGCGTCTGAGGGAGCACGATGTATCTCAGAAATGTGGTTTGCCTGCACAGAGCGGAGAGAAGCGGTCACAGAGAAGAAACAAGAAGGAAAACAAAGTCACCGGGGCCGTGAAAAGGTGCGGGAAGATGCAAAGCCTGAAGCCTCAGCCCTGACCTCACCAGTGCTGCTCTTACT